>NC_080019.1:203607682-203910713 GCF_030020395.1 Manis pentadactyla | reverse complement strand
TGAACAAAATTCAAAATTCTATTTCTCATTTGTGCCAGTTACATTCCAGACGCTGTGGTAGCTACAGGTGACCCCTGTACTGGACAGCCCAGATGTAGGTCATTGCCACTACCACAGACGGTTCCACTGGACAGCAGTGTGGATACCCAGTCTCTAGGTGCTTCTCTGAGCCTCGGATTTCTTCTCTCTATAAAATGAGGATTATGTAACATCATGCTCGTAAGCTGTTCTGGAAATTAAACAATGCATGTCATTAGTCAACACGGTGCCTGATATATAGTAAATGCTGAGTAAGTGTTAGTGCCCACTGTTCTTGTCATTATCATTATTAAGGTGCTTGTTAAAGCTATTGAGCAGCTAGTTGGAACTCTTTATTTTGCAATTAATATTTTGCAAAAATATTCACTGGGTATTGATCATGTGCCAGGCACTGGGGTAAGTACTGACAATTCAGAAATAAACAGAACATGGCTCTGGTCCTAAAGACAGCCAAGGATGATGACAGTTCAGTGTGATAGGCACTGTGTGGTATACAGATAGTGCTGGTGTTGCTCCTCTTACATGCTTATACCCAATGTCTGACATCTGCTAGTTGCTTGATAATTGTTTGTTAAATGGATGTGTACAAGCTATGGAATTTGCACAGAAACTGGTGGGGTTCAAAGTGACACAAGCTATCTGGGAAGACTAACAGTTGCTGATACCGGTGGATGTGAAAGGATAAATCGGGGATTGCCCGGATGGCTCCTCCATGCAGCGCAGCTCTGGAAGTGGCAGTAGGCCGTGAGGAAGGATTGACCTGGTCCTGTGGCACCAGCGCACTGCAGGTGGTATTACAGGGAAGCCGGCATCCCTTTGAGGGTGGGCTGAGCCATTAGGAGCCTGCTGCCCTCTCCACTCTGGGAGGCAGCAGCAGTAGGCAAAGAGAACGTCTTAGCTGTCAGAAACTGGGGGTCAGCCCGGCTGTTCCAGGTGAGTAGTTGAGGGTGTTCTGCGTTCTTGGAAGCTGCTTTGTTCCTGGGAACATTCCAGAGACCTACTGCAGAAGTTTTTAAGGAGCTTGCTCTTCAACCCAGCTCTGCTTCTCAGTTCTGTTTTGGCAGATTTCCTTTGAATGACTCAGCCACGTTTGGCACACCACTTGTACAGTTTAATGTGCTCCCATAAATGTCCATCAGGAACAGGGCAGCCCTGCTGCGGTGACTCAGAGCATTCTCCTCAGAGATTGAGAATGCCACAACCTCAGCTGACTTAAGGACCTGCTTCTTGGAGATCTGTTCCTGAGAGCTGCTTTTCCGGGACAGTGCTGAGGGCCCCGACTAGATTAAAACCGTTATGAAACTCAGCCCTGCATCTTACTAGCGCTAAGTGAAAACTTACTAATGAGCTCTCAAGGGACGGAATCGCCAGCCTCCCCAGTCCTCCCCGGACTACCAATGACTTAATTCTGTACACAACCAAGTCAACTGAACTAAGATCCTCCCTGCCCATCATAAGTGCCTAAGAGAAGTTTGCACACATTCATAAGAGCCATTTTAGGCCAATAAAAAATGAGGCATTGGCTCAGTTCTTAGGGAAATATATGTTTGATGCATAATGGGAAGTTTCTGAGGAACTTAACAAGATACCAGGAAGGAACTTCTTGCTAGGCAGGGATTTGGACTGAACTTTTCCAGGCTATAGTATCTAAATAGTGTTTAGAAAGGGAGGGACACTAAAATGAATCCGCAGTTAAGTGCTTTGAATAGCTTTTAAAATCTTTATGCGAGTTAAGCTCATTAAATCTTGAACTAAGGAGGCATTATCATCCCCATCTTATAGATGAGGTGGGGGAGTTTAAGGAATACCTTCAGGGCTATGGCTATTAATGGAGATTTCAGCCCCAGGCTGTCCTGTCTCAGCCTTCATCCTCCCTCTTAACCCTTCTGCACCACAAGTGGCAATTGGGAGAAAATGAAAGAGAAAGGAGATTTAGCTGTTTGTGGAACCACCTTTGTCCTTACCACTGCAACTTTGGCCACCATCTGTGTCCATCTGAAAAACAAAGGTATTCTGTGTTAGTAAGTATCGGACCATGGGAAGGGGAAAGGTTGAAACAGGATTGTAGATACCTGGGAAGGTTAACACCTGAAGCTGGAAAGAGAACTGGGACCCAGTGTGCATCCTTGGGAGAACGAGCCGGGCCTGCAGAGCCCTGCTTTGGGAGCCCCGGTGGTCTGACCTGAACCAAGGGCAGCATCCAGGGCCCTAGTCCTGTCTTCCTCCAGCACAAGCACTGAGCCCCCATCGTGTGCTGGAGGTAGAGTCTTTGCTCTCTCAGAGTTTACATCCAAGTAGAAGAGACACAGAGAAGAAAGGTATTTTCAGACAGAAGTAAGTGCTCTGAAGAAAACAACAGGATGGGGGATTCTTCAACTGGGTGTCTGGGCAGACCTTACCAGGAAGTGACCTGAGTCTGGGCAGCACCTGCCAGCTGTGGGAACGGCAGTCACACAGGTGAAGGCAGGAACGAGCTTAGTGTTGGGGGACAGAAGTGAAGCCGCACCGCTGGAAAGCGCAGTGGCTGGAGGTGGTGGGAAGCAGATGGGAGTAGAGCCCTTCGGAGAGTTCCAGCCACAGAAGACACGTGACCTTTGCATGTGAAGACAGCTCTGGCCGCTGTGGAGGACAGACTGTGAAGAGCTAAGAGCAAGGGGCCTTTGCAGACATGCAGGCAGGAAGTGGTGTCTGGGCCCCGAGAATCGGGACGGTAGGGCCGCCACCTGCCACTTCAAAGAAGCTCTCAACTGGGACCTGGGGAAAGCTGATGTGGTGGTTCTCAAACTGCCTTACTCTCTTAAATATTGTTGAGGACCCCAGGGAACGTTTTCACTGGACTATATGTGTCCGTGTATGCCAAATTATAAATTAAAACAAAATTGTAGACCTTTTTATTAACTTGTTTTGAATAATGGTTATTAAACCCATTATACAGTAACATAAATAATATTTTTATGGAAAATTTTCTTTGAAAGCAAAACAAATTCACTGAGAAGAATGGCATAGTTCTCCGCTTTCGCAGATCACTTTAAGGTCTGGCTGTATAGAAGGCAGCTTGGCTTCCCACACCTGTGTTCACTCTGCTGTGATGTCATGTGTCTTGGGGCCTCTGGAGAGAATGAGTATGAACAAGGCAAATAATGCCCTAATACCGTGAAAATTTCCACCTGAGACCTGCTGAAGGGTCCTGGGGCTCCCAGGACCCCCAGACCCCACTTTGAGAACCGTTGCTGTGGCCAGGAGAGAACGACGGTGGGGTAGGTCTGCACAGTTTGAGGGGTCGCCGGGGTGTCCCCCAAGCAGGACTGGGGCGCTGCTTGAAGCGCCTACACCTCCGCAGCCTGTGCTCTCCTAGTCCTCCGCGCGGGCCAGGGTGAGGAGGACGCCAGCCGGGCACGTACTGTTGGTCGGAACATGCTGGACCCCGGACAGGCCCGCGGCTCTGTGCCGCACACGCAGGGTCCTCGTCTGGGCCCGGTGGCCGCGACAGCAGGGGATTTGTCGTTTGACTGTAAACCAGTCTCCATCCTCAGTTCGAAAAAGAAATTAACCCAGGTTAACTAACAGCCCCCACTCAGTCACTGTCTGCTGGGTACAGAACTCACATGAGTCTGTTCGGGGCCCGTTTGGTGGTATCAGTGTATGACGCTGCCCTAATTTTACCAGAAAGCTATTCTTAATTCCATCTAAGTGTGACTTTACTCAACTAGGGCCAACTTTCTTTGCCATTCCCCATTCGAGTAAAACATGTTACTATATAATGAAGTTAGTGGAAAAGGTGGGGCTGCCTTAATAGGAAATCACTTTACAGCAAGGGTGACTGAACAACTCATACTTTGTTATGCGAGCCCAATCTGTGCTGCCCACTGTTCACAAATTTCTGTATATTTCTTTCTAAAAACTTTTTTCTCATTTTAATATGCTCATTTAATTTTAAGAGGAAAATCCAGTGAGCAAAGATTTCTATTGTTACGGCTATTTACATCATTTTTTAGTTTAGTTGTATGGATTTTTAAGGAAAAAATACATACAAATTTTTTTTCATATATAGGTTTTTTCTGCTGATGTTAAACCAATCTGTGACATTAAAATTTTCTTAGGTTTTTTTTTAATCCTTGAAATAGGAATGAGCCATTTATGTTAAAAATATGTGACCATTTTGATGATTTAAGGATATTTGTATTTAAGGCAAAGAGAAATCAATATGTAATTTCTCAAGAATGTGGAGAAATTTCTAATGAGCATTTTCTGCTTCTCTGATTTTAGGCCTTCTTCCTGGTTTATGCTCTGGGTTGTCTGAGTATTTATTATGAGAAGGTAAGATATTTTATTTAGATACAGTCCACTTAAAATTTTCCTGATGTTAAAGCAGATTGTAGTAATTTCCACGTGACTTTAATACAAATGTGTTTACTTTCACTGAATAAGATTGAAGTTAAATTTTTTTCTCTGGTTTAGGTTTTGCATCCTGAATTGGAACTGTTCATGCAAAAGCCAGCTTTGACCCTTTTAGATTAAATTTCATCCCAGAGACTAGGAGAAGAGCAGTTGCCTTATGAGTGGGAAATCTGTGTCAGGACACTACTAAAAACTAACAACAAAAATTAAAACCACGAGTTTTGAGCACCTACTTCCATAAAGGCTGCATGTTAGGTACTTTACATGTAATACATCTAGTCCTGACCTCTGCCTGGTAAGAATTTTACGGATAAGGTAACTGAGATCCAGAGCAAGTAACTAACTCACCCAAGGTCACACAGCTAGTCTGGTTAGAATTAGAATTTAAACCCATGTCAGGGTAGCTCCAAAGCCCTTGATTTTTTTGTGCAGCCTACTGCCCTTAGAAGAAGGTAGTCCCAGAAGCAGCTGGCACACAGGTGGGAGGAGAGACTTCACAGTACCTTTCTGCACTTGTTGAAGTTTGGACCATGTGACTATTCAAAATACCTATTCAAAATAACTCAAATGCAATTAACTAAAAAGAGAAAAGCAGAGCAGTAAATAGAACAGAGAAAAGTACATTTTATTCTGTTCTTGGGAGTACATAATTGTATCATTCATGAAATTCCAATTATATAATCTTTTTCATAAGAATCCCAGTGGTTTGGAAATGGGTATCTGGCTGACAGTGACTCATTTTCCAGATGGTGGCCATTCTCAGCCCACCCTGACTCCTCTCCTGGGCCCTAGCTGGAATTTGTCAGGACACTGCCGCTGCTACATAGAGTATTCAACCTCCAGAACATTGTGGGCTGTCCATATTGGAAACTGAGCTTCCTCTACAGCTCTGTTGCCTGTTTGGTGGGGGAAGTTTGAGGGTGTCCTCAAAGTGGAATTTGAAGACCACACATGTATGGCATTTCCACTTTAGGAACAACTGTAAAAAAAAAAAACCTAGTTCATATTTATGTTACTAAAATTTTAGGCTGAGACAAACTGAGCAAATCTCACCGAGTAGACTGAACTCTGCTAACAGAAGAATTGCTTGCTTTACTAAGCACTGGAAAACTTCCCAAACTTAATTTTTTTTTTTTTTTTTTTGCTGTTGTATTTTTTGTATTGATACCTCAGAATGCTCTCTGAACCCAACCATTCTCAGTCTCTTGAGTTCTGTATTAGAAACAAAATTCTCTTTCAAGAGTTGGATTATTAATTTGTGTCCTAAGATGATAAATTCTCTAGTTTCATAGGCTAACTGGGGCGTCTTACTTTCCTTTAAGCTTTCACAAAATTACTTTTATCTTTTCTGAACGTGATGCAACTTAAGAGGAGCTACTTGTTAGTCTGGGAAGCGTTTGAAACATGCTGCCCTCTGGCTTCAGGGAACTTGTCCCACTTGAGAACATGGACCCGCACTTGTCCCCTGCCTGGAATGTTCTTCCGCAGCCGCCACCCCCTCATCCAGAGCCCCCCCCACCCTTTCCACTTGGTTGCTTCCTTCTCACCTCTGATGTCAGTGTCTCAGGCCCTTCCCAATCCCTGTAGAGCAGTCCTGTCCACCAGAAATATAGTCTGGAGCTTCAGGCGGGAGCTGTGTGGTTCATTTTACATTTCCTGGTAGCCACATTGAAAAGATGACAAGTAAAAATGAGGAAATTAATTTATGTTATTTACCTAGTTTGTTTAACCCAACATATCCAGATTTAGTGAGGTAGCTTACGTTCTGTTTTTGGTACTAAGTCTTGGAGGCCCCACCAGGCAGAGTGGGTCTGGACTTCTAGTCAAATCCTCCTGTTATGGGTACCCTGTGGGTTTTAGTCACTATTTCAGCTCCACTTAGTATAGAGGCTGAGTCTCTGGCTGAACGATGAGTGAGCACAGACATAACAATGCCCTTTTTCTCCCCAATAACTTTAGGAGCCTTTAACGATTGTGAAACTCTGGAAAGTTTTCACCAGAATTCAGCCCACATTCAGAACTACGTACATGGCATACCATTACTTCCGAAGCAAGGGCTGGGTGCCCAAGGTGGGCCTTAAGTATGGAACAGATTTATGTAAGTAATTCTTGGCTTGGTAGGTGTGAGGACCAGGGTTTGCAGCAGGTCCTGGGGTGAGAACCAAACTGGTGACATACGCCGTTGCTGATCATTTCTACGATGATGTCCTCTTTCTGGCTCAGATAAGAAAATCTGGGTTGGGGTAGAAACTATGTCCAGAAAAAAAGAGGAGACAATCTAGGAGAAGAGCCTGGGAGCACAAGGTTGCGCCCCGAGTCAGGCTTGTCCTCTCGCTGGCTCTGTCGTCTCAGAAGAGAATTCTGCAGCACCCAGGCCCCAGACCCCACCTCTCACTAGCCGGGTGGTCATGTGATACGGGGTAGTTCCTAATCCACAGGGCCCAGTCACCTCAACTGGGAAATGAGGATAGTCATACAATTGGAATAGTAATCACAGCCTCCACTTATTGAGCACTTCCTATGTGTTAAGCACTGTACCAAGTGTTTTACATGAATTATCTCCCTTAATCCTCACAGCAGTCCTGTGCGATGGACATATTATCCTCGTTTTTCATTTTTCTGGAGACTACAGTTTGGAAGGAATGGGTCATTGTCCCTTACAGTTTTCAGGGCCAGTAACTTACAGAACACGGCTTTGAAATCTGGAGCCTAGGTTCTTAGAAACTTCTGCAAAGAAACGTCTCCTCTGATCTTGACTTAAAGTTAGGAGTCTGGACCAGTTGAGCACTTTGTTCAACAGATAATTACCGAAGGCCTCCTGCAGGCCAGGACTGTTTGGGCACCACAAATACGGGGTGAACAGGGCAGACAGGGAGCTGCCATTCTGGGGCTGCCAACATTCTGGCAGGGAAGACAAGCAAATAAATACGTGATCCGGTACTTAACAGGGACTGTTAAGTACTGGAAAAAAATGAAGCAGAGATAGTAAAGGAAGCTAGTAGGGTGGTTAGGAAAGGCCTCTTTGAAGAGGTGTGACTTCAGTGAGGGAACAAGTCCCTTGAGAATCTGGGGAAGAACATGTTGGGCAAGTGAACAGCAAAGGTCCTGAGGCAGGAATGAGCTTGGCCAAGTGCCAGGAACAGAGTGAAGACAGTGTGTCTAGAACGTAGAGATTGGGGAGGGTGACATAAGGTGGTGTCTGAGGGTTAGGCTGGGGCAGATCATGGATGGTCTGGCCAAGACTTTGGATGTTATCCTGGTGAATGGAAGTCTTGGGAAAGTTTGAGCAAAGGAATGACTTAAATAATGACTTACCAAGACCCTCTGTCTTCTCTCTTCCTAATGGACTGCAGGGGGGCAGAAATAGAAGCAGAGAGGCTAGTTAGGGATGCTGAGCCTGGCCAGCCCCGCAGACGGAGGACGTAGAATTTGCAAGTAAAAGAGGAACGAGGGATAACACCCAGATATTTGGATTCATGTTTTGGATGTATTAAAAAGTCCAGTGGAGATACTGCAGAGATAGGTGATTCTGGAGCACAGGAGAGCCTTGAGGGATAAATCTGGAGTTGTCCTTGTGTTAAAGCCATGCGCCCAGGTGAGTGAGGGCAGGTCCTTGGTCTCCCTTCCAGGGATAGCCACTCCTTTAGGAAGTCCCTGAAACTCCTACCCCATACCTGCCAAGTGAGGGTGCTTCCTGGGTGCTTTTCAGAACTTTTCACGAGGTTCAAACAAAAATTCAGGATGTTTGAGAAGATACCTTCTAGAAGTCATGGCCCTTGAGGACTTTTGAGCTCTATCACATACTTGTCCCATATTTTTGCACCTTTAAAATACCCAAGAAAGCGGATTCAATCTTTTAAACCCTTAAATGCTCTAAAACTGAGTGTGCCTAACCTAGAATCAGGGCCCAGCACCCCTGAACTTTTATTCAAAGTATTGTGTTTGTAGACTGGTGTGTTTTTCTGCATCTAGAGGCTGGAGCTTTCATTAACTTCTCAAAGGGGTCCAAGAAAAGGTTAAGGATTGCCCACCTCCCTAAGATAAATGGTTTCTTCTGTTTCTTCCTTACCTGGATTTCCTGTGCAGATATCCTAACTAGGCTTACCACCCAAACGATCAGCATTAGCTTGAGATGAGTTTGCTGGGTTTCCAGGTCATTGTCTCAGGTAATCATCCCATTGTTTAAATAAGTAATGTGCCTGCTTCATTTCTCTCCCCTGGCTTCCCAGCCTCTTCTCCTTTCCATGCTGCTGGAAGAAGAGCCGCTCAGTGTAAATACTTGGAGGTCTTCTCCAACTGTCTCACTCTATGGGTAAGATTTGAGGAGAACTTTGCAGTTGATAAGGCTGCAGTGATGCATTAGGCAGGGGCTTGGGGGAAAGAAAAGAGGGCTCTTCAGGTTCACAGCCAGCTCTGCCTCTAAGCACTGTAGCCTCAGGCAGGCCACTTCATCCCTCCAGGCTTCCGTTTGCTCTTCGCATAGTGTGGATAGCAGCATCTTCTTCATGTAAACAAATACTTTTTCAGTTGCAGGGGAAAGTGACCTTCGCTGGTGCCTTCTAAGCATTCCTTATCTCATGTATTTTCCACACCTCAGACCTGTTTGTAGGTAATGAATAGAAAGGACTTTCCTAATTGAAAAATTGCCTTTTAAGGATGGATGAAAGGATGGACAGATGGATGGACAGACAGGTTGTTGTTTTTTTTTTAAAGAGGGGAAAAAATTAATCACTTGCTATTTCCCAGCTCCCAGAGGCCTTTGCCCCTGCTGGGCCATATCGTGCACTCAAGCCGCTGTATGGTGTATGGGAGACCAGGTCTCTGGCCCAGCAGCAGGAAGGGTGTGTCTTCACCTCTCCTTCTCTAGTGAGGGTTCACAGGCAGTGCTACCTGGGATGAGAGGAGTGGCTTCCTAAACTACCTCTTCTCCGGGCGCAGCTGGTCAGGGCCTGCTGGTTTTTAACAATCCCCTTGTCATTTGGAAGGCTGCTGGCCTCATCACACAGCCCCCAGGACTGCCAGCACAGGTGAAGCCCAGGACATGCTCGCCTAACAATTACTTCTGCTTACATAGGTAATGACTCATGACCAAGGGCCATTATGAAACTCACATCTTATCAGGGAAACCCTTCCCTTGAATAAATCTTGTCCATCAGATTTCATTCCAGGAGCAGTCCTTGGAACGAGTGATATGGATCTCACATCAAGGGCACTGCCGAGCTGGTTGACCTTGATCGCCACTGGTGAAAACCAGACTAGAAACCAAGTGGGAGCCTTTGCTTACCTTCCCTACCCAAAGGCTCCCGTGGCTGCCGGCCGCTGTGGCCATCAGGCCCCGGGCTGTGGTGCTTCTCTTCTCTCATCTTATTAATCTTCATACTCCTGTAAGGCGTATAGGATTAGCCTCCTTTTATAGCTGAGGAAATTGAGGTTCAGAGGGTCAGGGAAGGCACCAGGAGTCCCGCAGCTAGTGAACAGAGATTAGGGCTGCCGGGGCCCAGGCTTCATGTACTTCCCACCACACCTAACCACTGTTGCCAGCCAGAAAGCTAAAGACGAACTCCAGCTCTATATTTTTTGTCTTATGCAGGCAACTTACTGGCTGATCTGACTTAAGATCTGGTTACCCCTAAGCCTCCTTTCCACACACTCCAATTTGGAGTTCGCATTGACTGAGTCTGAGTCTGGTCGTGCGATTTCACAGCTCCCTGCAAATTAGAATCATAAAATAAGTGGAATAATGGGAGCCCTCTGAAGCCAGCAGAGTTACAGAATTTCCGGAGGCGAAAGTACCATCCCTGGTCATGGCATCCTGCCCAGAGACTGGCAGCTGGTCCTGCCCCCGGGAGGGGCACCAGAGCAGCTCATACTCTCCACAGAACCGGGAGGTGGGCCTTCTCCCCTTCTCCCTATTCAGGTCTTTCCTGAACCACCCTCTTGGCTTATTTTTCTAGTCAAACTTTTTAAGTATTTTTGTTAACATTCCTGCATTTGCACACATAACCCACAGGAATTTCTGCGTGCAGCTCCAAAGGGTAGGGACTTTCTCCTACATAATTATATGCTGTATAGTACCCAAGAAATGAGAGTGATTCAGAAATACCATTGAAATATTCAGTCCATATTTAAATTTTCCCAGGTGTCCCAAAATGGCTTTTATGGCTGTTCTTTTTTTTGTTGTTGTTGTTGTTGTTGTTGTTGTCATTAATCTACAATTACATGAAGAGTATTATGTTTACTAGGGTCCCCCCTTCACCAAATCCCCCCCCACAAACCCCATTACAGTCACTGTCCATCAGCGTAGTAAGATGCTGTAGCATCACTACTTGTCTTCTCTGTGTTGCACAGCCCTCCGCATGCCCCCCTACATTATACATGCTAATCGTGATGTCCCCTTTCTTTTTCCCCACCCTTATCCCTCCCTTCCCTCCCTTTCTCCCCAGTCTCTTTCCCTTTGGTAACTGTTAGTCCATTCTTAGGTTCTATGATTCTGCTGCTGTTTTGTTCCTTCAGTCTTTCTTTGTTCCTATAGTGTTTGGGTTTGAGGTGAGTCTCTTGTAAGCAGCATAGAGATGGGTCTTGCTTTTTTATCCATTCTATTATTCTGTGTCTTTTGATTGGTGCATTTAGTCCATTTACATTTAGGGTGATTATTGAAAGATATGTACTTATTGCCATTGCAGGCTTTAGATTCGTGGTTGCCAAAGGTTCAAGGTTAGCTTCTTTAATATCTTACAGTCTAACTTAACTCACTTATTGAGCTATTTTAAACACTGTCTGGTCATTCTTTATTTTTCTCCCTTCTTGTTCCTCCTCCTCCGTTCTTTATATGTTGGTTGTTTTATTCTGTGCTCTTTTGTGCCTCCTTTAACTGCTTTTGTGGGTAGTTGATTTTATTTTTTGCCTTTAGTTAGTATTTGGTTGGTCTGCTTTCTTTGCTGTGATTTTATTTTCTCTGGTGACATCTATTTAGTCTTAGAAGTGCTCCCATCTAGAGCAGTCCCTCTAAAATACCCTGTAGAGGTGGTTTGTGGGAGGCAAATTCCCTCAACTTTTGCTTGTCTGGGAATTGTTTAATCCCTCCTTCATATTTAAATGATAGTCATGCTGGATACAGTATTCTTGGTTCAAGGCCCTTCTGTTTCATTGCATTAAATATATCATGCCATTCTCTTCTGGCCTGTAAGGTTTCTATTGAGAAGTCTGATGATAGCCTGATGGGTTTTCCTTTGTAGGTGACCTTTTTTCTCTCTCTAGCTGCCTATAAAACTCTGTCCTTGTCCTTGATCTTTGCCATTTTAATTATTATGTCTCTTGGTGTTGTCCTCCTTGGGTCCTTTCTGTTGGGAGTTCTGTACACTTCCATGGTCTGATCGATAATTTCCTCTCCCAGTTTGGGGAAGTTTTCAACAATTATTTCTTCAAATACTCTTTCTATCCCTTTCTCTCTCTTCTTCTTCTTCTGGTACCCCTATAATGCGGATATTGTTCCTTTTGGATTGGTCACACAGTTCTCTTAATATTGTTTCATTCCTGGAGATCCTTTTATCTCTCTCTGCATCAGCTTCTGTGTGTTCCTGTTCTCTGGTTTCTATTCCATCAATGGCCTCTTGCATCTTATCCATTCTGTTTATAAATCCTTCCAGAGATTGTTTCATTTCTGTAATCTCCCTCCAGACATCTGTAATCTCCCTCCGGACTTCATCCCTTAGCTCTTGCATATTTCTCTGCAGCTCCATCAGCATGGTTATGAGCTTTATTTTTAATTCTTTTTCAGGAAGACTGCTTAGGTCTATCTCCTCAGGGTTTGCCTCTGTGATCTTTGTCTGTATCAATTTCTTCTGCCTTTTCATGGCAATAGATATATTTGTGGGGAGCTGGCATGTGTGTTGGGTAAGAGAAAGTCCCTTCTTGCCAGTTTATGGCCTTCCTCTCCTGGGAGAACAGCAGCCTCTAGCTGCTTGTGCTGGGCAGCTGCATGCAAACGGGGCTTCTGATCTTGCCCAGCAGCTATGGAGTTTATTTAGCTCTGCAGTTGCTGTGGGCGTGGCCTGCCTCAGGCTGCTGCTCCAATATGGCGGAGCCGCATTGGAGGGTGAACAGGCGGGAGGCTGTTTATCACCATGTGGGGCCTCCGAGCTGCGCTGCCGGGGTTCAGGCGCCCAGAGTTCCCTGGGATTTGCAGCTGCTGGGCTAAGTGTCCCAGGATGCTTCCATCCAGCTGTGGGGTCCCTGTCCCTTTAAGACTTCCAAAAAGCACTCGCTTTTCTTTGTCCCAGGTGTACTGGCTGCGGGGACCCGCTCACAGGTCTTACTGTCCTGTTTCCCTAGTTTCCAGCACCCCACACACCACTGTGTCTGCGCTCTGGTGCAGATGGCTAGGGCTGGGTGTTCAGCAGTTTTGGGCTCCCTCTCCCTCCCCGCTCCAACTCCTCTCCTTCTGCCAGGAGCTGGGGTGAGGGGCGCTCGGATCCCACCAGGCTGCGGCTTGTATCTTACCCCCTTCGCGAGGCACTGGGTTCTCGCAGGTGTGGATGTAGTCTGGCTGTTGTCCTGTGTCTTCTGGTCTCTCTTTTAGGATTAGTTGTATTTGTTGTATTTTCAAAAATATATATGGTTTTGGGAGGAGATTTCTGCTGCTCTATTCACACCGCCATCTTGGTTCTCTCTCCTTTTTTTTTTTTTTTTTTTTAATACAGGCTTCAGTCAAGGTTCATTATCACATTTGGTTTCCATCTATCACATCTCTTCTCTTTTCCAGGGCCACCATAAGACAATGTTACAAACTGGGGGCAGAAAGCAACAGAAATTTATTCTCTCCCAGTTCTAGAAGTCGGAGACTGAAATCGGAGAGTCGACAGGGCTGTGCCTCCTCCAGGGCCTCTAGGGCAGAACCCATCCCCTGCCTCTTCCAGCTGCTAGTGGTGCCGAGCAGGCCTTGACTTGCAGCCACATCGCTCAGTCCCTGCAGAGACCCATTCTCCAAGTAAAGTCCCGCTCACAGGCGCCAGGGATCCGGATGTGGATGTGGCTTTGGGGGACATAGCCGCAGTCTGTTTGGTCTCTCTTCATCTAATGCCATCCCTCTGCCTTGTTTCTTTCTTCATGTCATTGGCTGTGTTTGAACAGTCCCGTAATGTGTCCCACATTCTAAATACGCTGTGTCATGATTAGACTGAAACTCATCATTTTTTGGCATCGTAGGTGATGTGTGTACTTTCTGTGCCACATCAGGAGGTACATGATGTCAGGTTGCCCTGCTCCTGGTGATACTGAGTTTGACTGTTTAGCTGAAGGGCCGGCGGCAGGTGTTCTGTGTAAAATTACGTCTTTGCTTTTGTGATGGCCGAGTAACTTGCAGGGACAGACTAGCCGCATGGCCCGCAGTGATCCAGCAGCGCCTGAGTTCACCATCGCACTGCTGCCCGTGCTCAGGCACCGCTGTCCCAGCCACAGGTCATGTCCTGGCCATCGTCTATGATAGAACTTTCCATCTGCTCCTGTCTTCTAGCCTTTACTGTCAAATGCCCAGTGTTTCTTAGACTTCTGAAGCTTTCGTCTTTCTACTTGGGAAGCAAGTTTATAAAACGATTTCACTTTTCCCTCTGAATACACAGTCATCCTTGCTGTTCCCATAGGAACAGCTTATCCTCAGTTTCACTTAACAAGGTTGCAGTTACCCACAGTCCAGATACAGAGGACCCTCCTGACGTTTCGTCAGGTCAGCAGTAGCCTAACGCTGTGTCCCAGTGCCCACTCCCTTCACCTCACCGCATCTCCTCTCGCAGGCGTTTAAGTTCATCTTACATCATGACAAGGGGGAGGACCAGAGAGAGAGAGACCATATCACAGAACTTTATAATTACAGTGTATGGTTTTACTTGTTCTATTTTAATGTTATTGTTAACCTCTTAATGTGCCTAATTTATAAATTAAACATCACCATAGGTGTGTGCATGTAGGAAAAAACAGTATATTTGGATGCAGTACTATTCACAGTTCAGGCATCTGCTGGGGGTCTTGGAAAGCCTCCCCCATGGATAAGGGGACTGCTGTAACTTTATGTGCACTTGGCTTTATGCTAGCCACTGTACCAGAACCTTGGTCTTTATCATTACCCTCATTTTTCATAATAAGGAGATTGAAACACAGGGTGCTCTCTGTGGTCTATGTGACACCAGTGTTCTTGTTTCTGACTTCTGTACCTCCAGCATGGTCATCTGAGGTGATTTCAAGCTGTGTAATGTTGCAGATGCACATGAGATTGAAGATGTATAATTGATCATAGATAATGGTATTTCAGGGATAGAAAATATCTTAATTTCTCCTTATGTCCTCATTTTACAATTTTGGAAACTGACGTTCAAAGAAGTGAATAATTTGCTTAAAGTCATACAGCTAAGCCTGCCAGGGACTGGGCAGGAAACAGCTCCAGAATTCAATTTCCTCCCAGTACAAGGTTTCCTTCCACTACACCACACCTCAAAAAGTTGATAATTGTATGTTTACTTAAATTTGTGCCCTGTCACAGTGGATTTGAGCTGACTTGCCAAATACTTTAAGTACAATTTAAATAGGAAATACATAATAAAAAGGAAGTGTGACCATGAAAAATAAAGACTAGCAACAGAATAAAATGTAGACTAGGTGAAGGGTCACTGTACTGTCCGTGGGTCCTACACCCTTACTAACCTCATGCTGCAGACTCTCTCTGGGATTCCTGAGCCAAAAGGAGCATGATTAGGTACAGGCTTGATATGACCAAAAAGGAAAATTCTATCAGTTCCTCAAAGGGATCAGAATTTCCGCATTGGTTTTCACACACAGACATCCAAGAGCTTACAGTATAAGTATGTGTGTTAAGGTAGTTCCTATAGCTGCAGTTACATATAACCCTGAATCTCAGGGGCTTAACAACAGAAGTTAATTTGTGTTAATGTGAAATCCCAAACCAGTGTCTCTGAGAGGCAGTCAGAGCAACTCCCAGGGTGCTTCGGGAGCCCAGGCTTCTACCTTGTGGCTTCAGGGTCTTCACCACACAGCTTCCAAGGTCATCTTCAAAAAGGAACAAGTACATAGGCCAGCCTGTAAGTGCCACGTGACACTCAGCCTACTACGCCTGGCTGCTTGGGAGGCAGAGAGACGTGGCCTGGCCACATGCGGAGAGAGCGATGAGATGGGTTTGTGAATAGGTAGCTGCTTCCTACCGCACGCTCGCTCTGAAGGCTTCCCTGCGCAGTGGCAGAGCGCCAGGCCACTGGCTCTCTCACCGGGTGGCAGCTCTTGACCTTCACGGGTTGAATTAGTAGAGCAGACAGATCTCCCGAGTGACCTGTATGGTTACATGACTTTTTCCCCCATCTGACTTTGAATTTCTTAAAAATAGGTGTGAGTCAAGTACAGTTGGACAATATCCATCATATCATAGACAAATTTTCACAAATGCCTAGGGTGCCTAACGGGTTTTCTTGGCCTCACTGGAGATGGCTGGTAATTATAGATCTGCTTTGGTTATGTAACTGTATTCCTATTATGTTAATGTGTGTGTGCAATTTAATTAGTAGTTTAAAACCTATACATGCTTAAATTACTCTACAAGAAGATATATCAAAGAAATAAACAATATTCCCATGTTTTCTTCCGTCTGCTACCTCTATAGCTTTTCTTCTTCCTTCCTAATTACAACCCTTAAATAGAATTCGTGCCTCATATCGAATTTACCGAGTATCATAATTCCTCCAAGTGCTAAAGATACCTCAAGACAAATGCTGGGCATAGAAGCCACAGGGCATGAATCTGCAAAGAAGTAAAAAGCTAACCTTTTCAAACAATATGGCTTCTCTCTCACTTACCAACTTTACATCTCCCTGTATGGCCCCGGAAGATGACTGGTTAGCTAGAGACGGGTAAGATTCCTCAAGGGAGGAACAACCTAAGACAGGCACAGTCGCAGGGGGGCCATCAGGTGAGAAATTGGGGATCAACAGAGGTGAGGCTTAGAACCTCTCCCCCCCTGTTTTGAGAGAAATCTTCTGCATCCATGGATGTTTTATTGCCCTTGTATAGCTTGGATTAACACATAGTCTACAGGCACACACCTGATCATCTACATGTGCTCTCTTACAACACTAAACTAAGTTTTCTACCTTTATCTTACATCTACCTACCACTTCAGCATTTTATTTAAAAAAATAATAATAATAATAATAATAAAGGGAGAAATGTGGGATCCACATATAAATCAAGTATAAAAATCAAACGAATATTCATATTTGACCTGATTGTTTATAGTTCATAATGCATGATCAAAACCGAAAGTTTCTGTGATGACTGCCCTTGTACTGTTCACCATGAAGAACTTATTCACTATGTAAGAATTTGTTCTCCATGTAAGAACTTGTTCGTTATGCTTCAGAAGATTGGAGACTGACGAAAATTAGGCTTGGGGTGGATTAATGATTGTGCATTGAGCATTGACTCCCCTATACAGAATTTTATTGTTGTTAACAATCATTTGATCAATAAATATGAGAGATGCCCTCACCAAAAAAAAAAAAAAAAGTACACACTTCCAATTGTAAAATAAATAAGTAACCGGGATGTAATGTATAGCATAAGGAATATAGTCAAAATATTGTAACAACTAGCTGGTACCTAGAATTATCATGTATATAAATATTGAATCACTGTGTTGTACACCTGAAACTAATGTAATACTGTGTGTCAACTACCCTTCAATAAAAAATAATTATCTAAAAAAAAATAATAATAATAATAATAATAATAATAAATAAGTAAACCTAAAAAAAAAAAAAAATAGGTGTGAGTCTTAGTCACCTCCAGCACCAACACCAAAGTTGGTACCCGGCCAGAATAGCTCAGACCCTTGGAATAATTATACTGATTCTAAGTGAATAACAAAGTGTTGGTCCACATTATACAAATTTCACTAGCTTCACATAATTCCCAGTCTCACTCTGGAGAGTACTTGAATTTGGAATAGAAGTCAGTGGTAGCAGGATGAGGGTGTTAGGGTCTTGGCAACAGATTTGCTTAACTAATTGCATTGTGCCCCAGGCAGAAAACAGTTTGGGCTTTAAAAATAGACCATTGGGCATATTGCAAATTACCCACATATAGATACTTGGGTGTTTAAGTCCCTTTGGAGAAGGAAAAACTTAATAAGATTTTGATTTTGAGCTGTTACATGTTTTCTTTCTGTTCTTTGCAGTGTTGTATCGAAAAGGCCCTCCATTTTACCACGCAAGGTTTGTAGTGATTTTTAAGTAAGTTAATGTTTTAAAGGAGCAGGAGGAAATTTGTGACCACCAATTTAATTTTCAGCACCACAGCACAAATCTCAATCATAATATTTATTAGTCACAGGGATGAAAGTACAGCATAGAGAATGTCTATGTTGACAGTAACTGTACTAGTTGGGGTAAGAATTTAATAATGTGAGTAACTGTCGTATCACTGTATTGTATACTTGAAACCAATATACTGTTGTATATCAACTATATTTCAATTAAAAAAATACACACACAAAATTAATTTTTAGCACCACAAGTACAATTAGTCCTGTTCTTCTTGGCCTGACAGGGATAGATACTGTATGTCTGTGCTTTGTACAAATATTGTTATACTGTATAGAAGATAATAAATAGGTTATGGTAACACGTGCTTTAATATTAAACATTGAGTTAATCTGTATAGTAATTGTTCATCTTATTATCAGTGAGTATTAGTTTCTAAACAGTAGAGTGTATTCACAGCTTTCACATTGGGAGAATTATTTCTGGTTTCTTTTCCTGTAAATGTTGAAATCAGCCTGGAAGTTTGTGACATAAAGTGAGTTTTACTTTAATATTTTTCTGAGTAGCAGTCTAGGGGAATTTAGGATCAGATGATGTATGTCTTATTTTCTGTATCTTCATTCTTGGTAGAAAAAAAACAGTATTCTTTTAAACAAGTTGACTTTATGCTTTTCCTTGTTAAAATGCCCTTACTCTGTCTTCCAGTTACTCTGTCATCGTTGAGCTAGTCGATGACCAATTCAGGGGCTCTCTTCGCAGGCCTTTCAGCTGGAAGTCACTGGCTGCCTTGAGCAGAGTGTCAGTTAATGTCTCCAAGGTAACACGTCAGCTTTGGCATTTACCCATCACTGAAACGGCTGGGCTTTTTTATTAAATGTAGTAGCATCATAGGTCATTTGTAGGAACTTCAAAGGGTTCCTGCCAGTGAAGTCCTGGGAGACGGCTAGAAGCCATCCTCCTGTCACGTTCCCTGCCACCACCTGCTGGTGCTAAGCTCCAGGATGGGAGTTTCCAGGTTGCCCCTAGTGACTGATGTACGTGAGCGCTGCCCTCCTTCCCAGGGCTGTGGGCGCGCACAGCCAGCACAGGCTCTCGACTTCCCTCACACGCGTTCACAGAGAAGTCAAAACTGACCCGTTTCTTCTCAGAGTTAGCAGATCTCTTGAAAAGAGGAAGGGAGTTGATACTCATTGCTAAACACTTCACATGTCTTCTCACCACCCTGTTGTTATCCTCATCCTAAGGGAGAGGAATCAGAGAGTCAGAGATACTGTGTGACAAACCTAAGAACATGCAGCTCATGCACAGCTGGGATGTAAGCCCAGAGCCATCTGACCTCCTGGCTTGTGCTCTGCTATATCCTGCCGCTGTCAGAGAGAAGGGAAGTTTCATTGTATAGCCAGACTGGAGAACGAAAGCTTTGTGTGTTCTCTCTTATTCAGTAATTGGCTAACTGAAAACACGTGGTCCCCTGCAGCCCTGTCTCTGCTGCTCAAGGGAGGGTGGGCAGTGAACCCCGAAGGCCCGCAGAGGCCATGACGGCTGCTCTGAGTGCAGGTCAAGTTCCTTAGGCTTTGGCCTGTAGGAGTAGCTTCAGCCTGTAGAAGTACTGTTCCCAGAATTTGTGTGCCCCTTCTATGGGACTCGTAGCATGTATTTAATATTTTAAATGGTGTTTATAATCAGGATAAGTGCTCTGTTTGAATTCTGTTGCCATGTCAACAGAGACTAAGTGGCAGGTCCTTAGTCTACACTGCCGGCCCAGCTGTGTTCAGGGAGGAAACCCATGTGCTCTGTGAGTGCCGAGAAGCACAGAGAGGGAGGAGACCGCCTGCCCTTCCTGCTGACGCCCCCAAATTACTATAACTGTTCAGTGGGATGTAGAGATTTCTTTTCATTTCTCAATAGGAACTTCTGCTGTGCTATTTGATTAAACCGTCTACTATGAGTGATAAAGAGATGGAGTCACCAGAATGTATGAAACAAATTCAAGTTCAGGTAGGTGGCCTCCAAGACAAATTCATGTCATCCCAAAGATTCTGTCCACCCTATCGTGTCCCCTGGAACATGGGGTCCCAAGGAAAGAATTAAAAACCTTCCTTGGTGACAGGCCTTCTCAGGCCCTTTCCCTGCTAAACCCACTCTCACCCCACTTCCTTCCGGCTGCTGCTTTGTCCTTTGGTTTCTGAACCTGTTCGGCCAGGCGGGCACCTCTCCTGGGTCTCAGTCCCAGAGACGAGACGTGTCTCTGTGGTCTCTCTCCTTGGACTTCTTGACTGGCGTCCGGCATGCGGTGTCGAGCTGAGTCCCGCTCTGTCTTCCAAGGCTGCTCAGGTCATCACCCAGTCACCGCATGCGTGCTGCTGCTTCTGCCCCTCGCCCTGTCTCGGGTCCCCCATACCCAGCACGCCATGGTTTCCTCGGCTTCTAACGTTGCGCCCTTCCTCCTGTTCATACCACCCCATCCCACTACATGCCTGCTGGTCGGTCCCAGGGCCCCAGCGCTTTACACATCCAGTTTGTCCCGCTCATCCCACTAGGTTGGCCTTTTTTTTCCCCCTCCTCCCCTCTCAGGGCTGACCAAATATACAGCCCATGTTAGACCTGGAGGTACGGCTACACACTAGCTTTCATACTGGCCCTCTGCTCCTGAAACATGCTATAGAAAAGTACAGCTGAGACCAGCTTAATGTTTAAAATCTTGGCATGATTACGCCAGATACTATTGGCACATAAGGTTTTTTATTGGCTACGTTCACATTTTCTCCGCATGTTTCAGTTACAAGAAATGGAGGCAGTTACCATCTGCATGTAGACAGTGCTTTGTGAAACGCAGCCACGTGTCCCATGCCCAGCATGTGCTTCCATGTCTGTTGAAGTCGGTCACCTTTTTGTTTTGGTCGAATGCAGGAGGTGATTCTAAGCCGCTGGGTGCCCTCACGAGAGAGGAGTGACCCAGATGAGCTTTGATGGCCAGCCTCGGAATTCTGACCCCACCAGCAGACACCGAGTGGGTCCCCTACAGTGAGCCAGGTTCAGAGCGACGTAAAGAGTCCTTATTATAGCAGCCCAATAATTTCAAAGTTTTGAAGTGAACTTTTTGAAGTTCACTCCCAGCACCAGAGAACTGTTAATATGTTTAAAGGTAGATGACACAGAGGAGAAGAAAGTGCCCATTACCAGGACCAGGATATCGGCGCTGAGTCTGCCTACACAGCCTCGCGCCTCTGGGCCTCTGACTGGGTCCCTGTCCTCTCCATCTGGGTCCCCATCCTCTCAATGGCCAAGGTGGGTCCCAAGAAGACTTCCCAGCATCAGGGAAATTCTGTTAATTCTCTGATTTTACCTGAAAATAGTAATAGTTTGCATTTATGTGACACTGCAGTTTCCACATCTCTTTTGTACTCATGCATCTCATTATTCACATCCAGTCTGTTCCTGAAAGAGTGCCAGAGAGCAGATTTGAGATTGCAGGACTCTGTGTTCCATTATTTTAAATGGAAAAAATAATAACATGTCTCAGCTTATCCAAGAACGTCAACCAATTACTCAAATGTCTGAAAATCCATTTGATATCTACAGAGGATGTCTGTATCATAGAAGACATTTAAAACACCAATCACCTAATTATGTAATTCTCCATGAACTCATTGGTGAGCATGTTTGTGTACAATACACATATGGTATTAGATTTTTTAAAATTACATCTTGCTTCAGTGAACTTGTTATAAAATCAAAATATGCAGTTGAAATAATGTATGAAAGATGCATAATAAATGCACTTAACATCTAGTGAAACATAAAAAGAAAGCCTTTTTTAATTGACTGCACACCAGTGACGGGTTGGGGTGGTGGGTGGGGAATGCAGGAGGTGCCAGGCCAGGCGTGAGGGAAACAGTTGTCAGATCCATCTAGTGTCCAAATTCAGGACACTGGCGGACAGTCTCCTAGGCACTAGGTACCCCAGAAGTGGACAGCTAAGAACTCTCTTAGGAAGCTGTGAGATGAAAAAAAACGGAATGAGCATCTATTCACATTTCACTGAAGCATGGCCTTGAGGCTGACAGCCTGAGCAAGATTTTGCTCATAGTTGTGTGTTCTCAGTGCTTCTGTTCAAGTTACGGTCCTGCTGTTGTACAGCAAAATCACGTCTGCATGATCTGCCTTTTAAGGATTCAGCATTCAGATACTGGAGCCCCTGTTTCCCTTGCTTCAGACCAATAATGACTGTCCATTTGAAAGAGCTTCTTAGAGTAAGTCCGTTGCTCTTCATTAGTGATACTAAAAGTTCTTCGGCATTTTTACTGTGCTCTGCTAACTCCAGGCTCCTTAGGAAGGTAAAAGACTGCTTTGAATCACCACCTTCTCAGAACCTTTAAAGTCAGCACAAAGTTTCAGGAGCCATTCCTCTCTATCCCAGTCCTCACGTGTGGTGACACTCCCAAGGCTGATCAGTGCACTGGCTGCCTTTATGGTAAAAACTTCCATGACTCCTTCATCAAAGCATTGTATCCTGTCAGCACTGCACAGCAGAGACTTTACATCAGCTGGGATGCTCTGAAGATGGTGGTAAGTCCATACAGAGGCTGCAATAAAGACAGAAAAGCCAGAAGACCACACAGATATTACTTGTAACTGGAAGCTGCAGAAAGATGTCCACAGCATCTTCAGTCAAAGAAGCCTTGTATAAAAGACTTCCCTGCATCAGCTATAGGATTTGAATGCCATGTAGCAAGCAGGCCATACCCTCTTCAGCATGACCCAAGGGCCCTGGGGTTCTGGAATGGTGTACCAGCAAAGGTTTGGGGTTACATCACCCACAGTTTCCAGCTAAAAGCAACATTAGCTTATCTTTGGGAGCATTACCACTGTTTTCTCTGAAATAAATGTACCAGGTGGCTTTTATGTTTTAAGTTCAGGTTTGTCAAGATGGGAAATTTGCTTTGTGCTAAAACCACCTTCCAGATTTTCTGCAGTTCACCAGGGAACTGCCGCAGCCTCACTGAGAGTAGTTGTTTCACCCACACCCTTCAAAGCATCCGGCCTACATGATTCTTAAATCTCAAACTTTCCAGACTTGCTTTAAAATCGAAATCCTTCACCGAGTCCTCTGTGCCTTCCATCTCTTTCCAGCTCTCCCAGGCTTCAAAGCCACCCACTGCACCAGCGAGTGCTCATCACACTGACAGGCCGTGGGTCCTCAGTACGACAACTAAACAAGCTTTGTAAAAATTGCATGCCACAGTCAAGAACACTGTAAACCTTTGTGGAACCAACACTTCCACAAGTTATATTTTGTCACCCAGTGCAAAAAGCCATACCCAGAAAAGGCCAAGATCCAAGCTTCTATAAGATCACCTTTCTGGATACACAGTCGCTTCCAACTTTGTTTTTCTAACATAGGGGACATTATAGGCCTGAATCTCACCTACTTTCCTCATGACTTTTTCCACTTCCGTAGGAGACATTGTCATTTGACAAAGTAGGGAAACGCCGTGATCCTACACCACGTCCCAAACAGTGCAACCCTGGACAGTCAGCTCAGCACCCACTGGGTCCTGTGGCCCCGGCCTCATGGCCTGGAGGACTCTGCTAAAGGCTGACACACTCATCATCTCTTACTGGGCTACCATTTTTTGCAAATTGTTAGAGTCAATATTCAGGCAGTAGGAGTTGAGATGGAACAAATACCCATCTTCTTATCCCAAAGGAGCCTTTTTTTTCAATTAAGGTATCATTGATACACACTTATGAAGATTTCACATGAGCAGCATTGTGGTTATAACATTCACCCATATTATCGAGTCCTCCCGCCACCCCATTGCAGTCACTGTCCATCAGTGTCGTGAGAGTCACTACTTGTCTTCTCTGTGCTGTGCTGCCTTCCCCATGCCCCACCTACATTACCACAATAGCCTTTTGAGTGGGGGTGGTGGGACCCTCCATGGGAGGGAGGTCTGGCTGCTGAACACCACCGCCAGGAAGCACAAGCTGAGGACTTGACCCTTGAGCTCTTGGCCCTGTTCTCAGGGCCTTCCCCAGACCTCCACATAACTGCAGTCTGGAAAACCACGTGGAGTCAGAAAGCAAGCCCATCAGGTGGAGGCCAGAGGAGGGCTGTCCACGGCTCCCGGTGGGGCTGGGCATGTGCCGAGTGGTGGTCCCCCACCTCAAGGTTGGGGGTCAGCCTGAGGCCCCCCTCATCAGGATTGTGCCGTGCATATGATTTTGCAGACACCAGGAGGTTCGCAGATTCTGTCAAGACCCGTCTTCATCCAAGCAATGTGTGATTCTTAGCTTCCTATCAGTTTCCCCAGAGATCATTGTATTGAAGGCTGGGTAATGGCTGAGCCTCCTAGAAAGCAACCATTCAAATCTCTGCTCTGCCTCTCAGTGGTTGTGTGACTTTGGGCAATTTACTTGCCTCTCAGGAGCCTTAATTTTCTTACCTTCTTGATGGGGGCTATGATAACCTTTCCCTCACTGTGGTTACTTGGATAAAGGAGAAGTCAAAAGCACCTAACACAGTGACGTTTTCCCTCCCTTCCCAGGAGTGTCTCAAGCCCACCAAAGTGGCCACAGACAAGAAGACAGAGGGTCAGTTTATATTCAGAGTTAAATGTCGGTTGAGAACTAAAATGCGTTTGTGGAAACTAGGCCCATTTGATAACAAAAGCAGGCTTGCTTGTGTGCAGGAGGTGGAGAGAAGTGAGAGGGCACCTGGTGATGGCCTTCTCAGCCCGGGGGTCTGCTTTGCCACTGCAGTGAGCCAAGGCCTTCATCCTGCCGCCTGAACAGCCCGCAGCTAGGATTGGGCAGTCACCCTGGAAGCTGCTGGAGCATCCCCGGGAGTCCTGGGCTCTGGTACCTTGTCCTGCAGCCACACACCTGCACCCCTGGAAGGCACCACCTCCTCAGACTGAGTCGGTGGCTTACAGTTGGGGGGATTTTCTGAAGCTCTGACTTTGGTGTCAGGTGTCAGCAATTCCGCGGTCTCTGACTGGCATTGGGCAGAGGGCAGGATTGTTAAGGACTCCTTGGTTTGGAGTCGGATCCGGGTTTGCATCCCAGCGCATCCACCTACTAGCTCAGTTGCAGCCTTAACCTCAGTTTCCTCACCTAAAAAATAAAGTTAATGCTATCCATGCGCACGTACAGTTGAGACTATTCAGCCATGATTCCTTCACACCCCCAACAGAAAAATCTGTAGAGAACACGGATTGGTGGTTACCAGGCTGGGAGCACCTGCTTTTTGGGTGCAGAGTCTCCTTTCAGGGTGAGGAAGTAAGTGTTTGCACAACCGTGAATGTACAAAATGCCACTGAATTGTTCACTTGAAGTTAGGTTTATGTAATAAATCTCATCTCTGTTTTTTATAAAAGTAAAAATAAGAATGTTATTGGCTCCAGATGGAGGATTCAGTGAGTTGGTCCTTACAAAGTGTTTACTAACACAGTGCTTAACTCATACTAGACTTTCAGTCATCTGCAGCCATGATGATTCAGTTTGGAGGGAAAGACGAAACCCTCGTGTGCTAATAAACCACAGTGACCTGTCATCTGTTAAGACAATAACTTGTGCAGGTGACTATTGTGTGTTGATTCTCGGAGCTCAGTTTCTGAAGCTAATACTTTCCACCCTTGTCCCCAAACGGTAAGGGGAGATGGTGACGTCTGTCCCTTTACTGTACCAAGTCCCCCACAGATGCACTTCTATAAGGTAATCAGTTCATACGTTACACTTAGCAGTTATTACACCAGTGTGAGTGGTATAGCAGGCTGGAGCTGCTTAGGTTTCCCTACGTTTTTGAGCATAATATTCAAGTCTGAACATTCATTGTTACTTCTTGAATAAAATTTTTGTCTTAATTATTTTGCCTTTATTGTTAAAGCATTTTTTCATTTTCATTATTTTTTTAAGTTACTATTAACTTGAATGTGGTTTTTAACAGTTTTCTCCTTGTGGGGGGGAGTACTTGAGTTAAAAAGAAATGAAATATCTCTTCTCCCCACCACCCACCTTCCATTTACAGTTTTACCAATTGAATTTTTAGAAGTCTGATTAGACTCAAGTAATTGTACCATGAATGTTACCATCCTTAAAATGGTACCTGAGGCCCTTTTCTAAAATTGAGAGATATTTAAACCCATCAATTTATCTTAAATCTTTGCTTTTATATATATAAACAAAAAATTAAGTCTTTTTACTCTTGTGAAATACAGGAGTGCCTCACTTAAGAACACATGGCATGAAAGAGCACATTTATGAAATTGTTAAACTAACCAAGTAATTCACTCTTAATTTCTTCTGAGTGAAAGCTTTCAAGTATTTAAATTTTTTTTAGAATCTTTACATTTTCAGAAACGATATTGCAAGGGTAGGTAACACTTTCTCCTAACCTTTAAAATGCACATTCTGTTAGAGTAGAAAGAACGGAATGAGAAACACCTGAGTCCAAATTCCAGGTCTGTGCCAGGAAGACTGTGGTGGCCGTGGGGACGATACCCGGTCACTCTGAACCTTAGTTCCCTCAGCCGTGAAATGGGGATAATTCCTGGCTCCCAGCTTGTTTTGAAGACTAAATGATGTGACCTGTGAACAGGTCTGGCCCATGGTGGGTGTACTTTTTTCCCTTATGGACAAACCAAAAGCGTAGGCACTGCCATCATTATTTTCTCCAGGAAATGCAAAGCCTACTTTATGCCCTAGCAGGGAAAGGACATGACTGAAAAAAATAATTTGAGGTCAAGTAATGAAGACAGCTCTGGGGAAAATGTGGGTTGGGGGAAAATGAAATAGTAAGCACCCCCTGGGCAAAGGGAGCTAGATACGGCCACTGTGGGGGGTTTTAAATGATGTCTTTTGGGTTTTCCTGCTTTTAAGAATAACCCATGCACACTGTAGAGGCTTTGGAAAAACACCCTTGTGTGGGTCATTTTCGTCTTGCCGATCACTACCACTGAGGCAAACTCTGACCTTG
This sequence comes from Manis pentadactyla, assembly GCF_030020395.1. Taxonomy (NCBI): domain Eukaryota; kingdom Metazoa; phylum Chordata; class Mammalia; order Pholidota; family Manidae; genus Manis; species Manis pentadactyla. Next base: position 203,883,980 of record NC_080019.1, on the reverse strand, counting down.
CTGTGAAAAGGAGCCCGGTGGGGGCTCACCCATGAGCGTTCATGGAGGAGCTGGTGTGTACCCAGGGCAGGGCAGAACACGAGATGAAGAGGTGCCAGGGGAGCCGTTTGATACTGGCAAGCAAAGCTGGCGTCACGCTGAGTCCTCGCACCCTGCAGTCAACATTTAGCGGCTGTGATAAAGGAAACCGGGGAAGCATTCTCAGTTCTTCATTTTACAAACCTGAGCAACACTGCCATCTATTGGTGTCACTCCGACGCTTGATTCCCTGTTTGGGGGGAATCCTGGAGGGTGGCGCTGTGATTTTACAAGTAGGGAATTTGTGGCCTGCTGAAGTGGAAGAAAAAGTACGATTCATTTCCAGGTTGGAGAGCAGCCCCTCAGATCGGGCATGGGGACCATTCAAGCTTTGTTTGAAAATCACGGGATGCAGTATTAAGAGAAAGCATGGAGTTGGCATTTCTGATACTGACAATTCATATTTTATCTGAATTGTGTTATTTATGTCTTTTCCATATTCGAATGCCAATGAAAGCGAAACCCTTGTCTTCCTTTCCTCTCTAACGATGGCAAAGGGCTGACGCAGTCGTCGCACACCCTAGGAACCACTGGTTGCTTTCAGGTTGCTGGGTGGCCCGGGGTTAAGTGCACGGCTTCGTCAGACCTGGGTTTGACCTCTGGTTTTGCCACAGTGTGGCTCTGGGCAGGTCATTTCCTCAATTTCCCCTTTCATCTCTATAATATAATGTTAGCATCTTCCTCGCAAGGTGGTCTTAGGGATTCAAAGGGAAGGGTAAGAAGTGTGTGCTCTGGTGTGGAGGCCTTAATGAGCGTTCATTAAGTGAACCTGCTATGATTCCCAATAATACAGTCAACAGTTGGGCCAGAGAGGCGGAGTCCTAAAACGGACTGTTAAGAGAACCGGGGCAGATTGGAATATTTCCCAAGATTGATACTTCATCCCTCTTCCCCTGCTGAGGTCTTTGTGACTTCTTGTGCTATTCCACAGAATAGCAGTCACAGTTCTGTTTAAAGCAGTATCATATTCTGTAGGAAGCCTTGTTTTTCTTAACAGCACCTGAATCCACAAATGCAAACAGTAGCGTGCCGTGCACTTTTCTCCACTGACGTTGCCAGGGCTGAAACACTAGTCAAAAGTCTCTTTAGAGACAGGCTCTAAGATCTGTGGCAAGTTTTCTGAATATCTTTATTACTGGGTCATTATTACTACCTTGAAGATGGATTTGGTTCTTGGGAATGAGACATCCTTTGCTGCTGAGGCTGGGGGAGTAGGCTGAGGTGGAAGAGTTTGGTCAAAAACACAGTCAGTTCCAGAAGCACTTTCCAAAGAGGAATTCTGAAATGTGTTGCTCATTGGCTGTTTATTGTTGGGTGATTATTTGGGGATATGAATTCTGATGTGTTAAAAGTCACCTTATTTCTTCATAGTTGCTTTTATCCCAATTGTCTCCTCCTGCTAGAGAGGGAAGACAGGCCTTTCATTGTGTCCTTTCTGAATTATGCATTTAAAGTGGGCACAGAAGGTGCTTTGCAATGGCAGATCTAACACCCCAATCTTGTGTCCCGTGAGGCAAAAAAGAGGAGAGACTGGCATTCTGCTGAGCTGGGGAACTGCAAGTCCGGGTTGTGCTATACACTAAGAAAGGGCTTTTCAGAAGGAGTGCCCTTTCCTAACTTAATACTTTGACACTTTCTGTCTTTCTGTCTGCCTGCATACTTTCTTTCCTTCTCTTTAGCATTAACTGCCAAAAGGTTATTATGTGCTATTTTAAATAAAATCAATGAGGTAAAGGTACTCGGTACTTCATAAATTGTGTCTCGTTCGCCTTCCTAGAAATCCCCACTTTCTTTGTTCACATTGAAAGGTGACGTTGTTCAGCTCAAATCAGTTTATAGGATTAGTTTCCATTGCTATGTGAATAAAAGATACCACCACTTTATGTGATAACATGGATTCTGTTTAAAAACCAAAACACTGTGAAAATAATTTCATTGTATGACATACAATTTTTAAAACCCAGGGCAATTTTTATTTTATAAATTCTTATACAGCAGTCCATGAAAATGTGCTTAAAAGAAAGCTGTACATTTTTTATTCACCACAGCCTAACACATTTAGAAACCCCTAGTGCCTACAAACTAGCAGCAACCCCTTCGTCCTGTCCCTGCTCAGCGTGCTTAGCACAAACCGCCTGCAGGGGAGGGTCTGGCTCCCGATCAGGGTGGTCGATCACATAGAAGCCGCGCTCTTCTATCGCCCGGTAGAGAGTGATGTACTTGGAAGCCTTCCTTGTCCTCGGGATCACGTACTTCTCCGTGAACTCCTCTTTGTCTAGGAGCTCCCTGCCTTCTGTGGTCAGGACACAGTTGATGAATGTGAGGGTGTAGCTGTAGCAGTTGTGGTGGTCTTCCTCGTACCTTCCAAAACAAGGATGTTGAGAGGGGGCTTAGCCTTCAAGCTGCTCAGGAACTGGTGGAGGAGCCACCAGAGGGCTTTCCTGAGATGGGGCCTCACTCTGCCAGCTGGGCCCCTATCCGCTGGCCAGCAGAGCTCCGAGGTGCAACTGGAGGGACACATGGCATCTTGGGCTATTTCTATTTGCAACTTAAGTACCGATGGGAGCGGATTCCCCAAATGTTCGGAGTGGTGACTTCAGTTGTGTATAAACTGCCAGCTTGGGGAACTCAACTTCACAGAAATTCTAGATTCTCCAGATGAATCTAGGAGTGATTTCTAAGTTTCAGGGTATCCCACAGTATCTATACTTATTTCAAGGGAAGCCTCAAAACCATTTAAATCCATAAGTATATATAGTTGAGGGAGTATATAAGTGTTGAAGGAGCAAAGAATTGAGAAATTAATTTCAAAGTTGCTAAACAATGATAAAAAGCTTTAGATATGTTTACATTTTGAACATTTAAAAAAAATTTACGGGAATATACTATGGCTTTTGCTATGCATATAATTGAATGTTAAATATGTAAATATACCTAGTCAAACAACTAAAATAACTAGAGTACCAAGTTCTGGTCCTTTCAGCTCTTAAAATACTGTGATTCTGCTGCGTAAATGCACACTGGCTCAGCTCTGCAGAAAACCCAAAGTAATTCAACCCCTGCTTAAATCAATGTGACCTAGACATGCTTAGAGCCCTCCGTGAGCTGGGATGGCACCTGTGTGCTGACGGAGGGCCAGGGAGTGGGGTATCTCGGCAACTCCGCACCTGTGAGGCAGCCAGGCCCCTGTGGTGGAGAAGTCTTCCAGGTACTTGTCCCACTGGTCCATCAGTCCAAACATGCCGGGCTGCAGTAAGGGGATGCTTACACTCTGCTCCCACCCTGCTTCATCTTGCTGGACACCATGCATGGTGTAATTATACACAACTCCTGCAACCAAACCCAGAGGCAAGCAGAGCTGAAGGGAAAATGCACCCCTCTGCAAAGGGGACCTCAGAAAATGACAGCATGTAAATCAGTTCAACCATTGCAGAAAGCAGTGTGGAGGTTGCTCAAAAAACTAAAAATAGAAATACCATTTGACCCAGGAATTCCACTCCTAGGAATTTACCCCAAGAATGCAGGAGCCCAGTTTCAAAAAGACATATGCACCCCTATGTTTATTGCAGCACTTTTTACAAAGCCAAGAAATGGAAGCAACCTAAGTGTTCATCAGTAGATGAATGGATAAAGAAGATGTGGTACATATACACAATGGAATATTATTCAGCCATAAGAAGAAAACAAATCCTACCATTTGCAACAACATGGATGGAGCTAGAGGGTATTATGCTCAGTGAAATAAGCCAGGTGGAGAAACACAAGTACCAAATGATTTCACTCATAAGTGGAGTATAAGGACAAAGAAAAAACTGAAGGAACAAAACAGCAGCAGACTCACAGAACCCAAGAATGGACTAACAATTACCAAGGGGAAAGGGACTGGGGAGGGTGGGTGGGAAGGGAGGGATAAGGGGAAAAAGGGGCATTACGATGAGCACACATTACATGAGGGGCACGGGGAAGGCAGTATAGCACAGAGAAGACAAGTAGTGACTCTACAGCATCTTACTATGCTGATGGACAGTGACTGTAATGGGGTATGTGGTGGGGACTTGATAATGGGGGGATTCTAGTAACCACAATGTTCATGTAATTGTATATTAATGATACCAAAAGAAAAAAAAAAGAAAATGACAGCAGCTCCCGGGTAACATCATGTAACAGAAACCCAGGCAGGATCGCCGTCAAGAGAGCAGGTGGGAGAGGCCCTCCACCCACCTTCCTCCAGGATCAGGTTCTGAGGCAGCCTCCCCTGCTGAGAGATTTACACAGGGTCTTGCTTGAAGTAGGAGGGCAGATGAGCCCCTCTCTCCCCTGCTCCCAGCAAAGCTCTGCCTTAAGGATGACCCAGTTCTCACTCCACCTGCTCCCCAGTGTCCTGACGTTGCCCCCAGGAAACAAGAATAGATGCCAGGATTATCATCTCCAAATATTTTTGTTGAAATTCTCTATTTACAAATGGGTTTATCTTGTTTCCTTAAGTCAGCAAGAAATTTCCACTAATAAAGATTGGCAGTAAATCTGGCTGCTCACGTGGGTCAGTCTGAGTTCAAAAGCCCAGTCCTGGGTTTCTGTTCCCAGCAGCAGGTTCTCCTGCCTCCTGGGGGTAAGGAAAGGCCAACTTCACCTGTGAGGAGGCCTCACCTGCCGCCTCACCTGGCTGGCCTGCTCACACTCCCAGGCCTACAGCTCCTGCCACGGGGACACCCAGGCCCTTTTCCTGGTTCAGGGGTGGCAGACTCTGCATCCTCAGGTGGGATCACTGCAGGTGTCCTGGTGCTGCATCCCCCACATGTCCTGGTGCTGCATCCCCCAATTTCCCTCACATCCCTGCCATGACTCTGCAGCATGCAGACCCATTGGGGTGCAGAAGGCCTGCATCCAGATTCTGGTTCCAACACAAGATGAAATCATGAGTAACTCAACCCCTCCAGACATCTCTCTTCCTCTTAAAAACCAGTAAGACACCATCAATAGAACAAAAAGGCATCCTACAGTATGGGAGAATATATTCATAAATGACAGGTCCAATAAAGGGTTGACATCCAAAATATATAAAGAGCTCACTCACCTCAACAAACAAAAAGCAAATAATCCAATTTAAAAATGGGCAGAAGGGCTGAACAGACAGTTCTCCAAAGAAGAAATTCAGATGGCCAACAGGCACATGAAAAGATGCTCCACATCGCTAATCATCAGAGAAATGCAAATTAAAACCATGATGAGATATCATCTCACACCAGTAAGGATTGCTACCATCCAAAAGACAAACAACAACAAATGTTGGCGAGGTTGTGGAGAAAGGGGAACCCTCCTACACTGCTGGTGGGAATGTAAGGTAGTTCAACCATTGTGGAAAGCAGTATGGAGGTTCCTCAAAAAGCTCAAAATAGAAATACCATTTGACCCAGGAATTCCACTCCTAGGAATTTACCCTAAGAATGCAGCAGCCCAGTTTCAAAAAGACAGATGCACCCCTATGTTTATCACAGCACTATTTACAATAGCCAAGAAATGGAAGCAACCTAAGTGTCCATCAGTAGATGAATGGATAAAGAAGATGTGGTACATATACACAATGGAATATTATTCAGCCATAAGAAGAAAACAAATCCTACCATTTGCAACAACATGGATGGAGCTAGAGGGTATTATGCTCAGTGAAATAAGCCAGGTGGAGAGAGACAAGTACCAAATGATTTCATTCATAAGTGGAGTATAAGGACAAAGAAAAACTGAAAGAACAAAACAGCAGCAGACTCACAGAACCCAAGAATGGTCTAACAGTTACCAAAGGCAAAGGGACTGGGGAGAATGGGTGGGAAGGTAGGGATAAGGGCGGGGAAAAAGAAAGGGGGCATTACGATTAGCATGTATAATGTGGGGGGGGGGGCATGGGGAGGGCTGTGCAACACAAAGAAGACAAGTATTGACTCTATAGCATCTTACTACGCTGATGGACAGTGACTGTAATGGGGTTTGTAGGGGGGACCTGGTGAAAGGGGGAGCCTAGTAAACATAATGTTCTGCATGTAATTGTAGATTAATGATAACAAAAAAAAAAAAAAACCCAGTAAGACCTGCAGGTTTGTGATGCTCTTGGCCAAGAAAACATTGAAGAGCATTCAGATAGTATTGTTGTAGTAATAACTTGCTGTAAAGCCGAGTATTTTATTTCTCTCTTTAAGGGTAGCAGTCTCCTCGCGGTGCACGAGGAAACTGCAGGGAACAAAAGAACCCTCATAAAATGTTGCCATGATGTCTGTTCTCCAGAAATACTGCTCTCCTCCAACTTGACATTATGGAGATTTTTTAAGCTAAAAATACTGTGAAAATGTCTCACCGTTTGTGTTGGTTATCCCAACGTGCAGATCAGACCTTCCATCATAATCCCTGAAAGAAATAAGTTTATTTTTTCTCATTTGCACATGCCCAGCATTAAGAGTTACTATTTAAAGTGGTGGGAGAGTGACGGGGCTCCTCTCTTGGCTTGTGCCAAAACTTGCTGTTGGGGGCCAAGTTAGTAGAGGCCGTTCCATAACCGGTCGAGCCAAGAGTACAGCCGAGGTAGAAAATACTCCCCTGGCCTCCATCCGGAATCCTGTGGCCCCCAGTATTGAAGGCAGGGTGCCGGAAGGCCAGCAGGAAGACATACTATGATGCCAGCCTGATGCCTGGCTCCAGCAGGGGAGCCTGAGGGGTCAGTTGTTGAAGGGCCCCTTAGTCTGGCCTCTTGTGTGACGTTACAGCCTATTGCTCAGGCTAACGTCGGGAGGGAACTATGAAGGCATCTCAGTGCACCTCTACCTTCAAAACTAAAATGGCTTATTTTGGTCTTGTAGCCTGTGGCCACACCCACTCCTCCTGGATGGTTCTCGTTTCCTGAAATGATTCTTTACCTGAATCTGTTTACTAAATCTGTAACTCCCAATTCATTTAACCTTCATAAGCAATCCCAGGTAATGCCCTGGGACATTAGCAACTGACTTTCTCTCTCTGATCTCAGTTTCCTCATCTGTAACATGGGAATATCATAAGCCTCTTGGCAAGCTGGTTGGAAGAGTAAAATGCCTATCGAGTGCTTGCTGCCTATAGGTGTCAAATAAACCAGATGTAATTTTTAAATGACAAAGCTCCTTTGTCAGACCACACACAGGTCTGGATATTTGGTTCCTCATTAAAGCAAACAGTTCCAAGCTTTAAAATAGCCAAGGACACAAATGGCTGCCCTGTCTTCTTCAGAGTGATCCCCCCAGGTCATCTTGTAGCCACTTTGAGTTTTTTGAGGCCGTGTGGGTTCAGAGGTTGGGAATAAACTGGGGGAAAACAGTGGCAGTGTGCACCCACCCTGTGAACACCACCCCGGGCTTGGTCCCTGAGCATTTCCTGCCTCCATCTTAGGCATTTGCTCCCTCCCTCCCTCCTGCTCTTCGGTTATTTCTCTGCCACGCAACAGATATTTATCGTGTGTCAACTATGAGCCTGTCATTTCAAGTGAAGGGTTAATGACACAACAAGAAACAAGATGAGGTCTCTGCCCTCACAGTTTGCTTGCTTCCAGAGTTTCAACAAGTTTTTAATAGAGTGTAAAGTGCTGTGAAGGGGGGAAAACAGAATGCTACAGAAGCATATGATAGGAGCAGGGGGCAGAGCCACCGCTCTCTGTCCCACCTTTGTACAAATGAAGCAAAGGTGCCTGTTCTTCCTGCAGGTGCTGCTCTGCCCAGGGTGCTTACCTTGGCGAGTGGGCGCACACTGAGCTCACCTTGGCCAGGCACCTCTGTTCAGTGCACAACCTGCACAACCCTATGTGGCAGTCCTGGGTGATCCTAATCTAGTTAGATCAGAGCCTCAGTGATTCCTGTGAGTCATGGCTGTTCTCTTTTACAAAGTAGGTGAAATTATCTCAAGGTGAGTGGTGGGAGTCTGTCCTGAGGGTTTGGAAATTATCTGGAACTTGGCCTTAGAGGGTCTGGAGAGCAGGAGGCTGCTGGGGGGGGTTCTGCAGATCCCGGCCTGAGCACCTGCGGGGAGAGGAGGAGGCCAAGGCATATAACCTGTTTTACCACCACCACCTCCCTTCTGTGGATGCCAGGGGGCCAGGCCCATCGGTGCCACTACCTCATCACAGAAGAAATAAATGCTTTTTAGGGGCCAACCTGAAAGCTTCCCATGGGTCATGTCATTTCTTGAGAGTAGGGCTGTGGCTTGTTCACTGTGACATCCCGAGCATTTTGCACACAGAGCTGCTCCTTAAGGACTTGTTGAATGAACAGGTGTTACTGCAAATCACTTCCGAATTTCAACCACTTCACCGAAACTTAGGATCCAGCCAGGTGTTGACTCCCAAGTTAGCATGAATGAGGGCTCTTGAAAAACAGCTGGGCTCCCTCACTGATTAAGGTGGAAATGAAGCTTCTGCCAGTTACGTTCTGAACTGAATATAAATGACTAGTCTGGGAAGGAGCACATTGGCTGGGCATCGTGGCTGGTGCCTGCACCAGGTTTGTGCCTTCATGCTGACCAGCGCAATTCTGCAAGGTCAACAGGATCCTCGTTTGGCAGACGAGGGTCCAAAGACTCGAGGTAGTTCTGGAGCTGGTCTGGACGGGATGGGAATCGGGGGCGTTACAGTCCGAAAGTCCACACTGCCCTTCCGGAGGGAGGGTCAGGGCGCAGCACCCTTTACACCCTTTGGGTCATTTCATCCACCCCAGGACGAGAAGGAAACTGAAAGAAAGTTAGTTAGCAGGGAAGTGAATAGTCAGCCCATTCTGTTATCTGAAACCAGCACTCGAGATCACGAGTTGGAGAGGTGGAGGTCTCGGCATTTCACCAGGATACGCGTGAACGCCTCCTGAAGCACGTGCCAGCATGCGGGGGCATCCGTGCTCTCAAAACCAGGCTGCGGCCGGCCCTTTCCAATCCCATCTGTGCACTCTGCAGGACGCTAAGGGGCACAACCCATTCTTTTGATTTCTGAAATCTTTAGAGCTGGCGGAATCCACGGTTCAGGTGACCAGCTCTGGTCTTCACTTTCATTCACCTCCATGTAAAATAGCCTATCCACAGCCATTCTTCAGGCTTTGTATGTTGTACCTGTTTATCACAGAAATTGCAAACTCGCAGTAGAGGTATTGTTTTGATAAGATTTCTGTTGAGTCATTTTCCCAGTTCGCCTGTCAGCACAAAATCTATGGGTAAAAAAACTTCCAGCCTATTGATTTTTCTCTCTTAAAATTGTATTAGCAGGCTTGACCTCCATATATTCTTGTACTATACACACCCTCTGTTTTTATGAAACAAAAGAGGCCTATGTTTTAGGATTTAATGCCAAAACACAAAAGATTACCCACCAAACCTCACACCATATAGTATATATTAGGAAAAGAAAGTTCTAGTGAGTAAAACACAGAAGGAAAGTTTGCACAGTTCAATGTCACACTTAAGAAACACTGTACCTAAGAAACGTCCCTTGAGTTGGTCTGAGGAGGAAGGAGCATTTTTCCTGATGCCCATTGGTAAACGGATTAGAGATGCTAACAGGTGCTTCCTCCAGCTTCCTTGGGCCCATGTCCTGCTGGCAGAGGGGGCAGCACTGGGGCACACTGAAACTGTAGATGAATTTCTTGCAGTGGTTGAATTTAATTAAGGGCTTTCCAGCCTCTGCCCCCCGCATGGTGTTCCTCTCCTGAGAAGCCTGGGGTGGTTTTCTGAGACTTCCTTTTCCTCATTACAGGGCCAGCAAATGCACGCCTCCCGAGTAGCCTGATCAACAATGATGTCATTCTGATTGATGGCTTCAGAAGCCAAACCGAGTAGGGTTAACCAGTAACCAGGCCATCCCATAAACCCTTGTCTTAAAGAGCTAGTTTTCATTTGTGCATACTTGTGAGATTTCTTCGTAACCTTTGTACCTTTTGCAGCCATTGACAGGCAGCCCTACTCATCCCTTAAAGCCCTACTTTTCTGTGAAACCTTCCTCCGCTTCCCCCAGCGTTTCCTTGTGCTTGTCGTAGTGCTGGGTCTGTGTTTCTACCAGAGCTGTTACTGGGTTACTCATTAGTCTGAGCTTCTTGGAGTTAGGGACACACATTTATTTTTGTGTTTCTAGAATAAGATGTTGTTGGATAAATGAAGTCCCTACTTTGAGGCTCTTTTCTTTTGATGTTTTATATTGTAAAAGTAATCTTGCTCATAAAATATTAACAGAACAGTTTGAAATTTATGTACTTCTCTCAGCTTGGAAACTTACCCACAATGTCAGGAATATAGGTCCAGCTCATCCTTTGGACGACTGCACAGGAATTCACACTTTGCTGCTGCAGCGCACTTTATTTCAGCAATCCCCTCTCGACACCTATAGCTCCAAAGGAAAGCCATCACAAGGGGAGACCCACAAAGGAGGTATCATGGCTGGTAAAGGGCCTTCAGAAAAGCGCTTTACAACATGCGTTTAAATCAGTATCCTGATGCAGAAAGGTGCATATTTAGTGTTGTAAAATGATTAAAATGGTTATCAGACTCACAGAACCAGAAAAGATCTTAGCAGTCATTTAAATCAACCCCTTCTCTTGTTACAGTGCAGGCAAACAGGTTATGGCTAGACACTCAGCTCAGGTGACAGAGATCTGAGATTGTTCATTATTAATATGAACCATGTGGCTATTCAGCTGTTTGAATATCCAAGTTATTTTCAACTGAGAATATATTCATCTTCATGACACCAATATCAAGGGGGATTTTTAACCTTATGGAAGGAGCTGAAGCACAGCATGCCTTGATAAACATTTTTGATACACTAGTATTTTTTTTAACACAGGCATCTTCAATCATTTTTTACCTTATTTTCTCTATTTTTAAAAATCTTATGGTAAAATAAAACATAATACAGACTATGTGAAACAAACGTATAGTTTAGTGAATTATTTTACTGTGAACCCCTTGTAACTACGACTCAAGTCAAAAGCCAGAACTTCTCCAGCCACCTCAGAAGCCCCTCCAGTGCCCACCCCAGTCAGTGCCCTCTATCCTCACCCCCAAACTAACCGCGCTCCTCACTTGATAGTAATCACTTCTTGTGTTTCCTTTTGGTTTAATCACCAGAGTGTCTACCCAGAGACACTGTTGTGTATGTAGTCTTCCCCATTTTTAAAAATTGGGTATGTTTTTTATGCCCCTTGGTTCCCTTTTCTTCCCATTATTTTCTTTATAATACAGCTGTGAAGCATACGAATCATTTGACATGCAGCATCTCCCACAGTCTGCTGCTGACTGCACACCCCGTACCTCCTGCAAATTGACAGTCGGTCCCAAAGACTGGATCAGACACAGACTCAATCCTCTTGCCCGGACTGCAGGTGGTGGTGTGTTCTTTCATCAGAGGCACACCACATGTGATCTCTTCACTTTATTTTTACATTAGCTGCCGTTATTCTCAATGTCCAAAGCGCCATTCATTCACTGGGAGGGATACAATGATGATTTTTTAAGTCCATCATATTGTTTTCATATATTGGCTGGAATAATTCTCTGAGGAAATGCTTCCTTTCGGCTGTTACTTATATACAAGCATACAGGAAAAGTTGGCTATGTCTTTTCTGCCTGATTCTTTATCCGTATCTCAAGATCATGAGGGCATCCCTGCCACACTCAGAAGGCGCCCATTGCTTTCATATCCTTTCTACTTAAGTACCACTTAATGAGCTCATCATGAACTCATAGATGTAATAAGCTTTTCCGATGGATCTCAGCTCAGTGCGGTTTTTATTCTCACTGAAGCTCAAATTGTCCCATCTGCACTCTCTTTAATTGGCTCCTGACACCTTTTCGCATGAACCCAGTATGGTGACAGTTTCCTTGCTCTCTCAGTCTGTCCACCTGTCTCAGGTTCCTCTCAGACCTTTCTTGAACCCACACCTGGAATCAGCCACTTCCTGATTTCTTTCAATGGAAATGGTGTGTCAAGACTTGAGTCTGCCCCCTACAGATGCTCACTGCTCCTGGATTGGTTATCGTTTCTCAACTTTTTCAGTGAGCAGAGCAGGGTACAAAATGTACACACTCACATGCACACACATACAGATAAAACATGAGTTTGTACTGCTATTTCCAATACGAGGTCAAGACTACAGAGTTTTTACTTACCTCGTCTGCATTACATTTGTATTTCCTTTCTTCCACACTTAAAATCTTGGCTATCAAGGATATAGGGGATTATGAATTTAGAGTGTTCCTTAATTCCTCACTTGCTTTATCCCACTTTGCACATACAACAATCTCAGAGTAACAACAGTAATCCTACTACCTCCAATTATGATTAGCAAATACAGTTTTTAAAAATTGTTGCATGTATTTCCCCCCATCTTTCTCTCATTTCTTTAAATAGTTCTGTATCTTCATTGTCAAGCATCCCCTACCTATTAGCAGTCACTCCCATTCTCCCTTCCCCTCAAACCCTGGTAACCCTAGTCTGCTTTTCTATCTATGGATTTATCTATTTGGGGCATTTCAAATAATGTGACAACTCTGAAAGTGAAATTCTTCCAGTTCCCAGGTTTTTTGTTATGACTTTTTGCTGCTTTAGAACTTCTTAAAACTTTTGAAAGGAGCACTTTACCTTCAGGGGTATAAAAATAAGGTTGACAGATGAGTTTGAAATGGAAAAAATTGGGGCTAGAAGACAAGGAAGTGGCATTTCAAGTGTTTAGGGGAAAAACTATCAACCTAGAACTATATACCCAGAGAAAATATTTTTCAAAAATGAAAGGTATTACATGAGTTGGTATACACATTTCCTTGCTTTGTCAGTTGAGATGGCCAAGAGGAAATGACACCTCGGTGTCAATGAATATACCTGGTACCTAGGTCTTGGTTTCTAATAACATTCTCCAATAGGAGTAACCAGGCATCCTTGATGCAATGGCTGATTCAACGATTGAAGCAGGAAATACACAAGATGAGTCTGGAGCATCTTAAAGTTCCAGATAGTAATCAAAGTCCTCAAAAAAGAAGAAACTCACAATAATGGGGGAATTTCCAGGAACCAACTTAAAAAGCTCCCAGTGACCAGAGATGGAACAATTTGAATGGTAAAATAAATAAATTAGTATTGGGTTATAAACCAAAATATAAAATAAATATTCATGAGCCCATATTGATATACATATATTATTAAAGTCAAGGGGAGGGAGAACAGATTTCCCATGTAGAGGAATTTATTAAGGTAAATTCATAAATTTATGAAGGTAACCCATCTTTCAGGAGGTAGAACATAACTCCTCATTACCTAAGTGTCAGCTGAGTGTGTGTAGTGACTTCCTTTGAAAGAGGACAGTATGGATATGGGGGAGCTTTACAGGGGAAAAACCTGATAGATACCACCTCAGCCAGGTGACCAAGGTTAATAACATCAGTAGTGATAAGTCACTATCATAGTACGTATTCTTTATGTGATGTGATGAAAGTGGCACTTGAGGTCTGGTACCCCCTCCACAAACCCATAATCCCAGTCGCACCAGGAGGAAAATATCAGACATTTCAGTTGAGGGGTATTATTATAAAATATCTTACCAGAAATCCTCAAAATTGTCTTGGTCATAAAATATTAGGAGGATCTCAGAAATCATCACAGCCAAGAGGCACTTAAGGATTCATGACAACTAGATTCATGTATCTTGAAATAGAAAATGGTAAAACTAAGGAAATTTGAATAAACTATGGAATTTACTTAATAATGTATTAATATTACTTCATTCATGATGCCAAATAGACTATATTTATGTGAAATGTTAATAATAGGAGGAACTGGTTGAATAGTATACAGGAAGTTATACTATCTTTACAACTTTTCTGGAAATCTAAAACTACTATAAATTAACGTTAAAAGGGGGAGAAGACTTTCTCCAATAAAAAAATTGAGAAAATTAATTCTCAGAAGCTCTCTGGTCTAAGAAATACTAACAGCTCTTCTGGCTGAATAAAAGTGGTCCTAGATGGAAACATGGAATGGTTGAAACGAATGAATAATACCAAATTTTGAAACAACATTAAGTACAATATTTTGTTGGATTTAAACATGCAGAAGTAAAATATATGACAACCACACAAAAGGGGGCAGGAAAGTAAATGTAGTTAAGCTCTTGTAGGGTTTTTGCATTGTTGAGGAAGTGTTAATAGTACTAATTAAAGGTAGATGCAAATAAGTCATAGATGCATACTGTTGTCTCTCGGGTAATCACTGAAAGACTTCTTTAAATGTATACTAAAACTGTATAGAAGGGTAGAACATGGAGGATTAAAGATGGCGGCATGAGAGGTGAGACAGAGACCTCCTCCTAAAATCACATATAATACAAAGATATAATTAATACAACTAATCCTGAAAAATCAAGAGGAAAGAAGGCTGCACCAGATTGCACACACTTGGAGAAAAGAACAGACCTCATGGAACATGATAGCGTACCAAAGCCATGACCTGGTGGGACCAAAGCCCTTCCCTCACCCCAGCTCACAGGCAGGAGGAAGAAAAACAGAGCAGGAAGGGAGTGGAAGCCTGGGACTGCAGAACACCCAGCCCTGGAGATCTGCTCTGGGAGCACGAACCTACATTACGTGGTGCTCTGGTGATTAGTGGGGTTGGAAAGCTAAGACAGATGGAATACCTGGAGAGACTGAGATTCCAGCTGCTTGTGGAAAACAGGGATCCATATCTGGCTGCTCTGGGTGGGCAGTCTGAGATAATTCCTAACAGCAGGAGGGCTGTTAAAGGGGCAAGGATTCCACAGAGCCTACTGCTCAGGAGAAAGGACAGGTAGAAAAAATTGTCCAGGCACACCCTTCCCAGCAGGTTGGGAACTTTCAGGATCTTCAGGCACTCCATCTCCCTGGCTGGCTATGCAGCTCCAAGCACCCCCACCATGATATGCAGCCTGCTACACATTCCTCCCGACCAGGCCACACCTGGCTCGCAAACCGGCAACCCCTGCCCTGGTGTCAGGCCAGCCAGAGGGAAGCCCTGCCTACAGCAGCTACAAATGCAAAGCACAGAGGCTTTCACCTGTGTGTTTGGCCCACTAGTTCTGGCAGTGGAGGTAGGCATAGCAGCCGGGAAGCAGGAAACAGCTCTTTCCTCCCCCCAGGCACCAGCACCACTTCCCTGCGACTCCCAACATTGCTCCAGGGACTGAGCAGCTCCAGAGAGTAGAGCTTATATGCACTAAAGGGTGCCACATACAAACACATGAAACAACAAAGGAACCTGGTTCAAAGGAAAATCCCACAAACACCAGAAAAATGATCAAGTGAGACTGAACTAATCAACATTCCTGAAAGAGATTTCAAATAAAAAATCATAAACATGCTCCTGGAGGTACAGAAAAATATTCAAGAACTCAGGAACAAATTTAGGACACATATCCAATCATTAAGGAACACAATGGAGGGTTTTAAAAGCAGATTAAATATGCTGGAGGTGACGATAAATGAAATAGAAATTAGAGAAGAGGAAAAGAAAGAAACTGAGGCACAAAGAGAAAAAAGGATCTCTAGGAATCAAAGAATATTGAGAGAACAGTGTGACCAATATAAACGGAACAATATCCAAATTATAGGGGTACCAGAAGAAGAAGAAGAGAAAAAAGGGATAGAAAGTGTCTTTGAGGAGACAATTGCTGAAAACTTCCTCAGTCTGGGGAAGGAGATAGTCTCTCAGGCCATGGAGATACACAGATCTCCCAACACATGGAGCCCAAGGAAGACAACACCAAGACATATAATAATTAAAATGGCAAAGATCAAGGGTAAGGACAGACTATCAAAAGCACCCAGAGAGAGAAAACAGATCACCTCCAAAGGAAAACCCATCAGGTTATCATCAGACTTCCCAGCAGAAACCTTACAGGCCAGAAGAGAATGGCATGATATATTTAATGCAATGAAGCAGAAGGGCCTCAAACCAAGAATACTCTATCCAGAAAGGTTATCATTTAAATTTGAAGGCGAGATTAAACAATTTCCAGGTAAGCAAAAGCAGAAAGAATTTACCTCACACAAACCATCTCTACAGTGTATTTTGGAGGGGCTGCTATAGATGGAAGTGTTCCTAAGGCTAAATAACTGTCACCAGAGGTAATGAAACCACAGTAAAGAAAGTAGAACAGTTAATTACTAAGCAAATGCAAAATTAAATCAACTACCCCCAAAGTCAGTCAAGGGATAGACAAAGAGTACAGAACATGATACATAATATATAAAGAATGGAGGAGGAAGGAAAAGGAGGAGGAGTAAAAAAAAAAAAAGAACTTTTAGATTGTGTTTGTGATAGCATAGTAAGTTAAGTTAGACTCTTAGACAGTAAGTTAACCTTATACCTGTGGTAACCATAAATCTAAAGCCTGCAATGACAATAAGTACATACCTATAGATAATCACCCTAAATGTAAATGGTCTGAATGCACCAATCAAAAGATACAGTCACTGAAAGGGTAAAAAACAATAACCATCTACATGCTGCTTACAAGAGACTCACTTTAAACTCAAAGACATACACAGACTAAAAGTGAAGGGATGGACAAAGATATTTCATGCAACTAATAGGAAGAAAAAAGCAGGAGTTGCAGTACTTGTATCAGACAAAATAGACTTCAAAACAAAGAAAGTCACAAGAGATAAAGAATAACATTAAATAATGATAAAGGGAGTCAATCCAACAAGATATAACCATTATAAATATCTACACACCCAATACAGGAGCACCTACAAATGTGAAACAAATACTAACAGAATTAAAAGGGGAAATAGAATGCAATGCATTCATTCTAGGAGACTTCAACACTCCACTCACTCCAAAGGACAGATCAACCACACAGAAAATAAGTAAGGAGGAAGGCACCGAACAACACATTAGAATAGATGGACCCAACAGACCTCTATAGAAATCTACACCCAAAAGCAACAGAATACACATTCTTCTCAAATGCACATGGAACATTTTCAAGAATAGATTGTATACTAGGCCACAAAGAGAGCCTCAGTAAATTAAAAAAGATTGAAATTATACCAACCAGCTTCTCAGACCACAAAGGTATGAAACTAGAAATAAATTACACAAAGAAAATGAAGAATCCCACAAACACATGGAGGCTTCACAACATGGTCCTAAATAACCAATGGATCAATGACCAAATAAAAACAGGGATCAAGAAATATATGGAGACAAATGACAACAATAATTCAACACCGCAAAATCTGTGGGATGCAGTGAAGGCCATGCTAAGAGGAAAGTATATTGCAATCCAGGCCTACCTCAGGAAAGAAGAACAATCCCATATGAATAGTGTAAACTCACAATTAACAAAACTAGAAAAAGAAGAACAAATGAGGCCCAAAGTCAGTAGAAGGATGGACATAATAAACATTAGAGCAGAAATAAATAAAATCAAGAAGAATGAAACAATAGAAAGAATCAACGAAAGCAAGAGCTGCTTCTTCGAGAAAATAAACAAAATAGGTAAACCCCTAGCCAGACTTATCAAGAAAAAAAGAGAGTCTACACACATAAACAGAATCAGAAATGAGAAAGGAAAAATCACTGTGGACACCACAGAAATACAAAGAATTATTAGAGAATAATATGAAAAATTTTATGCTAACTGGATAACCTAGAAGACATGGACAACTTTCTGGAAAAATACAACCTTCCAAGGCTGACCCAGAAAAAAACCAATTACCAACATTGAAATTGAATTGGTAATCAAAAAACTACCTAAGAACAAAACACCTGGACCAGATGGCTTCACCACTGAATTTTATCATATATTTACTGAAGATCTAATACCCATCCTCCTTGAAGTTTTCCAAAAAGTAGAAGAGAGAATACTTCCAAACTCATTCTATGAGACCAGAATCACTCTAATGCCAAAACCAGGCAAAGACACCACACAAAAAGAAAATTACACACCAATATCCCTGATGAATATAGATGCAAAAATACTCATCAAAATATTAGCAGACCAATTTAAAAAATATATTAAAAAGATCCACCATGATCAAGTAGGATTTATTCCAGGGATGCAAGGATGGTACAATATTAGAAAATCCATCAACATCATCCACCACATCAACAAAAAGAAGGGCAAAAACCACATGATCATCTCCATAGATGCTGAAAAAACATTTGACAAAATTCAACATCCATTCATGATAAAAACTCTCAACAAAATGGGTATAGAGGGCAAGTACTTAAACATAATAAAGGCCATATATGACAAACCCACAGCCAACATCATAGTGAACAGCAAGAGGCTGAAAGCCTTTCCTTTAAGATCTGGAACAAGATAAGAATGCCCACTCTCTCCACTTTTATTCAACATAGTTCTGGAGGTCCTTACCACAGTAATTAGATAACACAAAGAAATAAAGAGCATTCAGATTGGTAAGGAAGAAGTTAAACTGTCACTGTTTGCAGATGACATGATATTGTACATAAAAAACCCTAAAGTATCCACTCCGAAACTACTAGATCTAATATCTGAATTCAGCAAAGTTGCAGGACACAAAATTAATAGACACAAATCGGTTGCATTCCTATACACTAACAATGAACTAGCAGAAAGAGAAACCAGGAAAACAATTCCATTCACAATTGTATCAAAAAAAATAAAATACCTAGGAATAAATCTAACCAAGGAGGTGGAAGACCTATACTCTGAAAACTACAAGACACTCATGAGAGAAATTAAAGAAGTACCAATAAATGGAAACACATCCCATGCTCATGGACAGGAAGAATTAATATTGTTAAAATGGCCATCCTGCCTAAAGCAATCTACAGATTCAATGCAATTCCTATCAAAATACCAACAGCATTCTTCAGTGAACTAGAGCAAATTGTTCTAAAATTCATACGGAACCACAATAGACCCCACATAGCCAAAGCAATCCTGAGAAGGAAGAATAAAGCTGGGGTAATTACAATCCCCAATTTCAAGGTCTGCTACAAAGCCACAGTAATCAAGACAATTTGGTACTGGCACAATAATAGAACAATAGGTGAATGGAACAGACTAGAGAGCCCAGATAGAAATCCAAGCATATATGGTCAATTAATATATGATAAATGAGCTATGGACATACAAAGGGGAAAAAGCCTCTTCAACAAGTGGTGTTGGCAAAACTGGACATCTACATGTAAGAAAATGAAACTGGATTATTGTCTAACCCCATACTCGAAATGGATCAAAGACCTGAATGTAATTCATGAAACCATAAAACTCTTAGAAGACAATACAGGCAAAAATCTCCTGAATATAAACATGAGCAACTTCTTCCTGAATGCATCTCCTTAAGCAAGGGAAACAAAAGCAAAAATGGTCCTACATCAAACTAAGTAGTTCTATATGGCAAAGGACACCAAATCCTACCATTTGCAACAACATGGATGGAGCTGGAGGATATGCTCAGTGAAATAAGCCAGGTGGAGAAAGACAAATGCCAAATGATTTCCCTCATTTGTGGAGTATAACAACAAAGCAAAATTGAAGGAACAAAAGCAGACTCACAGACTCCAAGAAGGGACTAGGGGCTACCAAAGAACAAAAAGGCATCCTACAGCATGGGAGAATATATTTGTTAACAACTTACCCAACAAGGTATTAACATCCATAATATATAAAGAACTTACAAACCTCAACACCCAAAAAGCAAATAACCCGATTAAAAAATGGGCAGAGGATATGAACAGGCAATTCTCCAAAGAAGAAATTCAGATGGCCAACAGACACATGAAAAGATGCTCCACATCACCAATTATCTGGGAAATGCAAACTGAAACCACAATGAGATATCACCTCACAGCAGTAAGGATGTCCAGCATCGAAAAGACTAAGAACAACAAATGCTGGTGAGGATGCGGAGAAAGGGGAACCCTCCTACACTGCTGGTGGGAATGTAAGCTAGTTCAACCATTGCGGAAAGCAATAAGGAGGCTCCTCAAAAAAACTAAAAATAGAAATACCATTTGACCCGGGAATCCCACTCCTTGGAATTTACCCAAAGAATACAACTTCTCAGATTCAAAAAGACATATGCACCCCTACATTTATTACAGCACTACTCACAATAGCCAAGAAATGAAAGCAACCTAAGTGTCTATTAGTAGATGAATGGATAAAGAAGTGGTACATATACACAATGGAATACTATTTAGCCATAAAAAATAAACAAATCCTACCATTTGCAGTAACATGGATGGAGCTAGAGGATATTATGCTCAGTGAAATAAGCCAGGTGGAGAAAGACAAATGCCATATGATTTCCCTCATTTGTGGAGTATAACAACAAAGCAAAATTGAAGGAACAAAACAGCAGCAGACTCACAGACTCCAAGAAGGGACCAGGGGCTACCAAAGGGGAGGGGTGTGGGAGGGCAGGTGGGGAGGGAGAGAGAAGGGGATTGAGAGGTATTATGTTTAATACACATGTTGTGAAGGGTCATGGGGAAAAAAGTGTAGCACTGAGAAGGAAAATAGTGACTCTTTGGCATCTTACTACACTGATGGACAGTGACTGCATTGGGGTATGGGTGGGGACTTGATAATATGGGTAAATATAGTAACCACATTGCATTTTCATGTGAAACCTTTGTAAGGGTGTATATCAGTAATACCTTAATTTAATAAAAAAGAAGACATTGTGATGAATTCCATCACAATATATTGAACAATTTAGATGAAATGGATTATTTTACTTGAAAGAAAGCTTTCTAAACCTGACACAAGAAGATAAAATATAAATAATCCTATATATAATACAGCCATCGAATCTTTAATTAAAAATCTTCCTATGAAGTAAACTGCAGGGTGAGATGGTCTCAGTGGTAAATTCTTCCAACCATTTTGTGAAAAAGTTAATACCTATATATAGACTTTTCCAGAGAATAGAAAAGAGGGAAGACTTTCAAACTCATTGTATGCACATCTGATACCAAAAGCTGACCTGGGCATTACAAGAAAGGAAAACTACAGACCAATATCACTCATAAACAAGGATGCAAAGATCCTAAACACAATATTAACAAATAGAATCTGCTGGTTTATAGAAATAACATGTTATGCCAAGTCGAGTATGTTTGAGGAACTCAAGGCAAGTTTAACAGTCAAATGCCAATATAATTCAAAAAAATATTAATAAAGGATAAAACAATATGTTTTTCTCAATATATATGGGGAAAAGGGATTTGAAAAAACAAGAACTGTTCTTGATAAAAACTCTAAGAAAATTCCTTAATTTGATAATAACTTCAAAAACCCTAGGGACTAACATTTTAATGGTGAAATAGTAAATACTTTCCCTGAATTCAGTAACAAGACAAGGATGCCCACTGTAAGGATGGAGGCACCAGGGGAAGGGGTGAGCCTGATAGACAAGCTCAGGCTCATCAAACAAGGCGAAGAGACCAACAGGTTCCGGTCTGACAACATTCCAGAGCCTTATCAGATAACACTCCCAACTAGAGCCCTTCCCCCAAGCTAAAAGATTAGTGGTAACTTTCCAGTACCTGGCTAAAGGCCAATGAGAGACCCCCACGTACCCTAGGTGAGCCAATCCTTGTGCCACTGTACACCTTTGCTCTCCCTCCCCTGCCTTCTTTAAAAACTTGCTGCCTGCCCTGCTGGGTGTGACTTCCCCAGCCTGTGTTTCAGACCGAGGAACATCACCCGGGGATTGCATTCAAATAAACTGCCTGGCCATTTGTTGCCTCTCTTCGCCTGCTTATTTCAGTTGGAATTTATTGGAATTTATCTTACACCCACTACTACCATTTCTATGTAAGGTTACAGTGAATGTTCTCAACAGGGCAATAAGGCAATTAAAAGGAAGAATATTAAGATTGAAAAGTGTCATTATTGGCTGATGGCATGACTGTGTAAAAAATTCCAAAGAATCAACAAACCATTAGAATTGATACATAAATTTAGCATGGAGCAAGCAACAAACAATCAGGACATTTTTTAAAATGTCATTTAAAATAACATCAAAGATCCCATCCAGATCCCTAGGAATAAAAGGTCTTGCTGAAGACCCCTGTGCAGTGAAAACTAGAAATTTCCCAATATACTTTTAAATTTCTGAGAGAAATTGCTAAAGTCTTAAGTAATCGGAGGTATATACCATGTTCATTCATTGGAAGACAATATTTTTACAGCAACATAAAAGAACAACAACATACAGTTACCTACAACAACATGGATAGATCTTAAAGATTGATGTTGGTCAGAAAACAGACAAAAGAGTGCGTTCTAATGATTTACATCAAAACTAGCAATCGAAAGTAATTTGTGGCAATGGAAATAAGAATAAGCAGTTACCTTTGGGAGGTATTGACAGGGAGGGGACACGAGAGCCCTCTGGGGTGTTGATAGTGTTCTTCATTTTTATGAGTGATGGTTTTCATGAGTGTATACAATGCTGGGGTCCTTGTTCACAGAGTAAAAGAATGAACTTCACAAACTCAAGGTAGGAAAGCAAGGGAGAGCCTTTTATTTAGAGATAAAGTGAGAAGACAGAGCTCCAGTAAGGAGAGCCCATAGTGGTACGCTGTCTAGGAGTTTTATGGGTGGTTGAGGATTTTCAGGAATGTGACAAAGGGCTAGGGGTGCAGACTTAAGTGGTCCCAGCATGTTTATCTTTGATGAGACATTAAGTCTTTTCTATTCCAGGTAATTTTGCAAAATTAACAACATGAGAAATTTACTTGCTCTGATTACTTCCCAGGATAGCAGCTTCCTGCTGGGAGCATACCACTCAAGACTGCCTACCCTGCCCCTAAGGTGGGCTGAGTTATTGTCTGTTTGCTAAAGAGTATGTTAAGAACCTTACTTCTTAACTTCCTGGGTTCTAAAATGCAATATTATCTTTAAGGTGGGGAATCCTTCCTCTTTTTACTATGCTGTTGTTTATGGCTGGGCTTCCTTGCTAACTTAATTGCCCAGGTTGCAAATTACTTGATTAGGGGCTGGAGGAGGAAGACAGCATATAGGTAAAGTTAAAAAAAAAATAAGCTGGTCCTTTTTGTTAGGCTGGAGGAAGGAAAAACAAGGACATGCAAACAGAACAGAGAGATGCCATAGGGGGAGAACAGACCAGACCCCAAAATCTGTGCCTTATATGGAAAGGGGACAGCTCTTCCTGAATTCCATCCTTCTGATGTGCCAACTAAGACCCGGATGTCAGCCTCCTCCCTCCTGGAAGGAAAAAAAGTTTCTAGTTGTCTATTATGTCACCTTTAGCCAATCATACCTCTCCACACCCCCTAAGATAGCTTGCCCACTCCTCTCCCTCCTAATCCCTTATAAGCCCCCACCTCCCTGACCGAGTGTGACTTCCCCGGCCTGTAATACCCAGACCACAGAACATCACCCGGGGGTGCATTCAAATAAACTACCTGGCCCTTTGTTCCCTCTCTTCGCCTGCTTATTTTGGCTAAAATTTATCTCACATTTGGTGCCGAAAAACCCGGGAAGGGGTGTGAGTGTGGAGCCCCAACCGGCCACCAGTGGCCCTGCCCCCTCCTTCCCGACCCAGGACCTCAACCTGCTCTCCGCTGCGTGGACTATTTTCCGGTGAGTCCCTCAGTTTCCCCCAGTCTGTTTCCCTCCCTAACTCCATTTCACCTGGTCTGTTAGAAATCGTACGTATGTCCAGGTGGCCCACCCTCTGCGGGCATCCGGCCTGCCCCTGGCCCTGCGGTATGGGAGACATCCTACCCCAGGCCCCAGGATGTCTGTGGGCATCCGGCCCATCCCTGGCCCTGTGGTGGGGGAGACGTCCCTCACCCAGCCTCCCAGGACATCTCCCCTGACTTGGCGCGCTTGGGACGCTGGGCGCTCCTCTCAGCGGGATTAGTTGGGGAGTGGCGCAGACATGGGGAACCAGCCCTCAAAAGCAGAGGCTCAGACCCCACTGTGGTGTCTCATTTCTAATTTGGCTACTCTATATTTGTCCCGGGAAGTTTGCAAATGGAAGCTAGTCTTTCTTTGCTCTGAGGCCGGGCCTCAGTATCCCTTGGACAACCTATCTAGCTGGCCCCCTGAGGGAACTTTCAATTTTAGCCTCCTCACCACCTTGATTAATTATTGCCACTGGAGCGGAGAATAGAGTGAAATCCCATATGTGCAGGCGTTTTGGACTTTGCACTCCTGTCCAGACCTTAATGTTGTGTTCTATGACTCAGGTTCTCCTGGCCCGATCTCCAGTTAAAGATTGTCAGCCTCTTACTCTGCTCAGTCCTTCCTTTTCAGATCCGCCAGAAAACCTCAGTCACCTGCCTCCCTTAGCTCGCAATCTCCTCCTCCTCTCTCCACCACCATCTTTAAGTCCTTTGTCTTCACACATGTTGCCGCCATCTTAAAGTCCTGCATTCTCAACCATGCCGTCGTCCTGCTCTCCTCTTCCAGGGGCTGCACCTCCCCCTCCCCCTCTCGTTCTGCCTTCACCGCCCTCTTCCCCCACCAGAACACACTCCTCCCGCCCTCTGGTTCCAGAAGCCACAGACAAGAAGCTGAGGAGAAGGAAGACAATTGGATATCAGTGACTCAAGTCTCCATATCAGTTTGTCTGTCTGTATGTATGTTTTTGTGTGGAGGGTGTTGCTGACTGTAGTTGTTGTATCTCAGTTTGTACGTTTGTGTGTCTAGGTGTATAGATGACAAATATTTTATCTAAAAACAAGCGCTTGTGAAAATTGGGCATTCTAAAACTTCCAGAAAATCTGATAAAAATGTTAAGCATTAATGCTAATTTGGATTTAGCTGAGGCGGGCATGTCCTTGTTATCAGCTGCCTAAGTTTACCTAAGGTCATTTCTGTGTATGTTATCTCTAAATCTTCTAAGAATAAAATGCTTAAAGGCTTGGCTTTGTCTAATATTCAGTAAAGGTTTTGTAAGTAATCTAGCATATCTGCTAAAAATAAGTAAACAAGCCTAGCAAATAAATATCTTAATAATAATATTGTATTAATGTGTAACACTGTATATATATGCAAACAGCCTGAGAATTTTTGTAGTAACCAAAATTCTTAAAGTTTGCTAAGCTATATAGACATATTTTGTGCCTAATAAGAAATTGTGCTATAAAGCACATTTCCAAAAATAATAATATACGTTCATAGATATATCAATCTGAAGAATGCTAGTGTAACAGTTTACAGTATCCTTTTTTTCAGTGTTCACTGAAGGTTAAAGTAATAGTTTTAAGTTCTAATCAAAACTACTTAAAGTAGTAAGGAGGAAAACATTTCTGCATGCTAAAAAATATGTCTTTTAATAAAAGAAAGTAACTTTGTTCTAAAGTACAGCTGTTTATTTAGAAGAAGAAATCTAAATGTAAAAAGAAGGTAAAAAGTTTGTAGAAGAATTTAATATGGTCATGCTATATAAAATTAAAGCAAATGAGTCTCAGTATCAAGTACACAGCAAAATTAGAATTTTGTTTTCAGTTAAAAGGACAAAGTTTTCTTAACTATTAGTCTGCTCTTAATATTGAAAGATTGCAGAGTTCTTCTAATTGTTTTATCAAAGCAGTTTCTTATGCTTAAAGTCTCAGTGAGTTGTCAGAGTCTTTAAGAAAATGAGATCTTAATATTAAAAGGACTAAAAGCTAAACTTTGCTAACAACTGTGTAACCTTCTTTATTTGCCTTTGAAGTACTTTGTTGTCATTCTAGTTAATTGGATAAGTATTGCTTCATGGCAACCTATAATCCTATTTAAGCAAGTGCCAAAGAAACTTTCTTCTGACAACTTCCCAAAATCAAATTCACAAAGGTACTTTTACCTCTAGTTCACTCTGATATTTTCCAGAGGGCCCGTGGAACATGTCAGAAGATCTTTTTCTTATTGGAGAAAGTATTTGGCTAATTTAACTTATTTATCTGATATATAATTACCTGCTTAATTACCTAGAAAGCACTGTCAGAAAGAATAATGCTAAACTTTGTTAGTGAATGTTTTGTGTTACAGAAGTATCAGAATTTCCTTATGTCAACTGTCTTACAGTAAGCTCTCATCAGATCTTTAAACATTGTCATTTGTAAGTCTTTTATTATTTATAGTCACTGTTTTATTACTCTTAAGCTAGTAAAAAAACTTAATTTCAGCATAACAGGTATTAGTTACATAGGATTAAGTAAACTAAGGAAGATAATTTTGTGACTTTTTGTTTCAAATGTTGTTGATAAAGTGTTTTAAGCTTTTTCTCTTAAGCTGACAACAGTTTAGTAAATGACCATACCTTTATAAGCAGAATTGAAACATTTATCTTTCTACCTGATCCCTCTAGAATTTAAAAACTCTCAATGAGTATTTTTATATTTCATGGCAGTATTTGCATAAGTTCAATAAGAACCTGCTTTCCTTGTCAGAGAACCAATTAAAGACACAGATTATATTACCAAGGCTTTGACTGGAATGTCATACCTGAGAGACACGTGCATAAAGCTCAGATATGAACAGCTTTAAGAAACTAAGGTTGACTTTATATAGCCAACAAAGCCCCTTGGAAGAACTGGCCTGGTACCTTGCTTACAGGGTTCCCAGCAGCCTTACCAGGTGAGTAAGGAAGGTCATTTCCTGGCAGGTGCAGGAACCTCAGGATGTCTTGGGGACCTCGAGAAGAGAGGAATTCACCCAAGTCTACAAGTACTGCA
Source organism: Manis pentadactyla (assembly GCF_030020395.1). Classification (NCBI taxonomy): domain Eukaryota; kingdom Metazoa; phylum Chordata; class Mammalia; order Pholidota; family Manidae; genus Manis; species Manis pentadactyla. Next base: position 203,857,195 of record NC_080019.1, on the reverse strand, counting down.
GGCAAAACCTGATGGCAAGTCTTACTTGGCTTTCTGGCCTCGAGAGGCCTTTAAAAGTTCAATCTGAAATTCCTTACAAAAAGTTCCAGCAAAGCACATTTAAAAGAGCCTATGTAATCAATTGCTCTTCTTGCTGCACTTATGCAAATAACAGATCCAAGTATTAATTATTTTCTTAATCTGGCTACTTCTAGTAAAAGTAAAGATGATTTTAGAGAAAAGTATTGTTTCAATAATGCAGTCTTATCTATACTAAATCCTAATACTAGTCATTGAGATGTAAACTCGATCCAGAATTCCAGTTCCCCATAATGGCCTGGCTAATGCCCTTACTGGGCCCCTTAATAACAGTTTGTGGTTTACCCTTAGTTGCCCCTTGTGTCCTCAGGTTCCTCCAACAGCAGCTAACCCAGATGACCTGGGTCGCCACCAACCAGATGTTACTTTACCGTTATGCACCTCTTCCCACTGAACCCCCTCCTTCTGCCTAATACCAGCCTCAAACCCCCACGATGCCCTTTGTCAGCCGGAAGTAGCCAGATCGAGTTGTTGCCCATTATGACCAAAAGGCTGGAATGTTAGGCTGAAGGAAGGAAAAACAAGGACATGCAAACAGAACAGAGAGATGCCATAGGGGGAGAACAGACCAGACCCCAAAATCCGTGCCTTATATGGAAAGGGGACAGCTCTTCCTGAATTCCATCCTTCTGATGTGCCAACTAAGACCAGGATGAGCCTCCGACCTCTTGGAAGGAAAAAAAAGTTTCTAGTTGTCTATTATGTCACCTTTAGCCAATCATACCTCTCCACACCCCCTAGGATAGCTTGCCCACTCCGCCCCCTCCTAATCCTTTATAAGCCCTCACCTCCCTGACCTGGTGTGACTTCTCCAGCCTGTAATGCCCAGGCTGTGGAACATCACCCAGGGGTGCATTCAAATAAACTACCTGGCCCTTTGTTGCCTCTCTTTACCTGCTTATCTCGGCTAAATTTTATCTTACACTTTTAGCAGGCTAAAGTAAGTCTTACAGTGGCAGGATTTAATTAACACAATGAAGACATGGGCTATGCTAGATACTTTCCTTTATCTGGGGAATATTCAAATGTTCCAGGCCAAGTTGCTCCTGGCCTTTTTGAGCTTTAACTGATTAGCTCATTAATTTTGAGTCTTTTTTGGCTTCCTAGTTTTAAGTAATCTCACTGAAGAATGCCTATATTCCTAGTTTGATATTTTTACCCTAGAGAATTAATGTGACTCTGACTTTGTTTAATGTTTAACATGGAGATTCGGTAGGGGTTTCTTTGCACTTTGTTACATTGCTCTGACTGTAATTATCCTGCTTTGCTTTTTTCTGGAGGCCCTCACCCTACTCTGTCTAAACCCACGGTCCCTGTGCCATATACATGTGTAAAAATTCATAGAGACATATTATGTGTTTTGTGTACTTTACTATATAGTCTGTTATATCTCACTTAAAACAACTTTTTAAAGACATTTTAAAAGGAAGCAGTGGGAAACCATTTGTGGGTAAAATTGTAGTATTTCCAGAATATCTTTCCTGGCTTTGGTACATCTGCATATCAACAGGCGTTCAGAGGTGGAAAGAAGTACGGGTTTAGTGCATTTGCATATTTCCTCAGGGGTGGAGAAGTTCATCTCCATATCAATGGATGATTACCTGGGCAGCAGAGGTCTTATCGGTCCCTGAGAGGTGAGGGGGAGGGTGGGTGTTGCTTCTGTTTGAGCAGGAGAAGACGGCTGGGGCTGTAGTTTGTGAGCAATAATTGGGTTTTAAACTTTATTTCTCCCTTTGACTGATTTTGGTTTTTAGTTATTTTGCCCCGGGATTTCCTTTCCCCGGACTTACACCATTGAAAGGATTAGGGGAGGTGAGGGACACATGACACGATTTATGTTTTTAAGATAGGTTTTGTCTTAGACTATGTGAAGGCGGGAGTAGAAGCAGGAAGAACAGTTAAGAGGCTACTGCATGGGCCCAGGCAAGAAGAAACAGTTGCTTGACTGGAACCATGATGGTGGAAACAGAGGAAGAGGACGCATGGTGGAGAGAGGGGTGGGAGCAGGATCTGCAGGACATTGAGAACCAGAGGAATGGGTCATGAAAATCTTTTTTGGGTTTCCACCATAGGAAATGTTAAGACGAACAGCAAAGGAAAGCCAGGGGGAAAAAATTGGAACCAAAATTTGGGGTGGGAGTAGAGATTTTGAAAAACATCATTTGGGACGGGGCTAAGGAATTTCTTAAGTGGGAGGCGAGAAATGGCGGGAGCAGGTGAGGCAGGGCCTGAGAAAGCCGCCTAGGGAGTGAAGTTTGGATGGGTTGGAGCATTAGGGATTGAGGTGCGCACCGGAGAGGCGGGAGCTTGGCCTCGGGAGGGGCGAGGTGATTCTCAGGACGCGAGAGGGGTCGCTAAAGAATGTTTTTAGAGAAGGGGTCAGACTGACAGGACCAGGATGCCATCCAAACCCCAGCCCGGAAGCATGGAAATGCCTGACGGGGCGCGGGAACGGGAAAGCGGCCCGGCTCCACCTCGCGGGCGGAACCAACTGTGACGGCGGCAAGGTTTCCGGCCGGCGCCACACGGGAGGGGCGGTGTGCGCCGGCGTGACGCAGCCGCGCGGGATGGGCAGGGCCGAGGCCGAGGCGGCTACGGCGAGAGCGAGAGGCGGCGGGCAACGAGGGCCTAAAAGCGCGACCACCATGAGCACCAAGCAGGTCACTTGCAGGTCAGTGCGCGGCCCTCAGAGCCCCGCCTCACCCCTTCGGGCCTCTCCTCCGGGTTTTGGGAGGCGACTGAGCTTAAGTCGTGCTGCCAGGGAAACTGAGGCTTGAGCGAACGCGTGAAAAGTTGCCCAGCTGTTTGCTGTCCGGCGTGTTTTCAAGGCGGAACTTAGAGCCGCGGCCCGAGCCCGGGACCCGGCGGATGCGCGACGGCGTCCTGGGGCCGTGGCGCTGGCCGAGGCCAGCGCGGGGGGCTGCGTGGCGACTTTGAAGCCCCCTGTGGGCCGGCAAGGGGTGCGAACCGGGCCGGGCGGGGTGCTGGGCCCTGAAGGCACTACGGTTCAGCCGGAGAAGGGGTTTGGAGTTGAGCGTAGGCACGCGAAGCGTCTGCGGGCGGGGACCCCACGCAGGAGTAGGTGGTTAGTCGACGATAAAAGCCTCAAAGAAGTTGGGGCCCTGGAAGCGTTCTTCATTTCTCAAGAGTTTGAAGAACTCCTGAAGGAGCCCCAACTTGAAAAATAACGGCAGGTAGCGTTTACTGCACTTAAGTGCCCCGCGTATTTCCAGATCCTCTTTTCATTGTCACACTAGGCTTTAACGCTACTGATTAGATATGATTCCCATTTTACAGTGCAGGAAATTGAGACTGAAAGAGGTTGAGATACTCTTAGACACCGGCGTGGAGAAATACAACAATAATGGGTGGGGTGGGTGTAGAAAATTCAAACCTGGATGGCTACACGAAGACTGCTCCTGTGAAGTAGAGCTTGGTTTTGTAACACTGTCGTTGCTTGCCAAGGTGTGGCTTACCAGTTTTAGGTTCCTAGTCTTACTGAACTTATTCCTGAAAAGTAGTTTTTATTTTAATAATTGGTTTCAGTAAAACTCTCGTCGGGGAACACTGCCTCCCATATGGGTAAAATTGCAATATTTCCAGAATCCCTTCGCCTACTTTTAGTTCATCTCCATATCAATAAGTGTTTCCGAGGGGTGAAGAGAAGTAGCCATCTCCATATCTATAGGTATGGGCCCGCGAGGGTCCGGAGAGGTAGGGTGGAGTTTTTTACTCTGCTGCGGCTGCCGGTTCGAGAGAGATGCGGGGGCAACTGCTTTTAAGCAGTGAACGGGTTTCTTAAACTTTTATTGCTAACTTTGACTGATTTGTGTTTCAAAGGTATTTTAACTCAGGGAATTTCCCCCGGAGTTATTCCCCCACCAAAATAATTTTTTAATGGTTTTATGTAATCGTTTAGTCAAGTACCACGTATGTTGTTAATTCTCTTAATTAGTATGAGTAATTGAGAAGTGGCTATGTAAAAAGTCTTACGTTAGTAGAAACCATTCAACCTGTTTATCCAAGGCCCGGGGTGGCTTATATTAAGCAGCTGTCAGAACTTTGCACCCAATGTCTATGGAAAATTTTATGCAGTTTGTACTAGAAGGTCTTGTGAAGACCTGTGTGTGTGTGTGTGTTATTTTTATTTCTATCAAGTTTCCCTTGTTTAAGCAGGTATCTTTAGTTATTGTGGGTTGCATAGCAAATTGTGGCTACTGTTCCTAAGATATGTCCACAAAACACACATTTATATAATGCTTTATAATTGAATCTCAGCTCTGTGTAGTATCTGCTTTTACGGATCAAGGAAACCGTATGCTCAGAAAGACTTGAGACTTGCCCTTAACCTCACATCTAAAAGCAGCAACAAAAACTTAAATCAGGATCATCTTCGTTTTTTTCCTTCTGCACTGGGAGATAGTTCGATTTGAACGCTTTAATTGTATGTCATCCAAACGGGCATCCTGTAGGATGTTTTTGCATATAAACTCAAAGTGGGTAAGAATGTTGGGGAGGGATCCGTTCTGTTAAGTACTGATGGATGTTTGTTGGGAGGCTTACAATGTGCTGGGTTCTCTTTGGAGGTGCTCTACCAGCTATATCGCATGTATTCGAGCAACTCACTGTTCACACATTGTGAGCCAACTCTCAGCACTCAAGTGATTGTCTCACGTCATTAAGCTTCTGAGTGGCAGGGGTGTGACGTCAGAGTCCATGCTCTTAGACTATACGGCCTCCAAATAAGTTTGTGAAGTGCTAAATTAAGGTTTCTTTACTGCAGAAATTTTTATAGCTTTTAATATGTTCATAGAAAAGGAAAATGCTTAAATACATGTAGAAAGTAAAAAGTTTACTTGCAAATGTGTGGGAAGGAGACCTCACAAGGACTGCCTCACCAAATGAAAATCAGAGCATATCTGTAAATGATACAAAACTGTGACATACCCAGAATACCAAGTTTACATTAGTGTTTTATGGTGGAAAAGCTTTTTTCACTTGAAGTTTTATCCCCAGGCGTGGCTAACTTACAGAAAATGTTCAAGGTCTGATTTATTTTGGAGACCATTACCTAAACAGGGTGCTCAGCTGTTTTGTTTAATTTTGGGGTGCAAAGGTTTTTTTCCCTGACTGTGGGATATGATGTACATGCCTATTCTGAGTAGCAGCAGGACAGTGTTTTGCTTCCATTCTAATCGAATTATGTCTTCAAGAGATGAATGAGAAATGCTGGGATTCACAAACTTACTACAATGACACTCCATATGTTTTTGCCTGGAATGGCGGAAAAGCTGCTCGCGCCGCTGGGCTGTCAGGCAGCTCTCCTGATTCCCAGGCATGCCGCTCTGTCCAGAGTCGCAAGCTGGGGAATGTGTTTTGTGATTTTTCCTCCTAACCATCTCCCTAAGTATTCCACTGTTTTCAAAGCCCTGGTGCAGGCTTTTATTACTGTTTCTTTGTTGTTGTTCTTCCTCCCCATGTAACAGAGGCCCAGGCCCCTCTGTCTTATTATCACTAGTAGCGGTCCTAGAATTTGTTTCCTCAGAGTCAAGCCTATAGCTTTTGGTTGTAAGTCACAAACCATGGGGGATTTTTGTCAAGCAATAAGTGGTAGTAAGAGCTTGAACTCTAGAGTTTGGCAGTTCTGGATTCTGATCCTGGGACCACCTGTGCCATAATTTCCTCATCTGTAAATGGGATGGTAATGACCTAACCAGAGTTGGTTTGATCAGGTGATAACCATCTTAGAGCACTTACTGTGTGTTAGGCTAAGCACTTAACATGCATTGTCTTCGGGTAAAACAGTGGTCTATCACAGCAATCATGAAGTACAATTATTATATTACAGATGGGAGAACAGAGGCTTAGAGATTTAAATAATTTGCTCAGTGTCACACAGCAAACTGACTTCAGAGTCTTCACTGAACCACTGTGCTATGCTTTATTGCATCCCCTCCCCAATCCATTTATTTCAAGCCGCCTGCTGTGCCTAGCATTACCATCCTTCCCCTTTAATGGATCTGTTGTCACAAGCAGTACAGCCATAAAATATGAGTGTGCGAAAATACGGAAGTAAATATAAAGTGCCACTGAGCATGCAAATTACTGAATTATTTGGAAATGATTTGCAAAAGCGTTTTGCTAGAAGTAAACACTGTTTAAATGCCTGCAAGAAACCAGATTCATTCTGTTTGACTCAGCCCTCAGCCACAGCTAGAGCTGTGGTGTTTCTGTGGCTAGTAGTCAAGCTGATAGCCTTTGCAGCATACAAAAGCCATCGTGTCTGTGAGACAGGGTTTAGACACAGTAGGGTGAGGGCCTCTGGAAAAAGACCCCTACCAAAACTCCATATTAAACATTTAAGCAAAGTCAGAGTCACATTAATTCTCTAAAGTAAAAATATCAAACTATGAATATAAGTATTCTTCAGGGAGATTAGTTAGAACTAAAAAGCCAGGAGCAACTTGGCCTAGAAGTTTGAATACTCCCCAGATAAAAGAAAAGTATCTCAGTGGAGCCTGTGTTTTCACTGTGTCAATTAAAACATACCATGGTAAGATTTACTTTAAGCCTGCTCAAAGGCCCAGCTTATTTAGGAAAAATTCTGTCTTAAAGCTAAGATTGCATTTTAATTAAACAATAACTCAGCCCATCTTGGAAACAAGGCAGGCAGTCTTAATTGATAAGCTCCCAGATCAAAAAGCGGCTATCCTGGGAAAGAATCAGAGAAGTTAAATTTCTTGTGTTAAGCTAACTTTGCAAAATAACCCACTGATAAGAAACTAGTATTGAAAGGATATCTTGCCGCGACCCTCCTTACCCAGAATGACTCAGGAGACACGGACCCACGCAAGAGACTTTATTATCTGAAGAAGAGAGTGGCTGCCCCAGACGGGGGTGGGGAGAGAGAGGGCAGCAGAGAGACAGACAGAGACAGGGGGCAGAGAGAGAGAGAGAGAGAGAGAGAGAGAGAGAGAGAGAGCAGCAGCGTGGTGCCTTTTATTGTGGCGGATCCGCTTGGCCTGTTGCTTTGGGGGAGGGTGGGGATGTTTAGAGATAAGGCAGGATAAGCCCCAGGCAAGCCCAGGCATAATTCTCACCGGCTTAATGTGCTTGGGACCATGGGACAAATGGAGGATATATTACTATGTTCTTACAAGTATCTTCAAAAATAAACATTTTGGGACCATCTGGCAGGTCTTCATCCCTAGCCCTTTGTCTCTTAATTGCCTATAAATCCCCTAGACCAGGCACCACTCTGTGCTCTCTTGCCCTCCTGGTGTAAGCCAAGAGCTCTGTTCTCTTTATCTCTAAATAAAAGTCTCTCCCTGGCTCTTCTACCTTGAGTATTTGCAAAGTTCATTCTTCAACTCTGCGAACAGGAACCCTGACATATCTACAGCTATCGTCTTTTTGTGGTCACCCAGAATAGCAGACCCCTTCAGACTATCCCTCAGAAAGAATCTCCCTACTCTGAGTCTCCAGCTATGTACTGTGTACCCTTGCCACCCCCAGACTACCATTCCTCACCACCCAATTCATGTCTTACCCTTTTCTCTAGGATGATATAAGGGATGGTTTGGCCATCAAGAAGGGTGAATAATTGGGCATTCATTACAAGGTGCAATACAATAACATAGATGTAACTGCTGGGGTTCTTGTTTGTGGAGCCGAAGAATGAGTTTCATAAACAGTCAAGGTAGGAGAGCGAGGTACAGGCTGTAAGAAAATAGTAATTTATCCTCCATTTGCCCCATGGTCCCAAGCACATAAACCAGTGAGGGCTTGCCTGAGCTTACCCTGCCTTATCTCTAAACATCCCGACCCTCCCCCAAAGCAACAGGCCGAGCGGATCCACCACAATAAAAGGCACCACGCTGCTACCCCCTCTCTCTCTGTCTCTGTCTCTCTCCCTGTCTCTCTCTCTCTGTCTCTCTGTCCCCCTGCCCTCTCTGTCCCCCTGCCCTCTCTCTGTGTCTCTGTCTCTCTGCTGCTCTCTCTCTGTCTCTGTCTCTCTCTCTCTCTCTGCTCTTTGCTCTCTGTCCCACTGCTCTCTCTGCTGCTCCCTCTCCCTCCCTCTCTCTCTCCCCCAACCCCTCCTCTGGGGCAGCCACTTTCTCCTTTAGATAATAAAGTCTCTTGCATGGGCCTGTGTCTCCTGAGTCATCCTGGGTAAGGAGGGTCGCGGCGAGATACCCTTTCATTGGTGCCGTGACTTCGGATGAGGCTCTTCCATGGACTTTGCTCTTCCTCTGGGAACCTGAGCTGCTTTGGGAACCCTCACTGCCCGATCCTCCTCCACGGGCTCACCGTCCATTTCCCTGGTTGCTCGTCTTCTCATCCAACACTGGCCTTCAATTTGGTGAGTCTCCCCTTCATGGTCGACTTAAATGTCCCTTTGGAACCTGGGAAGTGACCATTGAGTGTCCGGCACTCCCAAGGGCTCCTCCGGGACAGGGGCACCCCCAACCACAACTTTCAGAGTCACGGTTGATCCCAAAAGTCGACCCTTCTCTGCCTCCCCCTGGTGAGAATCCTCATCCACTGAGGCCCGGTCTCCCTTTATCTACGTTTCTACTTGACTCAAAAACTCCTGGTACCAGATACCGAGCCTCCCCAGCGTTTTCGCTTCGACCCCACAGTTAGAGGTGGTGACGACCCCCTAACTGTGCCTGGTCTTCTCCACAACCTTCTCAATCACTCAGGGACACCTCAGCGACTTCTGAACGGTCTCGTTCTCACCATGGGATCTGGCCCCTCCGTTCCCACAGATTCACCACTAGGGTGCTTACTCAATAATCTAAAGCCCCTCCACTTCACTCCAGACCTCAAACCTGTTCACTACTGTAATGAGATCTGGCCACAATATCCCTTGGACAATCAGTCTAAATGGCCTCCAAATGGCTCTTTAGATCCTAAAATTCTCTGCGACTTATACAACTTCTGTGAGTGTACGGGCAAATGGAAAAGGATCCCATATATCCAGGCTTTCTCCTACCTCTGAACCAAGCTCTCTCTCTGTCTCCCCTGCAATCCTAAACACCTACTACTTGCCTTAAAGTCCACACCCCTAAGCTTTTTTCACGTTCCCAAATATCCTCAACTGCCTATAAAACTCCTAGACAATGCACCACCACGGGCTCTCTTGTCCCCTCCTGGCTCACACCAGGAGCTCTGTCTGTCCTCTCACTGTATCATTACATCTCAATCTGTATGTTTGTGTCTAAGTGTGTAAATGAAAAATATTTTTCTACCACCAGGTGGTATTCATAAAAATTGATTTAAAGATAAGCACTTGTAAAAATCGGGCATTCTAAAATTTACAGAAAATTCTAATAGAAGATATTAAGCATTAATACTAATTTAAGTTGAACTGAATAGACATGTCCTTATGGTTATCAGCTGCCTAAGTTTACCTAAAGTCATTTAAGTTTATGGTATCTGTTAAATCTTTCAAAGAAAAATGCTTAAAGTGAAGTATAGCTTTGTCTAATGTGAGTAACTATTTAAGCAAGTGCCTTAAAACTTTTAACAGCTTCCCAAAATCAAATTCAAAAAAGTGCTTTTTACCTCTAGTTCACTCTGATATTTTCCAGAGGGCCCCTGGAACATGTCAGAGGAATTTTTTCTCATTGGAGAAAATATTCGGCTAATTTGGCTTATTTACCTGCTTAATTACCTGGAAGGCACCGTCACAGGGAATGATGCTAAACTTTGTCACTGAATGTTTTGTGTTACTGAAAGATCCAAATTTCCTTATGACAACTGTCTTATAGTAAGCTCTCATCAGATCTTTAACCATTGTTATTTGTAAGTCTTTTGTCATCTATACTCACTGTTTTATTACTCCTAAACTAGTAAAAAAACTAGATTTCAGCAGAACAGGTATTAGTTACATAGGATTAAGTAAACTGAGGAAGATAATTTTGTGGCTTTTTGTTTCAAATGTTGTTGATAAAGTGTTTTAACCTTTTTCTCTTAAGCTGACAATAGTTTAGTAAATGACTCTTTATAAGCGAAATTGAAACTTTATCTTTCTCTCTACCTGATCCCTCCAGAATTTAAAAACTCTCAGTGACTATTTTTATATTTCATAGTAGTATGTTTATTTGCATAAATTCAGTAAGAACCTGCTTTCCTTGTAAGAGGACTAATTAAGAACACTGGTTATATTACCAAGGCTTTGACTGGAATGTCATACCTGAGAGACACGTGTGTAAACTCAGATATGAACAGACAGCTTTAAGGAACTAAGATTGACTTTATAAAGCCTACAAAGCCCCTTAGAAGAACTAGCCTGGTACCTTGCTTACAGAGTTCCCAGCAGCCTTACCAGGTGAGTAAGGAAGGTCACTTCCTGGCAAGTGCAGGAACCTCAGGATGTCTTGGGAACCTCAAGAAGAGAGGAATTCACCCAAATCTACAGGTACTGCAGGCACAACCTGATGGCAAGTCTGGCTTGGCTTTCTGGCCTCAAGAAGTCCTTAAAAGTGCAATCTGAAATTCCTTACAAAAAGTTCCAGCAAAGCACGTTTAAAGATCCCATGTAATCAATTAGTCTTCTTGCTGCACTTATGCAAATAATCAAGCCAACTGTTAATTATTTTCTTAATCTGGCTACTTCTAATAAAAATTAGGGTGATTTTAGAGAAAAGTGTTGTTTCAATAATGCAGTCTTATCTATACTAAATCCTAATACTAGTCATTGAGATGTAAACTCGATCCAGAATTCTAGCTTCTTTAAAATATCTAGCTATGATTCTCAATTAGACTCTTCATATTTCTAGTTCTCATATTCAGCCATGCATTCTTAATCTCATCAAGTTTGTCCTTCCAGAATAGAAAATCCAACTCCAGATGTTGCTACTTAACCTAATAACAATTTGTTCTATCTTGCCTAGAAGCCACAAAACTGCAAATAGTAATAGAAATGAAACCGACCTTCCGAGGCCCTCTCAACTGACCAGTGATGGAGACCTAGCTGCACCCTTTACTCTGCCCCCTCTCAGCATGAAGCAGCCAGAGCGGTCATCGCCCCCTTTCCCTAGCAGCAGCTAGAGTCTCTATCTGTAGAGGGGAGAATGAGACAGGGACCATAGGCTTAGAATAAGGTGAGAGCCTCTGGAGAGAAAGCAAGGCAGGATATTTGCAGTCAGAGCAATGTAACTACATGCTAGGAACCACCCCCACTACTAAACCTATGTTGAACATTAAGCTCCAGAATCATTCTTCAGTGAGATCAGTTAATGTTCCCCAGATAAAGAAGAGTCGCACATGTTTTATTACGCTAATCATTTGTAATCGTGTATAAGATTCACTTTAGCATACTAAAAGGCCCAGGCCTATGTGCTGTCTTTCCTCCTTCAGATCTGAGGAGGTAATTTTTGCAAACCGAGCAATTAACTTAGCATGCAGACCCAGCTGTAGATGGCATAGTAAAAAGCAGGATATTTGAGCAAATAGACAATACCTCAGCCCACTTCGGGAGCTGAGCAGGCAGCCTTTTGCTATGCTCCCAGACCAAGATGCCGGTATCCCAGTGAAAAATCAAGGCAGGAAATTCCTTATGTTAAGTTAATTTTTAATATTCAGAGAATACTTAACAAGTCCTTCCCCAAGGCTTTAGAGATAGTCCCCACCTTTTTGGACAGGCTCTAGCACTAGACCTCAAATCCCTTACTCTCTCGAGCCCCACCCTTCTTCAATATGTAGATGATCTCCCGTGCAGTCCCTCCCTACAAACCTCACAATGGGATACTATTCTCCTTTTAAACTTTCTCTCAGAAGGCAGCTATTGAGTTTCACCCTCCAAAGTTCAGCTGTCTGCCACTTAGGTCACATACCTGGGAGTTCAGCTCTCCCGCGCTACAAGGCCATTACCATTGACAGGAAAAAACTTCTCCAAACCATGCCCATTCCAAACACCAAGCAACACCATCCCTAACTCCCAAATGGCAAAGACCATACACAGTAATCCTTTCCACACCAACTGCAGTTAAACTTCAGGGTCTTTCCCATTGAATATACAACTCCCACCTTAAGCAGTTTGTCTCCCCTTATTCCCCTCCCACCAAATCTCCCACAGGTTCCTACTCCACCCTGACGGGACCTCTTACTCTCCGCGTTTCACGCTGCTCATCTCCGCTTCCGCTCATCACTGAAGAAGTTTCTGCCAGCACGGAGTCCTAAGACCTCCCTTACTACCGCCATGCATCATGCTTCAGGATTATTAACCCTGGTCTCAACACTTACTCTCTCACCAGACCTATTTTCCCAATGCCAGCCGTTTCTTCTCTTTCAGACTGTCCAAAAGATTGCACCATCAAGGACCCTTTGCCCTACAGGTTGCTTTGCTGCCTACACATATGTCCTCAAAAATGCTATTAATTCAGCCACCCTATGTAAACATAGCAATCAGCCCAAATGCAAAAAATTTCTCACCAAACCTTTAACCAGCTTATATTACAGGATTACCAACCCCTCTCCAAAGACTATAATCCTTATTGAACCTGGAAAATGCCATCACCACTGCAGACCAAGGGCTCATCTGAGGACCGCCCCCATCAATACAAAAATGAACTTAATCGCCCCTAATCAGCAGGAAGCAGTTACTGAAGACCAACCTTTACCCCTTCCCAAATCCTCTACCACTTATAAAACAGAAAAGGGAGGAATGTAAGAAAATAGTAATTTATCCTCCATTTGCCCCATGGTCCCAAGCACATAAGCCGGTGAGAATTATTCCGGGGCTTGCCTGGGGCTTAGCCCGCCTTATCTCTAAACATCCCCACCCTCCCCCAAAGCAACAGGCCAAGCGCATCCGCCACAATAAAAGGCACCACGCTGCTACCCCCCCCCTCTGTCTCTCCCTGTCTCTCTGCTGCCCTCTCTTTGTCTCTCTGCTGCTCTGTCTCTGTGTCTGTCTCTCTCTGCTATCTCTCTCTGCCCTGCTCTCCCTACTCTCCCTCCTCTCTCTCTCTCTCTCTGCTCTTTGCTCTCTGTCCCACTGCTCTCTCTGCTGCCCTCTCTCTCTCTCCCCACCCCTCCCTCTGGGGCAGCCACTCTCTTCTTCAGATAATAAAGTCTCTTGCGTGGGCCCATGTCTCCTGAGTCATTCTGGGTAAGGAGGGTTGCGGCGAGATACCCTTTCACAGCCTTTTATTTAGAGATAAAGTGAAAGGACAGAGCTCCCGCCTCATGCCAGGAGGGGACAAGAGAGTCCGTAGTGGTGCATTGTCTAGGGGGTTTTACAGGTAGTTGAGGATTTTTCAAGAACATGAAAAAACTTAGGGGTGGGGACTTGTTAAGTGGTCCCTGAATATTAAAAATTAACTGTAAGGAATTTTCTGCCTTGATTTCTCTCTGGGACACCGATGCCTTGGTCTGGGAGCATATCAAAAGGCTGCCTGCCCAGCCCCCCGCAAGGTGGGCTGAGGTATTGTCTACTTGCTAAAGAATCTTGCCTCTTGAACTTCTTGGGTGTTAAAGTGCAATTTTATCTTTAAGATGGAATTCTTCCTGCCTTTTACCATGTTGTCTACAGCTGGGTCTGCATGCTAAGTTAGTTGCTCAGTTTGCAGAATCACGTCTGTCAGATCCAAAGGAGGAAAGACAGCACATAGGCCTGGGCCTTCTAGTATGTTAAAGTGAATCTTACACATGGTTACAAATGATTAGCATAACAAAACATGTGCTACTCTTCTTTATCTGGGGAACATTAACTGATTTCACTGAAGAATGATTCTAGAGCTCAATGTTTAACATAGAGTTTTAGTGGGGGGTTTTTCCTTGCATGTAGTTACATTGCTCTGACTGCAGATACCCGGCCCTGCCCCCTCTGGAGGCTCTCACCCTACTCTGACTACATCCATGGTCCCTGTCTCATTCCCCCCTCTACAGATAGAGACCCTAGCTGCTGCTAGGGAAAGGGGGCAATGACCGCTCTGGCTGCTTCATGCTGAGAGGGGGAGCAGTAAAGGGTGCAGCTAGGTCTCCATCAGTGGACGGTTGAGGTTCTTCTATTCCAGGTTCCATTTCTATTACTATTTGCAGTTTTGTGGCTTCTCGGCAAGATAGAACAAATCATGGTATTAAGTTAAGTAGCAATATCTGGAGTTGGATTTTCCATTCTGGAAGGACAAACTTGATAAGATTAAGAATGCATGGTTGAATATGAGAACTAGAAATAGTAAAACTTTAATTGAAATGATAGGAGAAAACTAAAACCTCTGGGAAATCATAGATATTTTGAAGAAGCTAGAATTCTGGATCGAGTTTACATCTCAATGACTAGTATTAGGATTTAGTATAGATAAGACTGCATTATTGAAACAACACTTTTCTCTAAAATCACCCTAATTTTTATTAGAAGTAGCCAGATTAAGAAAATAATTAACAGTTGGCTTGATTATTTGCGTAAGTGCAGCAAGAAGACTAATTGATTACATGGGATCTTTAAACGTGCTTTGCTGGAACTTTTTGTAAGGAATTTCAGATTGCACTTTTAAGGACTTCTTGAGGCCAGAAAGCCAAGCCAGACTTGCCATCAGGTTGTGCCTGCAGTACCTGTAGATTTGGGTGAATTCCTCTCTTCTTGAGGTTCCCAAGACATCCTGAGGTTCCTGCACTTGCCAGGAAGTGACCTTCCTTACTCACCTGGTAAGGCTGCTGGGAACCCTGTAAGCAAGGTACCAGGCCAGTTCTTCCAAGGGGCTTTGTTGGCTATATAAAGTCAACCTTAGTTCCTTAAAGCTGTTCATATCTGAGCTTTACGCACGTGTCTCTCAGGTATGACATTCCAGTCAAAGCCTTGGTAGTATAATCAGTGTTTTTAATTGGTTCTCTTACAAGGAAAGCAGGTTCTTATTGAACTTATGCAAATAAACATACTGCTATGAAATATAAAAATACTCATTGCGAGTTTTTAAATTCTGGAAGGATCAGGTAGAAAGATAAATGTTTCAATTTTGCTTATAAAGGTATTGTCATTTATGAAACTGTTGTCAGTCAGCTTAAGAGAAAAAGCATTAAATACTTTATTAGCAACATTTGAAACAAAAAGCCACAAAATCATCTTCCTTAGTTTACTTAATCTTAGATAACCAATACCTGTTCTGCTGAAATCTAGTTCTTTACTAGCTTAGGAGTAATAAAACAGTGACTATAAATGACGAAAGACTTACAAATGACAATGTTTAAAGATCTGGTGAGAGCTTACTGTAAGACAGTTGACATAAGGAAATTCGGATATTTCTGTAACACAAAACATTCAGTCACAAAGTTTAGCATCATTCTCTTTGACAGTGTTTTCCAGGTAAATATATATCAGATAAATAAGTCAAATTAGTCAAATACTTCCTCTGATGAGAAAAAATTCTTCTGATATATTCCAGGGGCCCTCTGGAAAATATCAGAGTTAACTATTCGAACTTAAAACTATTAGGTACCTTAATGTTTAGTAAACACTGAGAAGCAGGCTATTGTAAACTGTTACACTAGCATTCTTTAGATTGACAAATTTATGAACATTTTATAATTTCTGTAACCATGAGCTTTACAACACAATTTCTCACTAAACAAAAAGTATATCTTCTTAACTTAGCAAAACTTTAAGGTTTTAGTTTACCACAAAGATTCTCAGGCTGTAGGTAGGTATACACACTGTAACACACAATTATTATTAAGAAGTTCACTTGCTACATTTAGTTTACTCATTCTTAACAACTCTGCTAGACTACTTACAAAACCTTTACGGAATATTAGACAAAGTCAAGCCTCTGAGCATTTTATTCTTGAAAGATTTAGCAGATAACCATAGAGACATGTCCATTTCAGTTCAACTTGAATTAGCATTAATGCTTAATATTTTCCATTAGAAATCTCTGGAAGCTTTAGAATGCCCAATTTTCACAAGCACTTGTCTTTAAATCAATTTCATTAATACCATCCAGAGGTAGAAAAATCTTTGATCTACATGTTTAGACACACAAACATATAGACAGACATAATGACTACAGTTAGCAACACTCTTCATAAAAAGAACATACACACAGACAGATAAACTGACACAGAGACTTGAGTTACTGATATTCAGTTGCCTTTCCTTTTAGCTTATTTGACCAAAAGTATCTCAGTTTTCAAGAATACACTCTACAGGCAAGCAGTTTATATAACTGGGTTAAGGTTTAGATGGCCTCGGACTAACAGGGCCGATGAAGGCTCTGAACTGATAGGTACTGTGTGTCTCCAGGTGGCTGGAAATGAAATGCAAGTACAATTCTAGCTCCAGTCATTTAAAGCCAGGCTGAAGATTGATTTCTTCTGTTTCACGGAGTCTAGTTTAAAAACCTCTCAATTTTTGAAGATAATGAACCCAATAAGCAGAATAGATTTCCACCAAAATAATTTACAAAAGTAGTTCTACATTATAGTCTATGGGACTTTTGACTATTTTCTTTCCTTGCATTAAAATTAATTTAGCTGCATAACTTTATTACGTATTTCTCTCAGGGGCCAAGCCTCTCCAATTAGAGACTTTGTATGGAGGCCAGGCTTGGGTGCAGAAGATAAAGCATTTTTTTTAGGGTCTGGGGATCAAAATTGCTCCCAGTTCTTTAGAATGCATGCCAGAGGCGTGTCTGGCTGTAAACTTGAAGAGGAAGCTCCCACCTGGAAGAGAGAAAGATAGGTGTGTGACACTGCGACACCTGGTCGGCCTTTCTCTGTGAAGACATCCCCTCTCCTTGGAGCCTGGGTGACAGTGGTCAATCACCTCCTCTGCCAGGCCTACTGGATTTAACCACTCCTTACCAGCGTGGCCTGTACCTTGCCTTGATTCCCCTCTTGCCTTCCCACTAAGCAAGAGTCGCCTCGGAGCTCTGGATTTAGTGGGACCATACCAGTGTGCTCCTACTTACGCCTTTTGGGAGTTTCCCTAGTTTTCTCTGCATGAGCTTTCCTTGAGTGCTCCCTGCCTATCTGATAAGTGCAGGGACTGTGTGACTTCTTGCTGCCAGAGCCCTGATCTAAGTTAGAAGCCTGTTTTGCTTTTCTGGGGCTGCAGAAAGGGAAATGCCTAGCCCCAGGATGACTGCCTCTAAGGAAAGGAGATCAACAGAATCTAGAGCCATTTACATGTTGGTCTCAGGTTTCAGCTTGATTACTTTACAGACTTCATTTACATTACACAGGAGAAAGTGGTGCAGGCCTAAGAGGACTGCTTTGAATGCGGAGCGAGGGAGCTTTTTGCTAAGGCTAGAAATAAAATTCAGGGGCTGCCACGGACATTTACAGGGGGGTCTATACTCTCAAACACCAGTTTCTGCCACTGCCTGGAAATTATCCCGCTAGTCACCCACTGTATGAAATCTGATCTATGAGACAAGAGGTCAGGTGCTATCTGCGACTCTCTCATAGGCAGCAGCCTAGCTGGAGGTTCGCTCAATGCCGTCAGATCAATCGGCCAGAGCCAAGATCCAAGGACCACTGTCTACTAGTCCGGTCTGCCCTCAGAGTCCGCAGATTAGGATAGGAAAGTAGGAAATCGACTCAGCCACTCTTTGACATTCCTGTCCATCCAGAGGCGGGGGATCAAGGAGTAGCAGACACCGGGAAACCTTTTACCCGAGACTTAAGACTGGTAGCTGACGCCAATCGTCTTTTAAGTGGCTGACGGGTGCCCAGACACATTTTTATGAGATAAAAAGCACAGCATTTAGTTAGGAAGAAGAGCGGAGCGTGGATCTCCTACCTTGTGGTGGTGAGCATCGGGTTCCGTGAAATTGATGAAGTTAGAAGGGAGTTCTAACTTCCCTGCCCCCTGCTTCACTGAGGCCAGGGCGGCCTGAAGAAGCAGGTTGGAAGGCAGAGACAGAGAGGCACTCCTCACGGATACCCAATTAGGCTGTCGGGGTCTGATTCCAGACACGCGGGCCTTTGAGAAGTCGCTGAAGTGTAGCCACAGCCTAGACTCTCGCAGTTGCCCACGGCTTTCCTCAGTCCCTCGCATCTGAGGAGATGCCTCTGAAAGGGAATCCAGGCCTCCACTCAGCTGACATTCCCTGCTCCCAAGGGAGACAGGGGATCCACTGAGGGAGACGCAAGGGAACCTGTCACTTGAGACTTTGAGATTGGCAGCCAGGCTAGTCCCATTTAAGTGGCTGACAAGCGCCTGATGTTGTGTGCCACAGACAGTTTCCTTCTATAAGGACAGTGAAAGAAAAGGCAGGCTTGGATGCCGATACTCACCTCCGAAGTTATCCCGGACGAGCCCCCAAAGATGATGCCAGGGTTCTTGTTTGCGGAGCCGAAGAATGAGTTTCATAAACAGTCAAGGTAGGAGAGCGAGATACAGGCTTTTATTTAGAGATACAGTGAAAGGACAGAGCTCCTGCCTCACACCAGGAGGGGACAAGAGAGTCCGTAGTGGTGCATTGTCCAGGGGGTTTTACAGGCAGTTGAGGATTTTTCAGGAACATGAAAAAACTTAGGGTTGGGGACTTGTTAAGTGGACCCTGAATATTAAAAATTAACTTTAAGGAATTTCCTGCCTTGATTTCTCTCTGGGACACTGATGCCTTGGTCTGGGAGCATATCAAAAGGCTGCCTGCCCAGCCCCCCGCAAGGTGGGCTGAGGTATTGTCTACTTGCTAAAGAATCTTGCCTCTTGAACTTCTTGGGTGTTAAAGTGCAATTTTATCTTTAAGATGGAATTCTTCCTGCCTTTTACCATGTTGTCTACAGCTGGGTCTGCATGCTAAGTTAGTTGCTCAGTTTGCAGAATCACGTCTGTCAGATCCAAAGGAGGAAAGACAGCACATAGGCCTGGGCCTTCTAGTATGTTAAAGTGAATCTTACACATGGTTACAAATGATTAGCATAACAAAACATGTGCTACTCTTCTTTATCTGGGGAACATTAACTGATTTCACTGAAGAATGATTCTAGAGCTCAATGTTTAACATAGAGTTTTAGTGGGGGGTTTTTCCTTGCATGTAGTTACATTGCTCTGACTAGATATCCCACCCTGCCCCCTCCGGAGGCTCTCACCCTACTCTGACTACATCCGTGTTTCCTGTCTCATAACCACTGTAAGAGGCTGTCAAGAAATGCCCCAAAGGACTGGCAGGATGTGCTCAGGGTGGTTCTGTTTGTCACTGGGGAGTGGAAATGGGATGTGCGCTACCAAATAGGGCTGGCTGGCTTCACCTCTTACATAACCCTCATTTTCACAGTCCCCTTTCTTGAGGGCAGAGATGGTGGTCTAGAAGTTATCTCTGAGGGCCTTTATCTCCAGCTCCTCATAGAAGGGAAATTGCTTGTGTGAAGTCACCAGCTTGTACATGGCAAAACTAACTGGAATGGTAGTTAAACATTTGCTTTTTTATGGGAAAGATGATGAGTGCAGTTTGCAAGGCAAGGCTTCTGAGTAGGACTTAGGGGAGGTGGTGGTAGAATTATAAAAGGCATCCTTATCCTTGTAGGACTACTACTAAAAATCAACCCTCTTGCGTGCCTGGTTGACAAATAGTATCTGGTAGAGGGCCTCTGGTAGTCTCTAACCCTGGTTTTTTTCGGGAAATCTTCTTGTGTGGTTTCTGAAAAAAAAAAAAACAACTATTAAGTATTTGTTAGATCTCAGTTTTGTGGAACTGTTTATAATAGCCAGTTTGAGCCTGTTCTTTGCCGGTATTTATGAATTTATTAATCCTGATACTTGGTCATTCAGACTTGGCTCATGGTACTGAATTTTGAAATTGGTATGCCTTCAAAGATCAAAGACGACCATATTTTAGGCTGATTGAAATAATGTAGTCCTGAGTAGCATTTCTCCAAAAAAATTACCAAACTGTTTAGGTAACATAACTTTTATGTCCAGGATCCCTCAGACCACCCCTACATCCGGAGATTGGCTAGGAAGACCCACGGAACTCGGCATGTAGATGTACTCAAGGCTAAGGTTTCTGAGGGTGATGTAGTGAGGAGTCACAGCTGGATCCTAAGGTAAAAAGACACAGGCAGCCTTTGGAGGAACCTGCATGCAGGCTTCCTACCTTCACTCCCTCCCATAGAGGATCATACAACGTACTCTACCCCCAGCAACAGGAACACAGGAACATGTGCCCAAGTTAGCCCATTAGAGATTCAGATCACCCTGTCTAGCTCTACCAAAATTGCAGACTCCAGAAGGAAAGCAGATGTTCAGTATCAGCTGCATTGTACAGTTGAGGCACAGTGAGGCACTCCTATCAGTTAGGGAAATTTTGTATCAGTGTAGGGAACTGTTTACGAGCTGAAACTCAGATGGTAGTCAGGGACGTAAGCAGGTCTTTCTAAGGATAGGAGGCTTAGACCTGCTGTGTTAACTCTTCTCTGCACATTTTAAAAGTCAGGATTGTGAATGACGGGATCACTATGATGTAGGCCTTTTTTTTTTTTTTCCAAGTTCTTCCTAAGTTTCTGATGAAAAGTGCCCTTGTTGGTCAAGTTCTGTGCCCTTTTGATTTTCTTTTTAGGTAAACTGTGGTAGCCCTGTATTAAATTACTGTAGCCTCTGATCTAGTGGAAGACCCGCAGGGTGTGTGGCCTGGGAAAAGCCTGAGCTGATCTAGAAAAGAGCTGAAGGATAGCATCTCAGGGGTCCCTTCTCATCTTTGTAAGCTCAGAAATGTGATTCTGAACTCAGAGGAGGTTCATGCTAGCCAAACTTGGGAGAGAATGACATAAAACTCTCATTTTCCTGGGAAAAAAGAAACCACCCAGTGGGCCTGGTCAATACTTCCTCTGCTTTTGGGGAGATGAGCAGGTAAAGAAGGTGAGAAGTATGCTCCAAGAGCATGGAGGGATGGAAGGACTGCAGATCTTGTGGCCTCCAGCTGAGGCAGCCTCGCAGGCCCACTGCAGGGGCTGGTGTGCAGCCTGACTCACTTGGGGTCCCTGGAAGGGGCAGTCTGGACCTCCTGGGTGTGCCGTGGCCTGCCTTACAGACATTCCCTTCCTCCTATTGTCCAGCCTTTCTCCCATTCCAGGCAGAGCCGTGTAATTGGCTAGGCTTGGGCTCTCTGTGTTAAGTTGTATTTAACGATGCCCCAGCTCTGCCTGCCTGAAGCTCTTCCCAGGCAGTCATCACCAGAGACCAATTGGTCCCCACTGTGTGCTCAAGAGCACCAGCTCTCCTGCGTCAGGGGCCCCACAGCGGAAGCATCATACTGGGCAGCTGCCACCAGTGAGTCTGCAGGTCAGAGGAGGGAAATAGTACTGTGGGCTGGAGGGGAGAAGGCTTCCTGGGGCGGCCAGGACTCAGTGCAGCATCACGAAGGAAGGCAGGTCATAACAAGTCAGTGCAGCCAAAGATGGGCACAGCATTTAGAGGGAGTCAGAGTGATGGGTGAGAAAAGGTCAGGGCTACCCTGGAAGACCAGAGCTGGGGTCCTGTACAGAGCAGTTCCACTATCTGTGTTAGCGCACCTCTCTGCGCTTCAGCTTTTCTGTTCGCATCCCGGGCACAGCTAGAAGACTCCTCATGGTACTGTGAGGAGTACATGAGATGAGGGGAAAGTGCTGGACAGAGTGTCAAGAGTATTGCTCATCAGGTCTTTTGTGGTTTTTCTCATTTCATGTATTTCTCATAGTATACTCATTCAGAGGGAGGGCCTCCTTGCCAAAAGTCTTCATTCAAGGGCTGTGTTAATTATCCCTCTTAAAAAGATAAATTGTCAAAAACGTAGAGGAGAGGGAGGGAGGACGTGGGTAAAGCCAGATTGCTCATGAGTTGGTAATGTAAAAGCTGGTACCTTTTAAGACTTCATTCTCCCATTCTGTTTGTTTTTGTGTATGTTTAAAATGTTCCATAATATGTTTTTTAAAAAAGTTAAAACATGGGTTCACAGATAGAGCTCCTTTGCAAATCAGTCTTGTAACGGGCCACCCACCTGCAATTTCAGCCCTCTCCAGTCTGTCTGCCACCCTGCAGCCCAAGTGGCTTTTTGTGAAAAGGGCCTGGGAAAGGGTGTGTTTCCAGAGTAGACAGTTTTCTTTCTGACTGGATTCTTGGAACCTTTCCTCTGCTACTTTTTGCTGTAAATCTCTGAGAATGACTGGACAGTGGGCCTTTTTGTTTTGAGATGCATTCACCCATATTCCAGTGGACAGCAGGCTGTCCTGGAGCACAGTGGGTACTGACCCTCTAGTCCTGTCCCTCTGCAGGCCTGTGGGCCCCTCGCAGTGCTCCCGGCCCCACCTTTTGTCCTGCTGTCCTCTCTCTGGCACAGACGCCTCTATGTGCCCTATGATAAGGCATGGGCCACTCTCACAGCTGTGGGTCTAATTGGTGTCAGTGTTCTTCACTAGACTTCAGTAAGAGCTGAACTTCAGAGGTACCTACTGTGAGATAGGTACTGCGCTGAGCACTTAATTTTTTTAAACCATTCCCTCAACAGTATGGGATAGTCTGTATACTTTTTTTAAACCAAGACAACCATTTTATTATTACAAAAGCAATTTATGTTCATGGTAGAAACGTTGGAAAGTACAAATCAGCAAAAATAAGAAAATTAAAACACTATATACCTTACCTCCAAGGATTATTCGTCACTGTTAACATGCTGCTATATATCCTTCCAGATGTTTTTAATGCATGCATGTATGTGTATTTACTTTTTTTTTTTCACTTTAATTTTTTAAATTGAAGTACAGTTGATACAAAACATATTGGTTTCAAGTATACAACACAGTCATTCAGCAGTTACACATACCATTAAATCCTTACCCCAACTACTGCATTACTGTCAACATAGGAGAATGTTACAGAATCACTGACTATATTCTCCATGCCTTATGTCCATCCCCGTGACGGACTTAAATTATGACTGAGATTTTGTGACTCTTTATCCCCCTCACCCATGGTAACCACCAGTCACTTCTTAGGATCTATAAGTCTACCACTGTTTTGTTCATTTTGTTTTGTTTATAGCTTTCATATATAAGTGAAATCATATGGTATTGTCTTCCTCTGCCTGGCTTACTTCACTTAGCATGACCATGCATGTCATCACAAACGGCAGGATTTCTTTTTCATGGCTGAATAATATTCTGTTGTGTATGTGTGCCACCTCTTCTTTATCCATTCATCTATTGATGGACATTTTGGTTGCTTACGTATATTGGCTATTGTAAATAATGTGGCAATAAACTTAGGGGTACATGTATATTTTCGAATCAGAGATTTTGTTTGGGTAAATTCCTAGAAGTAGAGTTACTGGGTCATATGGTATTTCTATTTTTAGTTTTTCGAGAAACCTCCATACTGCTCTCCACTGTGGCTGCACCAGTTTGCAGTCCTTCCAACAGTGTAGGTTCCTATTTCTCTGCATCCTTGCCCAACACTTGTTATTTCTTGACTTTGGATAGTGACCATTCTGACTGGTGTGAGGTGATACCTCATGGTGGTTTTGATTTGCATTTCCCTGATGATTAACGACGAGGAGCATCTTTTCATGTGCCTGTTGGCCATCTGTATTTCTTCTTTGGAAAAATGTCTGTTCAGGTCCTCTGCCTATTTTTTAAATTAGGTTATTTGGCTTTTTGGTTTTGAGTTGTGTAAGTTCTTTTTTTTTTTTTTTTAATTTTTATTAAAGTATGATTGATATACACTCTTACGAAGATTTCACATGAAAAACAATGTGGTTACTACATTTACCCATATTATCAAGTCCCCACCCATACCCCAATGCAGTCACTGTCCATCAGTGCAGCAAGTTGCCAGAGATCCACTATGTCCCTTCTCTGTGATACACTGTTCTCCCTGTGATCCCCCACACCATGTGTACTAAACATAATACCCCTCAGTCCCCTTCTCCCTCCCTTCCCACCCGCCCTCCCACACCCCTCCCCTTTGGTAACCGCCAGTTCATTCTTGGAGTCTCTGAGTCTGCTGCTATTTTGTTCCTTCAGTTTTGCTTCATTGTTATACTCCACAAATGAGGGAAATCGTTTGGCATTTGTCTTTCTCCACCTAACTTATTTCACTGAGCATAATGTCCTCCAGCTCCATCCATGTTGTTACAAATTGTAGGATGTGTTTCTTATGGCTAAATAGTATTCCATTGTGTATATGTACCACCTCTTGTTTATCCATTCATCTACTGATGGACACTTAGGTTGCTTCCATATCTTGGCTATTGTAAAAAGTGCTGCAATGAACATAGGGGTGCATATGTCTTTTTGAATCTGAGAAGTTGTATTCTTTGGGTATATTCCAAGAAGTGGGATTCTGGGGTCAAATGGTATTTCTATTTTTAGTTTTTTGAGGAACCTCCATATTGCTTTCCACTATGGTTGAACTAGTGTAGGAGGGGTTCCCCTTTCTTAGTATTTTCAATACTGGCCATCCTTGCTGGTGTGAGGTGATATCTCATTGTGGTTTTAATTTGCATTTCCCTGATGATTAGTGATGATGAGCATCTTTTCATGTGTCTGTTGGCCATCTGAATTTCTTCTTTGGAGAACTGTCTCTTTATATCCTCTGCCCATTTGTTAATCGGGTTATTTGACTTTTTTGGGTGTTGAGGTGTGTAAGTGCTTTATGTATTTTGGATGTTAACCCCTTGTTGGATATGTCATTTACAAATATATTCTCTCATAGTGTAGGATGTCTTTTTGTTTTGTTGATGATGTCCTTTGCTGTAAAAAAACTTTTTAGTTTGATGTAGTCACATGAGTTCATTTTTGCTTTTGTTTCCCTTTCTTGAGGAGATGGGTTAAGGAAGAAGTTGCTCATGCTTATATTCAGGAGATGTTTGCCTATGTTGTCTTATAAGAGTTTTATGGTTTCATGACTTACATTCAAGTCTTTAATCCATTTCGAGTTTACTTTTGTATATGGGGTTAAACAATAATCCAGTTTCATTCTCTTGCATGTAGCTGTCCAGTTTTGCCAACACCAGCTGTTGAAGAGGCTGTCATTTCCCCATTGTATGTCCATGGCTCCTTTATCATATATTAATTGACCATGTATAGTTGGGTTTATATCAGGGCTCTCTAGTCTGATCCATTGGTCTATGCGTCTGTTCTTGTGCCAGTACCAAATTGTCTTGATTACTGTGGCTTTGTAGTAGAGCTTGAAGTTGGGGAGTGTAATTCCCCCTGCTTTATTCTTCCTTCTCAGGATTGCTTTGGCTTCGAGGTCTTTTGTGGTTCCATATGTATTTTTGAATTCGGTTTGCTAAAATTTTGTTGAGTATTTTTGCGTCTACGTTCATCAGGGATATTGGTCTGTAGTTTTCTTTTTTGGTGGGGTCTTTGCCTGGTTTTGGTATTAGGGTGATGTTAGCTTCATAGAATGAGTTTGGGAGTATCCCCTCCTCTTCTATTTCTTGGAAAACTTTAAGGAGAATGGGTATTATGTCTTCCCTGTATGTGTGATAAAATTCCGAGGTAAATCCATCTGGCCCGGGGGTTTTGTTCTTTGGTAGTTTTTTGATTACCGCTTCAATTTCGTTGCTGGTAATTGGTCTGTTTAGATTTTCTGTTTCTTTCTGGGTCAGTCTTGGAAGGTTGTATTTTTCTAGGAAGTTGTCCATTTCTCCTAGGTTTCCCAACTTGTTAGCATATAGGTTTTCATAGTAGTCTCTAATAATTCTTTGTATTTCTGCGGGGTCCGTCGTGATTTTTCCTTTCTCGTTTCTGATACTGTTGATTTGTGTTGACTCTCTTTTCCTCTTAATAAGTCTGGCTAGAGGCTTATCTATTTTGTTTATTTTCTCAAAGAACCAGCTCTTGGTTTCATTGATTTTTGCTATTGTTTTATTCTTCTCAATTTTATTTATCTCTTTTCTGATCTTTATTATGTCCCTCCTTCTGCTGACCTTAGGCCTCATCTGTTCTTCTTTTTCCAATTTCGATAATTGTGACATTAGACCATTCATTTGGGATTGCTCTTCCTTTTTTAAATATGCTTGGATTGCTATATACTTTCCTCTTAAGACTGCTTTTGCTGTGTCCCACAGAAGTTGGGGCTTAGTGTTGTTGTTGTCATTTGTTTCCATATATTGCTGGATCTCCATTTTGATTTGGTCATTGATCCATTGATTATTTAAGAGCATGTTGTTAAGCCTCCATGTGTTTGTGAGTCTTTTTGCTTTCTTTGTACAGTTTATTTCTAGTTTTATGCCTTTGTGGTCTGAAAAGTTGGTTGGTAGGATTTCAATCTTTTGGAATTTTCCGAGGCTCTTTTTGTGGCCTCGTATGTGGTCTATTCTGGAGAATGTTCCATGTGCACTTGAGAAGAATGTGTATCCTGTTGCTTTTGGATGTAGAGTTCTGTAGATATCTATTAGGTCCATCTGCTCTACTGTGTTGTTCAGTGCTTCCGTGTCCTTACTTATTTTCTGCCCGGTGGATCTGTCCTTTGGGGTGAGTGGTGTGTTGAAGTCTCCTAGAATGAATGCATTGCATTCTATTTCCTCCTTTAGTTCTATTAATATTTGTTTCAGGTATGCTGGTGCTCCTGTGTTGGGTGCATATATATTTATAATGGTTATATCCTCTTGATGGACTGAGCCCTTTATCATTATGTAATGTCCTTCTTTGTCTTTTGTTACTTTCTTTATTTTGAAGTCTGTTTTGTCTGATACCAGAATTGCAACACCTGCTTTCTTCTCTCTGTTGTTTGCTTGAAATATCTTTTTCCATCCCTTGACTTTAAGTCTGTGCGTGTCTTTGGGTTTGAGGTGAGTCTCTTGTAAGCAGCATATGGATGGATCTTGCTTTTTTATCCATTCTATTACTCTGTGTCTTTTGATTGGTGCATTCAGTCCATTTACTTTTAGGGTGATTACTGAAAGGTATGAATTTATTGCCATTGCAGGCTTTAAGTTTGTGGTTACCAAAGGTTTAGGGTTAGCTTCTTTACTATCTTACTGTCTAACTTAACTCGCTTGTTGAGCTATTATAAACACAGTCTGATGATTCTTTATTTCTCTCCCTTCTTATTCCTCCTCCTCCCTTCTTCATATGTTGGGTGTTTTGTTGTGTGCTCTTTTTAGGAGTGCTCCCATCTAGAGCAGTCCCTGTAGGATGCCCTGTAGAGGTGGTTTGTGGGAGGGAAATTCCCTCAACTTTTGCTTGTCTGGGAATTGTTTAATCCCTCCTTCATATTTAAATGATATTCGTGCTGGATACAGTAGTCTTGGTTCGAGGCCCTTCTGTTTCATTGCATTAAGTATATCATGCCATTCTCTTCTGGCCTGTAGGGTTTCTGTTGAGAAGTCTGATGATAGCCTGATGGGTTTTCCTTTGTAGGTAACCTTTTTTTTCTCTCTGGCTGCCTGTAATACTTTGTCCTTGTCTTTGATCTTTGCCATTTTAATTATTATGTGTCTTGGTGTTGCCCTCCTTGGATCCCTTGTCATGGGAGTTCTGTGTACCTCTGTGGTCTGAGAGGCCATTTCTTCCCCTAGTTTGGGGAAATTTTCAGCAATTATTTCTTCAAAGACATTGTCTATCCCCTTTTCTCTCTCTACTTCTTCTGGAATACCTATAATTCTTATATTGTTCCTTTTTGATTGGTCACTCAGCTCTCTTAAAATTCTTTCATTCCTGGAGATCCTTTTATCTCTCTCTGCATCAGCTTCTCTGCGTTCCTGTTCTCTGTTTTCTAGTCCATTAATGGTCTCTTGCATCTCATCCATTCTGTTTCGAAGTCCTTCCAGAGCTTGTTTTATTTCTGAATTCTCCGTCCTTAGTTCTTGCATATTTCTCTGCAAGTCCATCAGCATGGTTATGACTTTTGTTTTGAATTCTTTTTCAGGAAGACTGGCTAAATCTATCTCCCCAGATTCCTTCTCAGGGGAAGATGTAGCAGATGCCGAAGCTGTCTGGGTTAGTCTTGTCTGGATCATATTTTTTTGCCTTTTCATGTTGACAGGTGCTATTGACTGTCGGCTGGGAGGGCCAAAATTTTCACTTGCTACTGGCCTTTCTTTACTGGGACAACTGCGACCCCTAGTGGCTTGTGTTGGGTAATTGCGTGTAGAGTGGGTCTTTGTGTCTTGCCTGGCCGGAAGGGAGAAATTTCCCTTTCTGTGGGCGGAATTTGTCTCAGGCTGCTTCTCTGCTTTCGCAGCGCCTGGTGGGGTAATGGATGGGGGTGCTGCTTGACTGTTTGCCTCCGTGAGGGGTCTCAGAGCTGTTGCCCAGGGGGTTAGTGCACCCGGTTTTCCCTGTAATTTCCAGCTGCTGTACTGTGACCTGGGTTGTTTCCGTCAAGCTGTTAAGTCCCTGTCCCTTTAAGACTTTCAAAAAGCCCCCGCTTTTCTTTGTCACAGGGGCATCAGCTTCGGCACCCGCTCAGAGGTCTTACTGCCCTCCGCCCACGCACTGTGTCTGCGCTCTGGCCCGGATGGCTGGGGCTGGGTGTTCAGCAGCCCTGTGCTCCGTCTCCCTCCCGCTCTGCCTATTGTTCTCCCGCCGGGAGCTGGGGGGAGGGGCGCTCGGGTCCCGCCGGGCCGGGGCTTGTATCTTACCCCTTTCACCAGTCGCTGGGTTCTCGCTGGTGTAGCTGCAGTCTGGCCACTGTCCTGCGTCTTCTGGTCTCTTTTAGGGCTAGTTGTGTTTGTTGTATTTTCAAAAGTATATATGTTTTTGGGAGGAGATTCCCACTGTCCTACTCACGCCGCCATGTTGGCTCCACCCTTTTTGTGGTTCCATATGAATTTTAGGACTATTTTCTCTAGTTCGTTGAAGAATGCTGTTGGTATTTTGATAGGAATTGCATTGAATCTGTAGATTGCTTTAGGCAGGATGGCCATTTTGACAATATTAATTCTTCCTATCCATGAGCATGGGATGTTTCCATTTATTGGTATCTTCTTTAATTTCTCTCACGAGTGTCTTGTAGTTTTCAGAGTATAGGTCTTTCACTTCCTTGGCTAGGTTTATTCCTGGGTATTTTATTCTTTTTGATGCAATTGTAAATGGAATTGTTTTCCTGATTTCTCATTCTGCTACTTCATCATTAGTTATATAGGAATACAACTGATTTGTATTAATTTTGTATCCTGCAACTTTCCTGAATTCAGTTATTCTAATAGTTTTTGGGTGGATTCTTTAGGGTTTTTTATGTACCATATCATGTCATCTGCAAACAGTGACAATTTAACTTCTTCCTTACCAATTTGGATGCCTTTTATTTCTTTGTGTTGTCTGATTGCCATGGTAGGACCTCCAGTACTATGTTGAATAAAAGTAGAAAAAAAAAAAAGTGAAGAGAGTGGGCATCCTTGTCTTGTTCCCAATCTTAGATGAACAGCTTTCAGCTTTTGCTATTAAGTATGATGTTGGCTGTGCATTTGTTGTATATGGCCTTTATTTTTTTATTAAGGTATGATTGATATACACTCTTATGAAGGTTTCACATGAAAAAACAATGTGGTTACTACATTTACCCATATTATCAAGTCCCCACCCATACCCCAATGCAGTCACTGTCCATCAGTGCAGTAAGATGCCACAAATCCACTATGTGCCTTCTCTATGCTACACTGTTCTCCCCGTGATCCCCTACAACATGTGGGCTAAAAGTAATACCCCTCAATCCCCTTCTCCCTCCCTTGCAACCCACCCTCCCACACCCCTCCCCTTTGGTAACCACTAGTTCATTCTTGGAGTCTCTGAGTCTGCTGCTATTTTGTTCCTTCAGTTTTGCTTCATTGTTATACTCCACAAATGAGGGAAATCGTTTGGCATTTGTCTTTCTCCACCTAACTTATTTCACTGAGCATAATGTCCTCCAGCTCCATCCATGTTGTTACAAATTGTAGGATGTGTTTCTTATGGCTAAATAGTATTCCATTGTGTATATGTACCACCTCTTGTTTATCCATTCATCTACTGATGGACACTTAGGTTGCTTCCATATCTTGGCTATTGTAAAAAGTGCTGCAATGAACATAGGGGTGCATATGTCTTTTTGAATCTGAGAAGTTGTATTCTTTGGGTATATTCCAAGAAGTGGGATTCTGGGGTCAAATGGTATTTCTATTTTTAGTTTTTTGAGGAACTTCCATATTGCTTTCCACAATGGTTGAACTAGCTTACACTCCCACCAGCAGTGTAGGAGGGTTCCCCTTTCTCCACATCCTCACCAGCATTTGTTGTTCCTTGTCTTTTGGATGTTGGCCTTCCTAACTGGTGTGGAGTGATATCTCCTTGTGGTTTTAATTTGCATTTCTCTGATGATTAGGGATGTGGAGCATCTTTTCATGTGCCTGTTGGCCATCTGAGTTTATTCTTTGGAGAAGTGTCTGTTCATATCCTCGTCCCATTTGTTAATCAGGTTATTTGCTTTTTGGGTGTTAAGGCATTTGAGTTCTTTATATATTTTGGATGTTAACCCCTTGTCAGATATGTCATTTACAAATATATTCTCCCATACTGTAGGATGCCTTTTTGTTCTGTTGATGGTGTCCTTTGCTGTATAGAAACTTTTTAGTTTGATGTAGTCTCATGAGTTGATTTTTGCTTTTTCCCCTTCCTCGAGGAGATGCGTTCAGGAAGAAATTGCTCATGCTTATATTCAGGAGATGTTTGCCTATGTTGTCTTCTAAGAGTTTTATTGTTTCATGACTTACATTCAGGTCTTTGATCCATTTTGAATTTACTTTCGTGTATGGGGTTAGACAGTAATCCAGTTTCATTCTCTTACACGTAGCTGTCCAGTTTTGCCAACACCAGCTGTTGAAGAAGCTGTCATTTCCCCATTGTATGTCCATGGCTCCTTTATTGTGTATTAATTGATCATATATGGTTGGGTTTATATCAGGGCTCTCTAGTCTGTTCCATTGGTCTATGGGTCTGTTCTCGTGCCAGTACCAAATTGTCTTGATTACTGTGATTAAAACATTTTGAATGTTAATATATTATATACTATATTCTTACAGTAAGCTGGAGAATGTTTTTTCAAAATGTCACACATCTCCAACAAATTTTCCAGTGTATATGTTGAAAAAAAATATGTGTATGTGATTGATTACTCACGCAGGTCAAACCTGTGTTGTTCAAAGGTTGACTGTATGTGCCACTTTTTGTCTATCCATTAGTCCATTGATAGACACTGGGTTGTTTCCACTTACTGTCTGTTGTGAATAATGCTGCTATGAGTTGCTTGTAGATACACGCTCTCGGTTCTTTTGTGTATATACCCAAAAGTGGGATTGCTGGATCATACTCTATTTTTTAGTTTTTGAGGACCCACTGTACTGTTTTCCATAGTGGCCACACCATTTTACTGTTTAAGTAGTTTTATAATCAGTCTGCTGTTTTCAGTTAACAATCTTCAACTTCCCACATCAATAAACTTTGATTTTATCCAAAACCTAGTCCTCTGTCAAATTTCCCCATTTGTTCTCAGAAATGTCTTCTACATCTGGTTAGTCCAAACCAGAATATAGCCCAGGACTAAATATTACATCTGGTTATTATGTACTTTATATAGTGTCTGCTAACCTAGTACAGCTCCCTCCTTTTAATATTTTCTTCAACAGTTTTATTCAACTATGATTTACACACCATAAAATTCACCCATTTTAAATGTCCAACTCAAAGATTTTTAGTGAATTTAGTTGTGCAGCCATCATCACAGTTGAATTTTAGAACCTTTCCGTCACCCCAGTGATAACCGTGCCTGTTTGCAGTCTGGCCTCAGCACCCCTGCTCCAGCCCTAGGCAACCACTCACCCACTTTTTGTCCCTTAGAGTTGCATTGTTTTCGGGCATGACATATAAATGGAATCATGCCACATGTGGTCTTTTTTGCCCTCATTACTTCAGTGTAGTGTGTTTGAGGTTTGTCCATGCTGTAGTATGTATCAGTACTTCATTCCCCTTGATTGCATTTAATATCCTGTTTCATGAATATATTGTTTTGTTTATCCATTCACCAGTGATGGAATTGTAAAAGTTTCCATTTATTGGCTATTACGAATAATGCTGCTATGAACATTCATTTACAAGTTTTTAAGAAACCACCAAACTGTTTCCAAACTCAGCTGACAGCCCCCCACTGCACCCCTTTTCCCATGACACTTGCTGAAGGGCCCCGGCCCACATAGTGCCTTTTTTATCCAGTTGCTTCCTCATGATGTCTTTCCTTTCAGCTTGTTCCCAATCCCTTGTATTTCCTTTAAGCTGGGAGCTAGATCTGGCCTTCTGTTGGATCCAAGTTAAATGTTTTTGGCTGGTATACATCACAGGATGTGCTGTGTACCGCATTCACATTGGGTCACACAGCAGGCACATAATACCTGAGTTTCGTTTTTTTTACATAGACATACTGGGTCCAGAATCATTTGTTAAAAAGACTATTCTTTTCTATATTGAATTGCCTTGACACCTTAACCAAAAGTCAGTTGGTCGTGTATTTGTAACTCTATTTACAGGCTCTTCAAAGAGCTTCCCTCAGCCTCCTTGAGCTCCAGTCTCCAGGACTGCCCTGCTCTGCTTTGGGTTCCCCTCCCGGTACCAAGGTCCAGAGTATGCTGCCAGGCAGAACATGGGCTCACCTCCCTTGTTTCCCCCTCTCGAAGATCACTCTTCTGTTGCCTTTTGTCCATGCGTGAAAGCAGTTATTTCACATATTCTGTTCTTTTTTGTAGTTTTTCACATTGGAGGGCAAGTTCCTTACTTCATAGCTAGCAGCAAAAATATGTTCTCTTTCTTCCCCTCTGTGCTTCAGTTTGGATAGTTTCTATTGCTATGTCTTCGGTGTTCAGAGAGTTTCTTGGTAGTGTCTAAGCTACTGTTAAGCAGGTCCAGGGTAATTTTTGTTTCAGATATTGTAGTTCTCTAAGTTCCATTTGGGTTCTTTTTTTATACTTTCTTTCCGTATTATATTCATGTTTTCCATTAACCCCTTCAGCGTATTGAGCATATTTGTAATAACTTTTCAGAGTCTTCACTGATTCCATCATCTGCCTAATTTTTCTCCTAGTTATGGGCCACATTTGCCTGCTTTTGAGCAATGTCTAATAATTTCGGATTGGATACCAAACATTGTGCATGTACTTGAGCATTTGGGTTTGTCTTCATTTAAAGAGTGTTAAAGTATGTTTGGTTATTTGCTATCAGCTTGATCCTTTTAAAGCTTGTTTTTAAGCATTATTAGGGTGGGTCTAAAATGGTCTAGGACTCTTTACTCTTAGTACCAAGGCTTGTCCTTCTGGGGTCTCTCTGCTCTGAGCATTCAGCCAGGTTTCTCTACTCTAAGCTGCACAGGATTAGAGTGCTTCCCAGTTACTCCTTTAGGGCCAGAATAGGACATCACAGTGAAACATTCTTACATATTTCTTTGGTGCTACACTATCTTATTTGATCCTCACTACAACCCAGTAAAGTAGGTTGTATAATTTCCACTTTATAGATACAGATAGAGAGGCCCAGAGAAGCTGGTTTTGTGACTTACTCATAAGTGGCAGGACTGGATCTTGGACCTCGGTCTTTCTGGCTCCATTACTGTCATACTCTCTAAGCTCCATAAGAACAGAGAGCAGTTTTTCAGAGCGTATTTCCTCAGTTATGAAACTCACATTTTATATATGTAACAGATCTCAAATTAAGTGGGTATCTCTTAAAACAGGAATATAGAATCACAAGTCACTGAATTACTTGTGCATCTAAAATCACTGTGTCTTAGAATCAAGGAAATAGCTCTCTACTGCCTCAAAGAGCCTCGATAGATAATATATGTAGAATAAATACGTGTAGGCTAGATTCAGGAATATGGCGATTTTGTAACTCATTGTGCCTCTACAGTTTCGTGTCTTATCTGTGCCTGCAGGTATTTCATGCACGGTGTGTGTCGGGAAGGAGACCAGTGCCTGTTCTCACATGACCTGGCAAACAGCAGGCCGTCCGTCATCTGCAAATACTATCAGAAGGGCTGCTGCGCCTACGGGACTCGCTGCAGGCAAGAGCCCCACGTCTGTCCCCAGCTGTCCCGGGGTTGTGTGCTGTTCGGTTCAAGGCCTCGCATGGAGCATGGGTCTCAATGAGGGGGACAGACTGAGAAGTAATGTGACGGCATTATAAAGAGCATGGCAAATAATTTTGAAACCTCAATTTCAACACTTTAAAAATATTTCTGATTTCTCAACATCGACAGTCAATATTTCAATATTTCAACTTTTCAGGCCTTAGTCTTTTGAGTCTCTGGTTTTAAAGTTGTATTCACAGAACACATAAGATTTTATGTCATACTTTTTTTCCCCACTCAACATACCAAGTTTTTGCTTATGTTGCAACTTTATTCCTAACTGTAATTTTATAGTGTTGCATAATGTTACCATACCATCATTTTATTTAACTATTTCTCTGTTGGTTACTTAAGTGGCTTCCAGTTTTTTGCTTTGAGTACCTCTGCTTGAACATTTACGTGCACAGAGTCTCCCGTTTTCTTCCTTGTGTCTGTAGGCAAGCTTGTTAACTTCTAAACAGGCAAGCATTCCAAAAACCAGTTCCTGTGCTTTTTAAGT
This sequence comes from Manis pentadactyla, assembly GCF_030020395.1. Lineage (NCBI taxonomy): Eukaryota > Metazoa > Chordata > Mammalia > Pholidota > Manidae > Manis > Manis pentadactyla. Next base: position 203,822,594 of record NC_080019.1, on the reverse strand, counting down.
GAAGAGCTGATCTGTTCTTTCCTGGGCTGCAAAGCTCCCTTCAGCCCTTCCTCTGTGCTGCCTGGGAGATGATGGAAAATGGCTCATTCTGCCCTCTCCCTGCTGGCGGGTGCCCCAGAGAAACAGCCCAGGAACGGCCAGCCTGCAGCTGTTACATTGGCCATCATTAACATTTTGGGTACTCATGCCCCAAAGCATACTGGTTTGGGGGTGAGGAGGTTTCAGTTCAACGTCTGTCTGGAATTTTCAGGATCTTTCTGTTGTCTAGGACAGTATGTCTGTCCCACTCCAGTCCCACCAGGACACATAAAAGAATTGCCAAGCAGTTCTTACTAACTGATAAGCCGGTTACCAGTTCAGATATGGGAAAAGATTGGCTCATTTTCCACTTCCACAAGTGGAGCAGAAGGAAGGATACTCCACGTCGGCAATGTGGGAGGCACGTGTGTGTGGCGTATCCATAATGCACCCACTGTGTGTTTTGTTTAGATATGACCACACGAGGCCATCTGCCGCGGCCGGCGCTGCTGTGGGTGCCATGCCCCAGGCGGTACCCTCCCCGGCTTTCCACAGTCTTCACCCTACATCCGACCTCACTGTGTCCATTGTGAAAACTAACTTACTTGAGCCTGGGAAACGTGAGAAGAGAACATTGGTACTTAGAGATCGAAGTGAGTGGCAGAATTCTCCCGTGACTTGCCTTGGGACGCAGTCTTGCTCACCTTTGGTGCCCCTTCTGGCCGCCTCTGGCCAAGAGACCCCTGACACAGCCCTCCTGAGCTGCCCAGGCCTAGGGGCACCAGAACTGTCCTGTGAACAGGCTTCATTTGGCCACGCGGCATTCGTGGATCGTGGAAGGGACCATGCGTCTAGCCTTGTACCCACCCAAAGCTGGGCTGAGCCCCCAGGTGGGCCTGGCACAACATAAAGGCTGACATGCGACTGCCGTCTGCTTAGGATGTGTTTCTGAGAAGCACCCAAGCTTCTCATTTCAGAGTTGCTTATTTTTGTAAGAGCCTGTTCCACTCTTTGACTACTAGGTCAGTTCATAGTCTTCGTTCTTACGCTGAGCCAGTGTTCAGTACTTTAAGGCTGCCTCTTTGGTGGCAGAGAGCCTGCTGGGGTTTGGGGGTGGTCTGTGCCCTGGAACAGGGTTTGGGAGGAAGAAGCTACAAATCATGGCAGGCATTTGGATTGGTTGGGCCTCAGCAGGTGAAGGGATTTCTGGAATCATGCGGCCTTAGGTGGACAGGCTCCATCCTACGCAGACGAGTTGCCGACGCAGCCCTGTGGCCCATGGGTGGCCAGCAGCTCCCGGTGGGCGGCGCGTGGACTGTGGGGGGTCTGGCCGTGGCTCGGGAGCCAGCTGCACTCTGGGTTTTCAGTCTGGTCCACTTTTAGTGACAGGCACCTTTACTGGCCTAAAGGAGAGTACTGTATTCTATTAACTGCTTTCTCAGTGTTTTTTGGATTATGTATGTTTCTTACATTTTTTTTTTTAACTTGTTTTTTTTTCCTTAGGGTTAACTGGTCCATATGTTTACATTTCCAAACGTGACATTTTTTAAGCAGCAACTTTAGTATTCTTCTGTATAAATACATCACCATCTGCTTTGCTGTTTCCCTATGTTGCCAATTACTATTTTTTGTTTTTTTTTATCATGATTATAATAAGTAATGTCGCTATGAACATTTTCTACTGTTCTTTTAATTTTTCCCTCTTGGCCTTTTTTTTCCCCCCTATATGTTCCCAAGAGTAAAATTCCTGAAGCCAGTCGCTTGTTAGATATTGACTGACTACAAGTTCTCATTTGTGGTGCTGTGTGCTTTGTATCGAGATCTCTCTGGCATGGCTGAAGAAAAGACCTTCCCAGCTGTGGTGAGGAGTCCAGGAGGCAGCAGTGACCCCCAGAACAACCTGGAGATGAAGCCCCACTCCTATCTTGACGCCATCAGGAGCGGCCTCGAGGACGTGGAAGCCGGCGGCTCCTACAGCAGCGAGCAGCAGCTGTGCCCCTATGCGGCTGCCGGCGAGTGTCGATTTGGGGATGCGTGTGTCTACCTGCACGGGGAGATGTGTGACATCTGTAGGCTACAAGTCCTGCACCCCTTCGACCCCGAGCAAAGGAAAGCTCATGAGAAGGTAAAGTTGAAAGCCTTGTAAGAAATTGTTTTAAGAAATGCAGAGTGCCCTGAGTGACAGATCTTCGCCAGCAAGACCAGCCTTGCTTACTTGACATATTTTTTATCCTGTTTCCATGTCCTTTTCGTGTTGTCATTTTGTTAGTTTTTGATAATTTGGCACAAAGGAAGAGGCATCAGAAATGAAGCAGTGCAGTGTTCAGAGAACAAGTCTAACTCAGGAGCGTGGGGTGGGTGGGGTGTGTCTGTCTCACGCTCACACACCCTCCCTCCGTGGCCGGGGTCCAGTCAACCTGAGTTAGGGAGAATCTAGGACCCCAGAGTGTAGCATCTGAGGAGCCAAGTGTTGGAAGGGTCCTTTCAGGTCGTCGGGTCCCCAGCAGGTGTGGGGGCACTGTCTCTCACTGGGCTCTGCTCGTGCAGCGCATGAGGATGGGCAGGAGAGACAGGGAGAAGCCCACCGCCACAGTGCAAGAGGCCAGGCCGAGGAGTGGCTGTGGTATGTGGAGGCAGAGCCTGCCTCTTTCCTGTGTCTTCCCAGGGGTGTCCAGGTAAGCCCGGAATCAGAGCTGCCCTCTTCACCCGCATGTCAGGGCCTGGGTCCCCTGGCCCTGCAGCTGCTCTTGGCATTGACTGTAATGCCTGCTACACAGTGCTGCACACAGGGCCATTCGGCCCTGTCACTGAGGGAACGGATTCATCACGTAACTTGCTCTCCTGAGGAAAGGGGGTGCTGCTTACCCCTGACTATGGATCGCCAGCCTAATGTGTCAAGTTAAGGATTTTCCAGTGTTTCTGGGGCTGGTGTGCTTCAGAGTAGGGGAGGTAGTGCCCGTCCTTGTGAACTCTTGTCCCACCGCTGCCCTCTGCCATTTTGGAACCACCATGGTCTCCGCTCTGGATTGGAGGTCACCATGTCTGCTAAGAAGGCAAGGGCCCAGCCAGGGATGATTTGAAGCCCGTTCCATGGTCTGAGGGCACTTTGGGTCCTGAATCCAGGCACCAGTGGGCTTGCCTGAGGCAGCTACAGTCCTTGTTCCTTCCTGAGGGGGTTGTGGCCACGCAGCCCGGCTCTCTGCTCTCCAGTGGGCCAGACCTAAGGTTTCCCTCTTCCCCCTCTGTACCTCAGATCTGCATGGCAACGTTTGAACATGAGATGGAAAAGGCCTTTGCCTTCCAGGCAAGTCAGGACAAAGTGTGCAGTATCTGCATGGAAGTGATCCTCGAGAAGGCGTCTGCTTCCGAGAGGAGGTTTGGGATTCTCTCCAACTGCACGCACACGTACTGCCTGTCCTGCATCCGGCAGTGGAGGTGTGCCAAGCAGTTTGAGAACCCAATCATTAAGTAAGTACAGCAAGGTGTCCTGAACTGCAGAAGCTGGGGAGAGGTGGGGGTCTCCCCCTGCCCTGAAGCCTCCCCATCCTCCAGAGGTGTTTCCATCAGAGATAGCTGGGGGTCCTGGGCCCTGGTTGCATAAACTTGGGCACATCATGTACCCTTCTTGGGCACACCAAGTACTTTTTCTTTTAAAATGGGGGTAAAAGTTTCTGCCAGGCTCTCAGATGTTTGGGGGATGCTCAGCAGAGCTCATCACTGGCCTGCTGACTCTGGCACTGGCTGTTACCAGCTGTCAACCCTAGGCCGACAGCCTGCTGGCCTTTACAAACTTCATTGTTCATCTGTGAAATAGGGCTGTTTGAGGATTAAGTGGACAATGCATGTAACACGTGTCTCGTAATGTCTGATACACGAGATGTGCTGCATGGGGCCAACACAGGATTCTTCCCCAGCTTTACTGAGAGGATTGATACATAGCAACACAGGATTCTCAAGTTCTGCAGTGGGACGGGGAAGGAGCTAACACAATGAGACGTCATTGTGTGCTGTGTGCTGTGAGAAACCCTTCACATGCATCAACTCATAATTCTCAGAGACCTTGTCTCATCAGCATTTTATATTTAAGGAAACTGAAGCATGCTGAGGTCCAGTAGCTTGTCTCAGGTCACATATTTGTGTGGTAAAATAACAGCATTAATTGGCATGAAAAGTGTACAGTTCAGTGGTTTTAGTATATTCAGCGTTGTGCAACCATTACTGCAATCTCAGTCTAGAACATTCTCATCATGTTAGCAGTCTGCCCAATCTTCCCTCTTTCCAGCCCCTGGCAGCCACTGACCTACTTCTGTCCTGTGATCTGCCTATTCTGGACATTTCACGTAAACGCGCTCCTCCGCTTTGTGGGCTTTGTCTCTGACTTTTTTCACTGAGCATAACAGTCTCAGTTCACCCGTGTTGTAGCGCCTCATTCCTTTTTATGGCTGGATAACATCCATGGCGTGTGTACACCACGTGTTATCCGTTCATCAGTTGGGCACTTGGGCTGCTTCCCCCTGGTGGCTGTCCTGAGTAACGCGGCCGTGAGCAGTCACGCACAGGCTGGTGGGGACTCGTTTCCATTTCTCTCGGAACGAGCCCGGGTGTGGGCATGCTGGGGCATAGGTGACTGACTGTGTTTAGCATTTTGAGAAACTGCCAGACTACTTTCCAAAGTGCCCGAACCATTTTACATGCCCACCAGCAACACATGCGGATTCTAGTTTCTCCACATCCTCATCAGTGTTTATTACTGTCTTTCTGATTTTAGCCATCCTTGTAGGTATGAAATCATATCTTAGTGTGGTTTTGATTTGCATTTCCCTGAAAACTAGTAATATTGGGCATCATCTTCTGTGCTTTTTGTCCATTTTGGAGAAATGCCTACTCAAAACACTTTATCCATTTTAAAAACTGGGTTGTCTTTATTGTTAAGGACATGTTTTAAGCAGTAAATAGGGTTCTTAGTGACTGCAGTTGTAATCTGTGGAGTTCCTGGCTGGGGAGCATTGGGAGCAGCCATGCGCCCAAGCACGTGGAGCCGGGGGGTCAGTGGTGGGCACACAGGCCTGGTGACTCCAGCTCTCCCACACTAACCTGCTGCTTGTTTCAGGTCTTGTCCAGAATGCCGTGTGATATCAGAGTTTGTAATTCCAAGTGTGTACTGGGTTGAAGATCAGAATAAAAAGAACGAGCTGATTGAAGCTTTCAAACAGGGAGTCGGGTAAGTGCTTTGAGTTCAAGCCTCATCCTGCTGCCTGCCTGGCTCTTGTCTCAAGTCTCTGCTGTTGTCTGCAGGGCCTCCCCTTTCCCTCTTGAGAACGTGGTCTTGGGAGCCTGAGGCCCCCCAGGCATCTCGTCTGCCTCTCAGGCTCCCTGCTGGGCTGTGGGACCGCTGGAGGGGCTGTGGTGAGGTGGACTTGCTTGGTTTCTAAGCTGAGCGATTCCCCCCAAAAGTCCTGTTTATAGTACTAAGGTTGATTTATCATCTGTGATTCATTCATTCACCTCACAAATTCTGGCTGAAGATGTGTATGGTAGGCCTTTTCTAATTGCTGGAGATATAGCACTAAACATTTAAAAATCCCAGCCCTCACACAGTACACATTCTAGTAAAGGAAGGTAGGTAATAAGAAACATAGATAAATAGGGAAATATATATTAGGTAGTGATCAGGCTACATGTGCCTGGGAATTAGGGGACAGGAGGTGAGGGGGTTGCAGGTCTAGTGTGGGAAACCAGAGAAGGCTTCAGTGGGGTGACATTTGAGCAAAGACCTAGGGGCGGGGAGGCAATGACCCATTTGTGAATGAGAACATTCTAGAGGGAGGGGAGTGGTCACTGCAAGACTGAGGCCCACCCACACATTGGCTTCATCTGAAGTACAGCAAGGACTGGCTGGGCCTGGGGAGCGGAGAGGACAGTGCTGGTGACAAGGGCCAGGGGCAGGGCTCTGTCAACTGTTGGCTGGATGCACTGTCTCTGCTGGATGAGTTGGGCGGTAGGACGGTTTGGATTAGACGGTGATGTGATCTTACTGATAATACAAAAGGTTTTCTCTGACTGATCCATCGAAAATATACTGAGAGGAGACAGGAGTGGAAACAGGAGACCGGTTAGGCGCTCGCAGCGACCCAGGCGAGAGATGGCGGTGGCCAGGACTGGGGCAGCTGGCGTGGGGCTGGTGGGAGCGCTCCGATGGGGCTCTGCCGAGAAGGGCTCTGCTGGATTTGCCTGTGTGCTGCGCGCGGTGCGGGTGTTGTGGGGGGTGGGAGTTGAGGACCCAGGGGTCACTTTCAGCGTTACTGCTTTGCATTGCTTGGCTGCACCTCCATCTCTGGGCCAATTTCCTCTTCCAGAACCCATTTTTGTAAAACATCTTGGTGACGCAGCAAACACGTTGCTGTCTGTCTAAACCATAGTAGGCACCGGCTGTGACCGGTCATGATGGGCTGTGGAAGAGTTAGCTGGCTGGTCGCTGGCCGTGGTGCCCCTTTGCTGTTAATGGCTTGGACTGAAGAGCCAGCAGCAGTGTTTGCACTTTGTGCAGTGGTTCCCAGGTAGTGTGCTGTGGTAGCTGATGTATGAACCGTGCTGGAGGACAGGTGCTCTGTACCCTGACAGCTGCCTGCTGCCCTGTGGCCTAGAACAACAGAAACGTAATCTCACAGTTCTGGAGCCAGCAAGGCTGAAGTCAAGGTGCAGGCAGGGCCAGTTCCTCCCGGAGGCCGAGGGGGAATCTGTCCCTGGCCTGTGCTCGCTCCTAATGGCTGCAGGCTATTCCTGGGTTCCTTGACTGGTGGCAGCACAACTCCCACCCCTGCTGTGGTTTCCTCTGTTCTCTGCCCCCTTCTGTCTCTTGTAAGGACAAGTGTCTTTGCTTATAGGACCCTCCTGGTAATCCAGGGAGATCTCATCCTGACATCCTTCACAGCATTTGCAAAGATCCTTTTTCCAAATAAGGTCATATTCACAGGTACCAGGGCTTAGGATTTGTATCTATCTTTTGGGGGTCACTATTTGACTCACTGTATTTGGCGTCTTAGTCCATTCTGGCTGCTAGAACAAAATACCACAGACTGGGCAGCTTATAAATAGAAATTTATTTTTCACAGTTCTGGAGGCCAGGAGTCCAAGTGTAAGGCCAGCACTGCCAGCCCCTGGGGAGGACCTCTTCATGGCCAGCGCCTTCTCGCTGTGCGCTCACATGGAGGAAGGGGCAGGGAGCTCTCGGGGAGGGCACCATCCTGTCTGTGAGGCCTCCCCACTTATGACTTGGTCACATCTCCAAAGGCCCCCACCTCCTAATCCTGTCACGTCGGGCATTCAGAATTGTGCAAAATGAGGCCTGCCGTTTGCCAGCTACCCATTCTCCTGGTAATGGACACTGTGCTGGTTCTAGCTTTTGGCTATTCTGAATATTTTTTAGAATTCAGTTTCAACTTACAGCTTTTCAGCTTACCTTTTTTTTAATGGTCTTTCTTGGGGTTACATATACTCTTAGTTTTTTCACAATCATAATTATATTTCTACTAACTCTCCTCATTACCCCCTTTTGTACTACAGGCGTGCATATGTGCTCCATGCACTTTATATACATAGAACCCCACAAGGTGGTAATGTAATTTTTTAAAATTTCAGCCTTTTTGATGTATAACTGACAAAATCATAAGATATTTAAGGTGAATGTCATGGCAATTTGATGTACGATGTGAAAGGATTTCCCCCATCTAGCTAACATACCCATCACACGTCACATACTTCTTTCCTTTTTTGGTGAAAACATTTAGCAGATCTATACTCTTAGCAGATTTCAGTTATTAGTCTTACTTATCTTATAGCTGAAAGTTTGTCTGTGTAGCAGCCTCTCCCAATTTCCCTCAACCCCAGGCTTGGCTTGTTTCCTTTAGTGTAACACCCTTGAGGTCCATCTACGCTCTGCAGAATGTCAGGATTCTCTTCTTTTTCATGACTGAATAATGTCCCATTGTGTGTGCATGCACACACGCATTTGTCCCCCACATCTTTGTCCATTCATCTATTGACACTGGGTGGTTTCCACGTCTTAGCTGTTGAAAGTAATGCTGCAGTGAGTGTGGGGGTGCAGGTCTGTCTCCAGCAGGCGTGAGGTGATCTCTCACTATGGTTTGATCTGCATTTCCCTGATGGTGAGTAAATTAAGCAGTTTTCCACATACTTGGCCATCTTTATGTCATCTTTGGAAAAATGTCTATGCAGTTCCTCCATCCATTTTTTAATCAAATTGGGGTTTTTCTTTTTGGTGTTGTATGAGTTCTTTACATACTTTGGATATTAACTCCTTTTTGGATATATCATTGCAAATATTTTCTCCCATTCAGTGGGTTTTCTTTTTGTTGATTGTTTCCTTTGCTGTGCAGAAGCTTTTGGCGGTAGCCCGATTTGCTTATTTTTGTTGTTGTTGTTGTGCCTTTGTTTTTGGTGTCAAATTCAAAAAGGTCATTGCTAAGACAGTCTCAAGGAGCTTATTGCCTGTTTTTCTTCTATGGTTTCAGGGTTTACACTCATGTCTTTCATCCATTCTGAGTTGATTTTTATGTATGGTGTAAGACAGCAGTCCAGTTTCATTCTTTTGCATGTAGCTGTTCAGTTTTCCCAACACCATTTATTGAAGAGACTGTCCTTTTGCCATTGTATATCCTTGGCTCCTTTATGGTAAATTAATTAACCATGTATGTGTGGGCTCTATATTCTGTTCCACTGATTTAGGTATCTGTTTTTATGCCAGTACCATACTGTTTAGATTACTATAGCTTTGTAGTACAGCTTGAAATTAGTTAAGTGTGGTGCCTCCAGCATTGTTGTTCTTTCTCAGGATTGCTTTGGCTACTCTGGGTCTTCTGTGGTTCTACACAAATTTGAGTTGTTTGTCCTATTTCTGAAAAGCGCCATTGGAATTTTGACAAAGATTGCATTGAGTCTGCAGATTGCTGTGGGTGGTATGGACATTTTAACGATATTTAATTATTCGAATCCATGAGCACAAGATAGATTTCCATTTATTTGTGTCTTCACTTTCTTGCATCAGTGTTACATGTTACAGTATATGGGTCTTTGACCTGCTAGGTTAAATTTATTGCTGGGTATTTTACTCTTTTTGATGCAATTATAAATGGAATTGTTTTCTCTTTCTGGTACTTTTAGTATATAGAAATGTAAGATTATTTATGTTGATTTTGTATCCTGCAGTTTTACTGTTATAATGTGTGGATACAATATTTACATATATTAGAATCCTGCAAGGTAATACGATTTTTGCCTTTAAAAATTTGTGTACTTGTTTTTAAGAGGGAAAAAGAGTTGTGTATGTTTAGTCATAGATATTTACTCTTCCCCGCTGCTCTTTCATGTGATATATACAGTTGACCTTCGCATAACACAAGTTTTAATAGTACAGGTCTACTTATATGTGGAATCTTTTTCAATAAATATGTTGAAAGGTTTTGGGAGATTTGTGACAATTTGGAACACTTTCTTTAGCTTGCTGTATTGTTAAGAATATAACATATAATATACAACATCCAAATATATGTTAATCAACTGTTTTTGGTTAGGCTTGCAGCCAACAGTAGGCTGTTAGTCAAGTATTGCAGGAGTGAAGAGTTAATGTAGATTTGTGGGGGGTGGGAAGAGGAGCTGGGTCTGTTCCCCCAAGCCCCACAACTGTTCAAAGGTCAACTGTAATTCTTTCCAAAGAGTGTAATTTCCCTTCAGCCTCAAGAACTGCTTTTAACATTTTGATGACCAGCTGGTGATGAATTCTTAGTTTTCTTTTATCAGAAATCAATTTTATTTTCATGCTAAAGGATATTTTGACTATATGGTCTGATTATTCCTGTTACCATGTGTCTCCTCTTTCAGTGAGTAGGATTTGGGATTGGTTGACTCTTCTTTCAGTGCTCTGCAAATACTATTCTGCTCTGATGGCCTCTGTACTTCTGGATAGGAGGTCAGTGATGGTTCAGATTGTATTATGTCATTTTTCTGGAATTGCTTTCAAGATTGTCCCTTTATACTGGTTTGCAGCAGCCTGATATTTTACCTAGAAGTGGTTTTCTTCATATTGTACTGCTTGGCTTTCTCTGAATCACTAAACTTATGCCACTCAACCAAATTTAGGGAAATTTTGGCCATCAGATATTTTTCTCTACTCTGTTTTTCTCAGGACCCTTAATTACATGTGATAGACTTTCTGATACTATCCCACAGGTCTTGGGTTCATTTTCTTTGTAATAGCTACCTTGAAATACTTGCCATCTTGAAGTTGGCCTCTGGGTCACATTTTCTACATTCTGTAAGGTTCATCTGTCAAGCACTGATGTTTTTGTTCTAAAAGACAGGTAAATCATTTAGACTCACACTCTTGGGCAGCAGTTCAAACCTCAGTTGGGTTCTCTGATCCTTAGCTGAGCTGCCACACTGACGGGCGGGTCAGAGAGTTGGGCAGTCAGTACACAGTGTCTGGCCGCCCCCTTGCAGGCCCTTGTCCTTGTGGGCCTACTTCCTTACTTGCCGTGGCTAATTTTCTCCAACTCTTGTCTTCAGGCTAGAAAGACATGGATTTTCCACTGGAGTTTAGCTACCCTGTGTAGACTCTGGCCTGCTCTAGGCTAAAAGTTATTTTTTTTCTTAAAAAAAAAAAAAAAAGATAGCTCTTTTTTTCCAGTTCTTCCAGGTGTCTGATGTCTCAATTCTTCCTTCTTTTGTTCACACTCAGTGCCTTTAGGTCTTTATGTTTCTAGTTATGTATAGGAGGCTCGGGTCTGGTGAAACTAACTTGGCTGCACTAAAAGGGACCTGCGCGTTACCTTTCTTAATATTCTTTAAGTTGTGTATTAACTCCTGAAGGCTGGGTATTTTCTGGCTTGGCCATTTTTGCCCCGTGGTGGGGGTGTGCGTCCAGCAGAGGGCAGAAGTGAGCAGGGAGTGAGCTGTGCCGGACTTGTCCCAAAGGCCTTGCCGCTGTTTGGGTCTGTCCTGGCCTTGGCTTGCATGGATGACAGTGTTTTTATGCATTTCACAAACTTCACTGAGCACCTGCTGTGGGACCAGGCACCTTCAAGCTAAGCACCAGTTGAGTAGAGATCAGTCAGATAGTTCCATGGGAAATTGTAAAAGCACACTCATGGTACAGGTTTTCTGGTGACAATTCTTCATGAGAGGCCCAGGCCAGGTGTCACACAGAGCTCCTGGGTCCACCTGGGACTGTCAGAGAAAGCAGTGGGAGTGGCCCCTGGGGCTGAAGGGACCGACAGGGATGCAGACTGGAGTCATGTCTGTGGGGCTTTGGGGAGGCTCCTGTGTGGTGCGGGGGCCACTGTGGGTGCTGAGAGCAGAGGGAGTGGAGGCTTTGTGCCTGCTCACCTGACGGGGCCGGGCAGAGGAACCATTATCTAGAGGGTGGAGACAAGAGAATGATTTCCAGGACTCGGTAAGTCCAGCATCCAGCAGATAGACACACTAAGACCTGCTCAGAACCCTGGAAGGTGTCTGGGGCACATACATCCGCTCAAACCCACTCCCCAGCCGCCTTGCCAGCACTAGACCTGGTAGGACTAAGCACCCAGGCAAGCGCTGGGGCTCCTGTGCTGCCTACAGCTCTTCACCATGGGTCTCTGCCCTCCCCTCGGCAGCCGCCACCGCCTGTCCCAGCTGCCCCTGGCAGCAGCCCGCCCTTCTGCTGTGATGTGAACTTCCCTCTCTGCAGCACACCAGCTGCCCTCGGGGTTCCTGGGCATCTGTTCCTCTTCAACTTGGATTGTGTACAATTGTTTAAGCCAGACGCCACTTGAACAAGAAGAATGGGAATTCTTTAGTGGCCGTTTTCCTCGGGAATAGGAGTTCTTAACACAGGTGTCTGGGGGTAGAATTCAAAGGCGGGGGAAAATTTTTTTCTTGATAGCTTTTTGTAGACTATGGGCTTTTTGCACTTAAGAACATCCTAAGAACGGGTCTCTAGAACAGAGTTTAAGCAGCCCTGCTCCACAGGCTGGGGCCCCAGAAAACTGGAATGAATTCCCTAACTTCAGGCAGCTGCTGAAATTCCCAGCTTCCCCTGGACTCGAGAGTCTGGCTTCCTGTGGCCACCTGGACAACACTGCTGACCCTGAGGAGCGGTCAGGCTGCAATCGCAGGCTCAGACCAGGGCAGAGTCCGTGCATCAAGCAGAACGCTGTCCACCTTTGACACAGCATCCCAGCCCCTCTGAGTCCTGTCATCCTGGTAGGGCAGGCCCAGCTGGCATCGTGGGCAGAGATGGAGGCAGTGACACGTCTGGACTCCAGATTCTCCCATCATCTGCTTTTTTTCTGCTTTTCAGGAAAAAAGCTTGTAAATACTTTGAGCAAGGCAGGGGGACCTGCCCTTTTGGAAGCAAGTGTCTTTACCGCCACGCTTACCCTGACGGGCGGCTGGCAGAGCCCGAGAAGCCTCGCAAGCAGCTCAGTGCCGAGGGCACCGTGAGGGTAAGGACTCAGCTGCCTGCTGCCAGGACGTCCTCCTCTAACAGTTCTGGTGGCAGGGGAGGGGGGGGCAAGAGAAGTCAGCCACCAGCTTAGGGAGTGTCTGCTGGCTCTCTTTGCAGTTCTTTAATTCAGTGCGGCTCTGGGATTTCATCGAGAATCGAGAAAGCCAGCATGTCCCCAACACTGAAGGTGCTGACATGACAGAGCTTGGGGACCTCTTCATGCACCTGTCTGGAGTGGAGCCACCAGCGCCCTAGGAGTGGGTGGCCTTCCACAGGCCCAGGTTGCAGAGCTTCCTGTACTGTGTCCTCCGGCCTGGCCCTTGGATTTGGGTGAGGTTGTACTTAACCTTGGTCTCACCCACTCCCCATTATTACAGCCACAGGAGGAGTGACGGATATAAAATAACCTGATGAGTGTATGGGATTGCTGCTGTACAGTCCATCTCTAGGTTAACCACCAGCACCTCACCTTTTGAGCTCCCTAGAAAGTCAGCCTGCAGCTGCCTCTATGGCAGCAGATTCATTTTTCCTACCAAAGGATTATTTATAGTGAGTTTTCCCTGGTATCCTTGTAGCATGTGGGCAGAAACTTGATTTATATAGGCTTTTAAACACTACTCGGTGCGTGTCTGCGTTCGGAGCAGGGCCCTGGTGCCGTGTTCAGTGTAACCTGTGTAAGGGGGGGACTCAGAGTAACGGGCTGTGTGGCCCCTGCTCCCACCATTCTCCGTAAAGCCTGGCTTTGGTTTGAAATTTCATAAATATGTAACAGCACCCAGGACAGTCTGGTTCTTAGCTGGCAGTGGTCCTGAGAGAACTGAGCACCAGTCTGTTGTCATCAGTTGTGATTTTAATTGAAGGAGCATAACCTTGTGACTCAAAACTCCAATCCTATTTTTATAAACAGCTGTAGATACCAAATATTTTGTAAAGTGCATTAAAGTGTGGGTAGAAAAAAGGCCTACTCTTACTTGAGTTGAGTGCTTTTTGCATGCTTATAGTTAACTCCATTCCCAGTGGAGGCTCTGGGCCCATTTCTTCCTGCTTGAGAGGGATAAACAAGGTGAGCTCAGTATTACTCTTAAGGAAGAAATATAGTCATTAAACCTACATTTAATTTATTTTATTAAAATAACATAATTGAGGAACCATCATGAGGAACCATCAAATAACTGTTTTGTCAGGCACAATAAAAACAAAATTAAAACCCAAATCATCAAGAGAACCTGTATTCCTGGCTTCCTTGCATACACATGGTGTGACGGTAGAGACCAGGCTGGCCTGGCCCAGAGGGGCAGCTCCTGGAAGACTGGATGGGCGCTGCGGAGAGGCTGCTCCCTGAGAGCCCAAGGGGGGGTGGGAGTGGGGCGGGCCAGGCACTGCCTGGAGAAACCTTCCTGGGGCACTGGAGCCCTCAGAGAGGGGTGTGCCCTCTCAACAGCCCCAGGCTGTGTGGGTGCATTATGTGCAAAACTGTCTGGTGCCACCCCACTCTCTGAAGGAAAAGTCCTTCCTGTGATAAGCAGTCCTCAAGGGAGCACACATCCACGCATCAAGGCTGGTTTGCCTACCTTAATGTCCCTTACGAATGTTCCTCTTGCCCTAAAAGTACTCACTTAGCCAGTAGCTGGGGCCCCAGATCCTGTACTGCCATGCGCAACCACTGGCACCTGGAGAAGGCTCGGTTCTTGAGCGCCGGGGGCCCCAGGGAGGAAAAAAGACAAACCAGTGTTGTGAATGGCTTCTTTCTCACAGGGCCAGAAAGGGTATGAAGAAGGCAACATGAAGTTAAGGCCCTGTGAGTGGTCTGCAAGGTCCTTAGCAGCAGCTGCTCTGAAAACAAGCTCTCTGCCCAGTAGAAGGAGCAGAAAGACGGTGCCTGCCAACTTCCCTTCCTCCCTGGTGCCAAGTGCAGGTGCTAAGTCAGAAAATAGGCAGCCTTGGGGACGTGGTCAGCGTGCAGGCATTGATGTCCTCGGTGTGGGCAGCCCGATGCAGGGATGGCTCAGAAGCACTCCGGTTGATTTTCGGTAGAGAGTGTTGGAGCAGCTCGATGGATGACAGGATCTGAAACAAGGCCACAGAAAGGGCTCATCAGATGGCCTTGGTGTTTCCGCAGCAGCTTCCAATCGGGTGTCCAAAGACCCAGGCTTTTGCCCCGCTCTCCCCCTTAGTTCCATCAGTAGCACCCCTGCTCAGTCTTACCTGGGGAAAAAGAGGCCTCTCTTCCTTGACTTTCTTCACACAGTCAGCTACGAGCCTCTTCATCGCTTTGGGGCAGTTCTTATAGAGCTTGCTGAGGTCCGGGGAGGCATACCCCCGGCCTACCATGAAGATGATCTACGGGAAGGGAAATGGGTGAGAGAACGGGCAGGTGAGTCAAAAAGCAGCATCTCCAACCCTCCTGGTGCTCAGACTTGGAGGAGGCCCAGGACTTCCCCACGCACGTACGTTCTCTGTGCAGCTCACATACCTGATCACGGTTGTTGATGTGGGAGTAGGGAAGCTCCCCTGTCATGAGCTCGTACAGGACAATGCCATAGGAGTAGACGTCAGACTGGAAGCTGAACGGGTTATTGTCCTGCATTCGGATCACCTCTGGGGCCTACAGGCACAGCATATTCATCACCATCCAGGCCCCAGACTTCCCAGCCAGGCTGTCCTTTCTACTGGGTTAGGAAAGGCCATTCCTCAGCTCTCTGGCTCCTCCCCAAAGGGCTCCAACTCCTAGCCTGCAATCCAGCACTTCCTTCACCAGCTCCCCCAAGCTATGCTGGTCTCCAGGAAACCCACATGTGCCCCTAGCTGTCTGACGTCACAACAGAGGTGCCACTGAAGTGGTCTGGACTTCGGGGAAGTGGAGAGAAATGCTTTCTGTTTGCACCAAGGCCTGCAGGTACCCCTGCTGTCTGGCACCCTTACCATCCATAGGACGGAGCCAGTGGGTTGTTCAACCTGCTGAGACCCACTCCAGCGTGACTTCACTGTTGCCAAACCAAAGTCTCCAATTTTCACCGTCAGGCCCTCATGGAGAAATATATCTCAATGCTTGTTAAGGATTCTGGTTTTAAAAGAACAGCCAAATTCATTGCAAAAAATTTTCCAAAATTCTTAACTAGCACAGCATCTCTCTGCCTCCCATCTGGCTAGCCTTCTCCCACTGATTGGCTAGGGTTTCGGAGATCCTAAAAAATAGTTCTGAAACACCCCTAAGGTGCCAGATTATTTGGCTCCTGCCAAAAACAAGGCAGTTTTCTCCATTGCTTCTCCCCATTGACAAATCTAGCTGCCAGGTTCAGGTTCCCTAGCCTTGTGACCCTCCCATATAAGGTCGGTGCCTTAAACCCCCAGGACTTCCAAGAGCACAGGCTGCCCTTCTATGCTCCCCAGAGCCGAACATGGCCTGACTGCTTATCTTAGTTTCTGCCTGCATTCTGCTGTCAAGTAACTAAAACATGAATAACAAAATGGCAAATCCTTTGCTAAGCGCTGACTGCTGTCCTAAGGCGTTTCTCACCAGAAAGTATCACTTGGTAGATCTTAAAAATCTACCCAGAAGTGAGCTGAGTTTGGTTAAGATGCCACTGGGGCAATTTACAACCAACTTGTGATCTGCTGACACCAAGCGATTCGCCCTTCCTTAAAATCTGTGGTGTCTGTCTGCTTTCATGGTCTAATGTGCTGTCCCCAGAACCCACCACTGAAGGGTATTCCATGCCTACAGACAGGTGCCCAGCAACCCCACTCAGCACAGCCCTTACACCTCCCTCACTAGCCCAGAAGCAAAGTTCTGTTTCAGGAGAGAAAGGCTGGGCGGGAGGCATTTGTAAAATTGTTAACATTTCATGCCCCACAGTATGAGAAATATCTTCATTCCCTTCTATAAAAACACATTAAGCCTTGTGAAGGGGAAGGGTTGATTCCAACAGTGGCTTCTACAGAAACCACTTCGAGAGACAATTTTAAGTAGTAGTGAAAATCTTGCTACATTTGACTTGTAGCTACACACTGCCTACAAACTAAAAATAAACATTAAAGACAAAGCCCCATCCCAAGTTAAATTAAATGATAAACAGAATAAAACCAGGCCTCTTTCAAGCATAAGTCAAACACATTACCTCAACTCTTGTGTTTGGAAAGCTTTCCTTTGCAAAGATAAACTTACAAAGTCTCCCTTCTGTGTCCTAAATTTAGAATTGAACAAAAGAAATCACCACCAAAGGATACTGTTGGATTTCATGTCTCTGTGGATGATATTCTTTGCATGCAAATAGCTGTTAAGGGAAAATAAATCTATTAAAAGCAGTTGAGCACCAATGGGTAGAAAGCAGCTTCAAACTACAGCAAAGAAGTAAACCACTGGGAGGCCTGGCTCCCGGTGAGGAGACCACCTTTGGGGGTTGGCCCTGCACCTGTTCAGGCCAGACCACACCATCTGGCACTTACCTGACAGTGAAGCACAGCACAAATTGGGCAACTCTTTAAAAATCAGTTTTACTCAAAAGAGTGTTCTGTCAATCTGACTGTCTGCTGACTGACGAATGAATAAATAAAATGCTGCATATCCACATGATGGAATATTACGCAGCCATAGACAACGTGAGGTACCCACGGTGCTACGACACACATGAACCTCTAAAGATACGTAAAAAAAGTTAAAGTTAAGTAAAAGAAGCCAGACACAAGGTCTCACCTTAAACCTCAAAGTGTTCTGGACTGGTGAGGGGTGCACAACTCAGAACAGACTAAAACCACTGAACTGTATATATGGTATGTGAATTATAACTCGTTTTTTCTGTAATAGTTTCTAAAAACTGGTCATTCTCAAAATGTATCAAATGCAATTTCCATATGAATTTTAAAGGACATGAGATTTTATGTAGCACTTGCAAGCACCACTTTAACCTTAAGCTCCCAGACATGTGGAGGCTGGGGAGGTCCTGCTGCTCCCAGCAGGGGCCCTTCCAAGGACACTGGTGCAGCCCTGCCCCGGGCTGGCCTCGAAGGGAAGGAAAGGGACACGCACACCCCCTTCACAGAGACAGCTGCCCCAAAGCTCTGACCCAAAGGTAGCATCTGATGGACACCCCTCACACATTCACCGAAAGGAGTAAGTTGCCCAGTAAGTATCATCTGATCAACTCTGCCCTCGCCAATGGGCGGTGCTGCGTTCATGGGTGTCTGGCTGAACTTTTGAAGGCAGTGGCTGGAACCTGCATCTGGGCCCCGTGGGGGCAGTGTGAGCTTAGGTAAGAGACCTGAATTTCTCATTCCTTCAGCCCACCCCTAAGGTTCATTTTCAGCTTGTGCAAAAGTATCACAGAAATCGTATAACAGACTTGGCTCTTGTGCAGCCTAGCTCTGGTAGAGGGACAAGTTGATGCCAGGACCCCAGCCTTTCTAGGGCCCGTGTACTCACTCCATTCCCTGAGCCGTCTGCCGGGCAATGTCAATCAACTGGAACATCTGGAACTTTGTCTCCTGGACATGCAGGTGTTTGTAGAGACTGCTGCCTTCACACCACTGGGTCACAATCGCCAGGTTGTCCTTTGTCATGTACCCCATGAAGAGGAGGATGTTCACGTGCCGTGTTTTGCTGAAGAGGGGGAGAGAGAGAAGGCTCTGAACCTTCTGCTGTGATCGGCTCTGCTTCCTGTCGACACCACAGGCTGTGTGTCCACACACCCCGTGCTTACAATCCACACTGGGACTACTGCTGCTCAGCTGGTGTTCTGAGCTGACAGAGGAGCCCAGCATTACTGAGTGCCGGCCTCAGGTGTGGAGAAGCCAGTCCTCAGTGCTCGCTCACAATCTCCTCCTCCCCTACAGGGGTCAGATCTGTAGGTAGGAGGCCTGAATTTCTCATTCCTAGGGACTCCCATTGCTGTTAACTTCCTCCAAGTCATTAGTGGCTCAGATTTGAAAGCCTGGTTTTAAAGTCTAGATAAAGGCAGTGTGCCTATAGAAAGAGTTCTTGGAAATAAATGTGAGAACAGAACCTATTTCTCCCTACCTCAGACCAAAACCCAGAGACAGAACCTGAGCTATTCAGTGTAGTGCATCCTGAGAAGTAAAGGAGGTATCGTCAAAGGGGCTCCTATAAAGGTTGGGCAATGCGGGGCTGGACAGGCCAGCTCTCTACTCACCGTAGGACAGCCACCTCGTTCCTAAAGGCCTGGAACTGTTCTGGTGTGGGGTCAACAACCTTTAGGATCTTTACTGCAACATCTCCTGCAAATTAGTTTGTAGTCAGTGCAATCAGTTCAAGATCTTGCTTTGTTGTTTTTCATATACTCTAGATACAGGGACTTAATCAACTCATATACCTACACAGGGGGAACAAATACATGCAAACTTAACAAGCCTGGCATTCCTAGCCACGAGGTCACATGTGACAGGTCACAGCCTGGGCCTGTGAGCAGACAGGAATGGCCCAAGAGATACTTAACCTCTAGGGCCAGAAGGCTGGTGCCAGGAAGCAGCCTGTTTAGCAAGCAGCTGGTGTTAAAGTCAACAAGCACATTTTAAGACCTGAGGTGGTCCCTTATACAAAGTCAAAGATGTAAACTGAAATTAAGCTTCTTTGCTTCTCAATACCACTAAAAAGTAACCCTAATGACTCATACTGCCTGCCTACTCAGCCCTAGCAGTGTGTGTACTTTTACAGGCACTACCTCTGTTAATCCTCCTAGTTGCCCTATGACATAAGTACTGTTCTCCAACTTCATTTCACAGGCAACAGAGCAGCTCAGTCACTTGCCCAAGGTCATAGAGCCAAAGAACCAAAGTGCTGGAACCAGGCCCTGAGCTCCAGGCTAACCCAGGCGCTGTACTGCCAACTAGAATTGACCCTGAACAATGTGGGCTTACACTGCATGGGTCCCACTTACATGCAGATGTTTTTATCAATAAATACACTGGAAAATCTTTTGGAGATATGCAACAATCTTTGAAAAACCTTATTGTTTTCTTTAGCTTAAGGATACAGTATGTAATACATATGACATATAAAATGTGTATTAATCAACTGTGTTATTGGCTTCCAGTCAACAGTAGACCACTAGTGGAGGTTTTAAAGAGTCAAAAATTGTAAGCAGATTTTTTATTGCATGGGTTGGTCAGCACCCTTGACCCCCAAGTCATTTAACGGTCAACTGGACAGTACTGAAACCTGTCAATCACTGTGAGCCCCTTTATCTAACCTTAGAAACATCCAGAGATTTAATTCCACCTTATATGTGTGAGGTAGATTGACTTAGAAGCCACTTTCACAAGTTTTTATGTCATACTTACAATAGTGATCATAATAAATTGACGTCTTATTAAGACCTCAGGTTCTCATGGCAAATGAGTTTACTGAGACAGCATTCCTTTGACCAAACATGAGGAGGGCGCCTTGGAGGTGGTTCTCAGCTCCTCCGCACACCGAGCCCCTCCACTGGGGCATTCATTCCTCATTCCACTTTTGGGGAACACCATCCGGCAGGGGTGGTTCTTAACAACAGATTCCAAACTGGTTGTCATCCAGATGGCCAGCACATGTCTTCTTCCCCAGGGATGCCGGTAAAGTGCCCCCACCAGATTCGAGAGAGGCCACCCACCCAGGAATGAGGGCTGGGAAACCACCCAGTTCTAACCTCGAGCTACTCAGGACTGAGTGGGAAGACGGTCTTTTGCATAACCATGAATTCTGGAGCAGTCTGAACCAGACAGGAGTGCGGGCCTGGAAGATGTCTTTGCAGAGAGGATGTAGAAAGTTTTTCTTAAGGAAATGAGATGTAAGCCAAGGGAAGGATTTTACTAGCC
The DNA here is from genome assembly GCF_030020395.1 of Manis pentadactyla. Taxonomy (NCBI): domain Eukaryota; kingdom Metazoa; phylum Chordata; class Mammalia; order Pholidota; family Manidae; genus Manis; species Manis pentadactyla. Next base: position 203,802,268 of record NC_080019.1, on the reverse strand, counting down.
AGGAGAGAGGCTATTCCAAACTAGGTACACCAAGAGCAAAGGTGAGGCAAGAGGGGTGGCCTGGGACACACCAGCATGTGATGGGGACACCTGCAAGACGGAGGGGCCGGGGAAAGGAGGCAAAACCCTCAAGGTGACCAGATTCAGTGTTGCAGTCAACTGAGTAGCAGGACCAGAAGATGACAATGGTGGGCAGGCTGTCAAAGGGCCTCAGAAGGGGCTGCTGCTCAGGACTCCCTAGTTCACGAGGAACCCTTTCCCTTCCTCTCAGCTCTCCTGAGCATGCGCTTGTGTCATTAGTGTGGAGCCCTGATCGGTAGTGCAACTTCAGGACTCCCCTGACCCTGTAGTCAGCCAATCACTATCCCCCTCTAGCCTCTCTTTTTTTGGAATGGTAAACAGGACTTGCCCTTGCTAAATAGGCTCCTTTTTCTTTGTTCCATCATCACAGCCACTCAAATCCTCCCATCTTTCTGAATCCTGTTACCCAAGTCTGTATTACACCTCTGTGCTAAGTCATCCACAATGCCCGAGTTTTCCTGCAAGGCACCAAAGGGAGGACTGAGCAGGGCCACACCAACTCGGAGCCTGACGGTGCCAGCAGGGCCACACCCGCCAGCCAGCTCACTGGCAGCAGTAACAGTAACAGATTTCCTGCATTTCTTCCAGAAGCCCACAGACTAGACCCCATACCACAGGGAACAGCTCCCCAGCACTCCAGTGCTCAGGCCAAGGCTCAATCATTCAGAACTACTCACTGCTCCACATCCTGCAATTACTAGGAACCTTGTTTCAGATACAAGCACTCTATCCCACAAAATTGTGTCCTTTTCTAAGAGATCAGTGAGACATTTAAGACCTCTATTTGGAAAATATTCTGCAATCGTGTAATCTGTCAGTGACCAGGAAGGCCAATAGTACATTAGATGCAATTTTCAAAGAAAAAGGAATCATCCTCTACGTAATTTACAAATGCCCAGCCCTATGCCTTTGTCCTTAAAGAAGCAGAAATTTGTCAGTTGATTAGTGGCAAACCCATGTGTTAAAGCGCACAGAAAATTGGAGGTATTCCTCAGTTTTTAATGCCTTGAATTTTGATGCTCCATTGATTTAATGCTCTTAACTTCTCAATTTTTTGCTCCTTTATGTTAAAAATAAATAAGGTGGCTTCCAACAGAAATAAAGGCACCTAAGAACTTTAGGATTTTTTTTCTTTATTAAAATCTGAATTTAGAAGAGATTCTTTTTGGAACATATAGCATTTTCTAGAAAACAGTCCCTATATTTGCTAGCTTCCTAAAGCCAGAGGTATTACAAACTTGACAGAAAAATGTTAATTATGTTGCCAAAATACACAAGCTGGGGCTATACACATTAAAATAGTCTGTTTCTCCAAATGACAAAGTGTTTCCATTAAAATAAGAACACTAACACTCCACACCAATTAAAGAATTAAGTCTGCGTTCCCTGCTGGCTGGCTGGCGATTCCCACCCCTGGGTCCCAGGGCAGAGCAAAGAGCTTGTTTCAGGAGGCTCCTGGCTTTCCTCTGCCCAAGTGTGACCACAGGCATGTTAGGTCTCCTCTTGGGACCTCAGCTTTCTTGCCTGCAAAATCTCTAAGGTCCTTTCCGACTTTAAGTTTCTAGAATCATGCTCCCCTCTGAGCAGCAGATTCTTGTTCATTAAAGGAGCTTTTGAGCATGTCCCAAGGGCAAGCTGTATTTAATCAGTTTATAAGAAGACACCCTGATGTTTGACTATAAGACTCAACTCTTGTTCACCAATTTCTAATTATCCTGGAAACCTTGTCATACCACTTACAGCACCAAGTCTAAGGAGACTGCTGCATTCCACGGAGATCTTAGTAAGCACAGTGTTCAGGTGTAATTAGGTGTCTCTTGGGGGATGCTGCTCTGACTGTGGAGCACACACGTCCCCCCTTCTCCTGCCCTCTCTGGACTGAAACGACTTCACCCTGGGCTCTGCAATAAAGGGAGGGCCCCAAACTTACCATGCCACTTGCCCTTATAAACAGTTCCAAAGGAGCCTGACCCGATCCGAGTGGACAGCATCACTTCACTGGCTTCTATTTCCCAGTAATAGCTGGAGTCTCTCTGCCCACGAGGCCTCTGAAAGAGGCAGAGATCATTACCATGCTCCAGGGAAGGGTAAAGGCCTGTTTAATGAGAGTGTCTTAAGAAAAGATCAACCCAGCGCCATCCATTCCCATATCTTTAAAAAGACAGTAACTATAATACTAATTTTTGTCTTTGAGAAAATGCCTTACAACAAAACCAGCCAGTTCCCCAATGTAAGTGTACCAAAAATGGCACTGGTGCTATTATCCTTCATTAAATATTTCCTATTAGAACTCTCCTACCCCAAATTCCAAAGTATTCTCATTCCAACAAGGTTTTTCTTACTGAGCTCTAACCTGCAGGAGAAGCAAAATTTGCCATACTCACAATCTTATTTTTCTCCTGGGCCCCGGATCCCGGCGCCCGCTCTCTCTGTGCTGGCATGGGGGTTTTGGGCTGTGACCAGCCCGTTGGGCTCAGATTGTTGGGGCTGCTGGACAAGGCTGAAGGTGAAGCTTAAAAGACAAGAAAAACAGAATCCACACGAGGATAAGCCAACAGAAGATACACAGCATAAAGAGAAAAAGCCCATTACAATCTAAGTGACTGTGGACAAGTACCTGATTCACTGTGACTTCGAATTGCATCCTGAAACAGAAAAGAAAGGCCAGTCAATTTCTGCTCTGGAAAAGCTGTCCTCTGGGGGAGAAGGGTGAAAGTGGGGGTGGGGGGCAATTTGCAGGGACACAGATTTTAAGACCTCTAAATACAGAAGGTTCAATTACATATCTCTCTGATTAAATTCACCAAATGTCAGTGGCCACTATCCCCCCAAGATTGTTATCATCAATTATTAGGAAGATGAGGTTAATCTCTCACATACAATGAAAACCCCATTCTTTTTCTAAGAAAGCAATGTGCACAGCAAACTGATACTCTTTAAGGAAGGCTAGCAAAGTTACTGTCAGCTGAGATTCTGAGTGACTCGGGACCTTCCTCCAGTGAGGCTCAAAAAATAAAAATCAACTGGGGTCTGTATGGCAGGCTCACTCTTACTCCTGCAAGAGTTTAGGGCACAGTGACCAGAAGTTGGATTTGATAAGGGCAAGCACCATGACTACCTACTTTATCCGGGCCTGAAATCTCGGAAGGCTGGAGGGACCAGAAACCCACATTCCACATATAAGGAAACACACTGGAATAGGTAGAGCCTTGGCAGGGTCACACAGCCAGGAGGTGGCAGAAACAGAACCAGAAACCTTCACCAATGGATCCCTGCCCTGGGCTCATTCCCCACAAAATGCTCCTCACACCTTATAGGTAAACTCTGAAATTAGTTACACTCTACTCAGGTAAGAAGTTAAAGGGATACCTTTAGAATTTATTAGAAACTGTTTCAGTGGAACAGTTTGGACCATAGGGCCTTCATGAGACCTAAATGCTCATTTTATAAATCTTCAGAGTATGTAAACAATAATAGTAATAATATAAATATAATAATAATAATAATATAAAACCACTTGGCCCCATAGCCTCAAAAAGGATATTTTTCTAGGAAGTCCTACTCTGTGTTCTTTGTGTAAAGACACTTTTTTTCACACAACTACCACTGGAATGCTCTCACTCCAGGACATCTGTATAAGATAACAAGCATCCTATACCAGGCTGCCCCTCCCCACACTGGCAGCCCCACCCAGGCATCTTCGGAGTTTACTAATAAAGCCTGGTTCTGGGGTTCCCAAATCTGGCCAGTGTTCAGAAGAATCATCTGGAGACATATTTAAGAATAAAGGTTCCCAACCCTCACCCCTCCCTAACTGACAAGGCTCCTCAGAGAGGGAAGGTAGGAAGCCCAGAAATCTGTTTTTAAGTAAGAAAGGATGACTGCCAGGGGCAAAATACTGGCCCAAAATCCTGAATTTCCATAGATTATCCAGCAGCTGTAGCTTTATTGTCCAACCAATCTATTCTTTGTTTTTAGTCAAAGCATGCCCACAATGTTTTTACTGACCAGAATTATATTCCCATGAACTAGGAATTTTTCTTAATGTCATAGTAATTTTCTTCCCTTTATCCATTATATACCAAATATCTTATTCTGCACTAATTTCTAGTTGAATTGACTTATCCTAGAAGGAACTTTTCAATCATCTTGGATTTGAAAAGAACTATAAATGGTTTAAACAAAGCAAGAACGTGTACTTTTAAAATGTTTAGTCATGTCATTAAAAAAAGGAATCAAAACTTGCTCTGCCTCTTAAGTACACAGAGAATTAAGCACAACAGTAGTGCTAATTATTTTATAAGAATTCAAGAATTTTCACTTCTAATGTTCCCTCTAATGGAGTGTTTACACAAGGACAAATAATGTAATAGAAGAAAAGTAACTGGTATATTATTGTATTATTATCAGGGCTAGTCAAGGTAAAACTGAAATAAAATTCACAGCTGGCATATACAGGATGCCCTCACAATAATCTTGTGGTAGTCAAAACGCCTTGCAAAACACCAGTTCAGGCCCCACATTCGGAAGCCAACATTTCTGGTGAGGCCCTCCCCGTCTGACTGGTAAGGCGAGCATGTCTGATGGCTGGAGGTGAGTGGGGTGAAGCTGTGCCTGAGGGCCGGGCATCCCTGAGGTGTTAAAGGAACACTTCACGCAGAGAGAGCACAGCTGTTTCTAGTAAGTTTTTAACAAAGGATTTTCGGGGCACATCAACCATACCGCATTTAGAAGCCAACTGTAAGTAGAAAAGAGATACTACGAGCGCTAACTAAATAAACCCAACATTAGTCTTTGGTTGGAACTGATATTTTTTAATTTTTAGTGCACCTGGCCTTAAAATCTCAATGAGAAACCTCCTTCATCTATCAACAATACCACATTTAGTATGTATATTTTTTACTCCTCTACTGCCATGAAAGAAAACAGGAAAACAAATCTGACAAGAAATATAAAAGGTATCTCGGTGTATGTTCCATGTTGATTATTTGCTATCTGACAGTTTTAGCAATCCTGTTAAATCTACAAGAAAGCAAAGGCAGGAAGAAGGATACCTACTCTTCCCCTCAAACAAAATCGTCTGGACCACGCCCTGGGAGAAGCATTCAGGCTGTTATTCTAGTCCAAAGCAACGAGAAATAAAGAAGAATAAAGAACAAAGGAAGAATTTTATGTGCATTCAGTTGTTATTAAACTGGAAACTAGAAAGTAAACCAAACAAACAGGACATATCGAAAAGCCAAGAAAAGAAAAAGCAGTTTGAAAACACCTGCTCTGGGCACTTTTACATCTCCCTAAACACCTGCTTATTAAAATTCAGTGACTCCACCCTTGTATTTCTAAATAAAATCACTTGAAGTCTTTCAGAGATTTTGTATTTCTCCATCACTATTTTCTTTCTTTCCCACACCAAAACCAAACTACTCTGTATTTTATTCTTTACCTCACCAAAATCCTATTCAAATCTCATATGGAAAGAATGAGTTCAAAAGCTAACATTTCTTCAGGAAATTTCAGTTCTGCACTTGAATGATATACCAACCAGATTATTCGGCCAGTCTAAAGAAGAAGTGGATAAAAAAGAAATTCAGGAAGTCCAGAGACCTCAGAAAGAGCGGCAGCATTCCTGATCAGCTCTGAAACCCCAAATTCTCTTGACAGGACACTCCACCCCACCTAAACAACTAACTGCTACTCCTCACCACCCCCTGGGGCCCTGTTACCTCGATCATCCTACTGTCCACAGGCAGGGTGGTGCTGACCATATGGACATTGGGTGTGGATGTTGATCTCTGCCTCTGGGAAAGGGAACCTTCAGAGGAGGGACTGGAGGTGTTGAAGGTGAAGGCATGGGGTGTGGAGTATCTGTGCTGGGAACTAGGTGAGGAGGAGAAAGAAAAGTCCATGTTGACACTCAGGCCTCCCCACTGGTAAAGTTAACTACCTACTTCATTAACATACTCAGGAAAACCCCGTTTGTACTACAACCTTTGACAAAATGTTTCAATATGCACCATTTAAACAATTTCTTCTAGGTACTTCCATATGCAAGTTTTTGAAAAGGAAATAATATATGTGCTTGGAAATTCACATGTGAAGAATAATTATGTTTTCTTCTTTTTAATAAATCACCACTACAGAGCACGCCAATGTTGTTAGACCATCTTTGGGAAAGAACATATCAGCATGTGCCAACCATACCTGCCAGCCACCTACCAGGTGAGCTGGAACCTGCCCAGTTTAATCTAGAGACTAAATTTTATCCATTGTGCAGCCTCTTTGCTCATCATCAGCTCACAAAGTAAATTAATGTGAATTCACTGTCAGGTGGCAGTGCCTAACTGCAAACCAATCACTGGCCTCTTATGCCAACACCAGGCCCCCACCAGAGCATCATGAACCCTACTAAGTAGTACAGTTTGATTATTTGCTCTAAAGCTTACTCTCAGTGTTGTTCAAATCCAAGTTAACATCAAGCATGAGTTCAAGAGATAAAAGGCTATTTTTTTTCCTAAAAGAAATTGTTCTATTATCTTGAAAAACTGCCTTCCCAGGTAATTCAGTGTTTAAGCCTTCAGAGGCCTGGTTTCTTCTATGAAATATTCAAAAGTACAGTTTTTGGTCAGACATGCTTTTCAAATTATCAAGAAAAATAAAAATCATACACAAATATATATCCAGGTATCATTCCAATACAAATTACTTATTCTGAGATATGCTGCCTTTAATAATCCCAGCCCTTTTGAAAAGGTCATTAAATATTATACAACTACATATGAAACGTCAGATCTTTTAGGTTCCAAGTTCATGTGTAATACTGATTGAGCCACGAATACAACAAAGCTCTGACTTTAAAGCTGAAAAACAAAGATAAGCTATGTGCAAACTCAGAGCACATCAGAAAGGATATTTACATTTAAAATTGAATTAGATTTTTTAAAGATGGAGTCTGTTACCATCGTTTTCTAAATGCAAGGCCATAATAAGCATTTCAGAGTCTTATTTTTATTAAATCACTGTATATAGTTTTGGGACCTTCTCCCTGAGCCTCAACTCACTACACACTAAGGAGGGCAAAATCTTAACATCTTTACAGCATGATGAGATATTAAGGGACATGCTAGGATAACAGAAGAAACTGCAATCAGAGTTACTTTCCAAAATATGAGAACTATAGGCCCACAAGGAGAAAGTTTTACATTCTGCTCTAACACCAATATTAAGTTCCACAGAAGTAGCAGGGGGTTTACACAGAAAGGAGGGAATGCAGACAACTCTTGTTTTTGTATTCAAGATTTCGATCCCACCAGCCCTAACATAACTTTCCAAAAGAAAAACTGTAGGTGAAAAAAAAATTACCTAACAGGCATCCGAGAAACAGACTCTCGCATCCGACGCATTGTCAAAGAAGGCAGTGCTGGGACCCCAGTATCACCAATAGTGGAATTTGGGAACAATCTAAATGAAATCAAAGAAAGACTGGTTTACAGACGTGCAGTCATTTTATAGAGTCAGCCTGCCTTGTCCTGCAAACTTACAGCTACTCAAACACATCTTTCCCTAGTCAGTTTTCCTCAGTTGTTTTGGGCCTCCCCACAATACAGAGACCCCCAACCAAAATGACTGGGTTTATGTAACTACAAAATGTGAACAACCCTGATCTGCCGTGAACACACGGGCTCTAATGTATATTTCTCAGAAATACTCTTCCAATGACCGGCTCTACCAAATGCTTTTTAAAGCTACAGGAGGGTACTTTATAACTTAAACCACACAGAGCTTTTCTGGAAACATCTGTCTTGGACACACATAGGTGAAAAGACTGAAATATGAAGATTACTTCAGCACCAAAAGTCAGAAGAGTAAAAAGTGATACATTAATTGAGCATCTTCTGTCCATGAGATGAGCTCAGCAACTTCTCAGGTTATCTTAGTTAATCCTTACAAGGACACTCCAAGGAAGGTAATATCCACTTCATGCAGATGAGTGAATGAGGCTCAGAGGTCATCACAGTTACTTAAGAGCAACACTAAGATTCTGAGCCATGTCTGATGGACTCTAACGCTTATGCCACTTACGCTACACAAGCTCTCTCTGCAACAGCAACCTGTGGCTACCACCCAAGCAAAAGGGACGTTCCCACCATTGCTTAATGATGACATTCCCAGTCTTTCTAGTACCCTCAAAACCGGATATAACGTCACCTTTGACTTTCACTTTCCCAGAACAACTTTTTAAAAGGCACTTTGGAATATGTACTTTTATTTAAGCCTTACTAAAAATATTTTGCCTACATGAAATTTTGGTAACTGATTTATCTCTTGAGGGATAAAAGTCTTTTAAAGTTTTACATTTCTGTCAATTTAAGACTAATGCTTACTGTTTTGTCCAGTTTGAGGTGAAGAAAATCGCACCAACTTTGCTTTCTGCTCGTTCTCAATGTCAAAGGTCTGTTCACCATATTTAACAAAATAGTGTCTACTAGCAACCGAGTAGATGACATTGTTAAAAGAGAAAAGCCAAGTCTTTTTGGTTTTCATATCCCTTTGTTCACTGCTGCACTGAACCACAGTGTATCAATGTCTGTTTGACGAGACAAGAGTCCTACCTGCTCGTCTGAGAGTTAGGCCACGCTAAAACTCACTGGTCTCGGGACTCTCCTGTTTCTGAAGCAGACGGTTTCCAGATCATGACAATTCATTACATAAATCTACAACCCAGATTGGTCAGTCAAATATATAATAAGCACCCTCAAGAGTTCCTGTCTTCCTGGCCCTGTATATATTCTTTGAAAAAGGGCGGCGCCTTACAGGAGCTGTCTGATGTTACTCCAGTCCACACACATGATAGGTACTTTGGTGCTACAGTGCTCGTGAAATTTGTAGCCACAAGTCTGACATCGAAAGCCATTTAGCAGGAACTTCTGACAGATGTCACAGAAGGCAAGCTTCAGGAAGGTCTTCCGAGCCTAGAGCAGGAACACAGGTATAAATTATGCTGAATAAATGAAAGATGACAAAAGAAAAAATTTCCTTTTTGGCCCCAAGAGATCTTATGGAATAAACAGTCATACTTCCAACATTTATAAAATCCATGCCTAGAGATTAAGGTATATCTGCAACTAATGAAACCTAAATTGCCTTACTGTAAACAGTGACACAGATAGAGCTTCCAGAAGCCACAATATATATGCTTATCATCTCTGAGGAAGTCCTATTATGCCAGCCAAAGCACCCAACACACCTCAAAGTGAAAAGAGATCTGCAACTTACAAAGTTGTGTGTTGTGAGGGGAACATGATCCAGGAAGTCTACTTGGAGTTCTTCTCCAATCAGCGAGGCAGCATCAGTATTCCAATCTAAACGTGCTTTTTTACTAAAGGTTTTTTTTTAAAAAAACGTATTATGAAAGGGAAATGTCTGAACAAGTTAAACCACTTATCTCATGCTACATAAACATCAGACTTAATCCCATGCAGCACTAACTTACTTAATTCATAAAACAATCCTGTAAGTGGGCATTATCATCCCAATTTTAAAAGGACAGAACTGGGGCCCTAACGAGGGGCTAAGGGCCTCACAGTGAGTGTAATCCAGCTCAGACAAACTCCGACACTGTGCTCTCAGAATAAAGTTTTCTTTAAACAATGAAATGCAGTAATTCCATGATAATAACTTTGTGACATTAAAATCTATAAAATCCTATAAAATGGGTTATACATATTGTTATAATAGAAGACATTAATCTTCACGAGCCTACTTCAATCTAGTAGATAAATAGAAAGGAATCACAAATGAAATGCACTTTTCTATTACTAATGGGCTCAAATCTGTAAAGTCGTTTGCAGGGTCTGTAAACATAAGTTGATGGGAGTCTTAACTGTCTTAAAACTTACTTTGAGACCACTCTTTCTGTGCCTAAACAAGACAGAAAAACAGATACACTGAAGTAAAAATTAATGCCCAGCTCCTTTCTCATGTCTTGTCTAGTTAATCAGACCCGTCTCCACATGGAAGAATATTCTCAGGTCCAGAGAGAACAACACATATATAGCATCATTCAAACTCCCTTCATCTGCCAGAAGCCTATTCCAGCCATTTTTCGGGTTACCCAACAGTAAATAACTCACTCCTTCATATAATTCCCTATACAAAGTCTGGAAAATTCCACACCCCAAAGTCCTGTTGTGCCCTAATAAAGCCAGAATGGGGCAGGCCCTGTTTTCTGACCAGTTTTCCAATGCTGCCATGGGACAGGAACCTAGGGCAGCTACAAATCAGGGCAGCCCTGGACCGAGTGGACCAAACTCCTCGCTGTGGCAGAATCTCTCTGGTCTTTAAAGAGCACCATAGACTGGCTTGGAGACCAAGTTGAGGCTATGCCTGGATAAGCCTGACATCTTCAAACATCTGCATTTCAACAAACTGCCTCCTAAGCGAGATGAATGGTATTAAGTCGGGGAATTTAGGCTCACCCAGGTGAGGACATTCATTCCCTGGGCTACTCTCTCAAACCAGGGAGAGCTCCCTGAATCATGAAAGATGTAAGCGGAAGATCAATAACAGAACAAGCACTTTCCAAGAAGAAGATAAAGTTATTTCCCCACATTTGGGGGCAATAATAATGAATCATGAATGGCTCTGGATGGTTCTGACACCATGAGCTACTCCTCCTAGCCTCTGAGAGGATGCCTCTCTCTTGTCACCACTATTAGGAACAAGATGAACTGTGGATCTCACTGGAAGCAGAAACTCTCCTGTATCCTTTAGCCCTGTGTCTGTCAACCTGCTGGGATTCAGTAAACATTAACTGAATAAAAATGGATGAGTCAATTACAACCACTTGAGGATAGCATTCTTTAACTCCAAACAAGAGTGCAAACACTTTCTGAGAACCCACTCTGTTCACTGCATTAGAGTGAACACAAAAATCCTTGCTCTCAAGAAACATACTGTTTGATGTTACTGTTTCCATCTATGGAAACATTATCAACACCTAACATATTTTCCTTCAATGCAACGTTCAAGCAACAGTCTCAAGTTCTTATATTTCATTTTTTCCAAACTGTCTCTTTATAAACAGGGTATACAAATACACAATATTCTTTAGGAAGCAAGTGCTATTTTTTTTTAATGGAACAGTTATTGTTTCAAGCTAACAGATCCTTACTGGCATGAAGGAAGACCTGACTGGCTTCTGAGTCCTTACCCTTTGTGTTCGTGGAGCAGTCTGAACACGGCACAGCACTCCGGCTGCAGGCCCCGCACCTTGAGTGCTTTCATAAGGCAATCATGCAAGCTCATTCCATTTCGCACATTGACCTACGAACAAACAACCACTTTTAGGACCAACACAGGCGGCACCCCACCCCTTGGAAAGGTGAGCACAGAGATAGACGCACCAGTCCATAAGGGTCTATGGAGAAGATTTGTAACAACATTGCTTATAATGTTGAACACACACACAGATACACAGGTAACAACTAGAATGTCCAGCAATAGGCAAGTAGTTGAATAAAGTGTGGAATATTTGTACATGTCACATGAGGCCACTACCATATGACTTATAATGACCTGGAGGAAGGGGTGTCTGTGATGTATTAATTGGGGGAAAATATTTTTCAGAATAATACAAAGAGTAATAAGCTCATTTAAAGGGTGGGGAACCTATACGTTTATGTATGCTGTATGAGTGTGAAAAGCCGCATACCTAAGACAGAGCGGGTGGAAGACAGAAAACGCTCAGCTTTCCCTTTACACCTCTCTCATGTGCTGGACTTGCTGAAATGTGCATACAAGCATGACTGTCCACAGAAAGGAAAACAGGCCAATCTAATCTATAACAAGCATGAGTTTTTCTGACCAAAACTTTATTTCAACCTGTTTTCCACAGAACATCTTATCTTCCTAACAAAATCCCATCACACATGCTCTTCATACTAGCAAGGGAGGGCATGCAGGAAGCAGGAGGGCAGAGCGCCTGCCCTTCTGTCAGGACAAGCAACACTGCCAGTGTGAATGGCCAGGCAGCACATTCCCAGCAGCCTTGGCCACGTCCATTCCCCCACAGGACCCGCACCCAGGCCTCAGAGCTGGGCAGGTACTCAGAGGCCTCATAGGAAATGTCAGTGCCCGGGAAGCTAAGAATAGCAGTTATAGGAATATTTCAACTAAGATCTCGAGAGTTTGATAAAAGCCCTATACATTTTGTTTTTAAAGCCAGTACAACTAGTCAAAAGTAAGGCCACTAGAGTCAGTATGGACAGTAAGGAGAGCAGAATGGAGATTGTTGATGCTTGCAAACCACTTGCAGTGGTGTTCCTCCGCTGCAGGAAAATGAGCCAGCCAACAGCAGCAACCCAGCCTCTTCCCAGAGGGAGGTGAGTGTATGTTTTTTATCTATTGTAAAGGTTTAAAATATTTTTAAATATTCATTCAAAATGTTCCACAAAGTTTGTTTTTAAAGTGTTCTTGAAGCAGTGATACCTTTAGAAAGATCCCACTAAGTTCCAGCTTTTCAGAAACAAAACAAGTAAACTGAGATGTACTGAATTACAAAGATAAGAAATCAAGAATGAGGGCAAGGAATAATAAACACTCCCCACTATCAGACCCATAACCTACATCACACACTGGGCAGTAGTGCTTTGAAAACTGTAAAGTGGCATCTGTGTTTTATCATTAATTTTCATTAAAAGTCACAGACTCCAAAAGCTAGACAGTTCTTTACATATCCTCGAATCCAGTGCACTCCCAAACTGGCTGGCATTAGAATCATCTAAGAAGCTTGTGAAAATACAGATGCCAAGTCTCCCTGCTCCAACACACCCAAGGATTCTGATTGGGCTCATCTGAAGGAAGCCCAGAAATCTGTACATTCACCTGCTTGTCAGAGTAATGTTACTGGTAATTAACAGCCTCAGCTATGGTCCAACTCACCCAGGAATAAATAAGAGCAGTTAGTCCAAGACACAGGTTTACAACACAAATGACAAGAAAAAATTTAAAAACAAGCAACTGCTAATTACTATTTACACTATTTTTATTACTACTTTTTACTACTCATTACTATTACAAGCAACTATTATTTCTAGCATTATTTATATCAGATATACATCCTCTCTGTTATTCTCCTCCCTGTGTTTTAATTGGTTAGATTTGACAAATTTCTGGAGACTGCTAGGTGATGAGGACAGTCTGCAAGGGTCCCAGCACTGAAGCAACCTGGGATAATCAGAAACAGCTGCTGGCCAGCAAGAGCCTCCGTCCTCCTTCAATGCTCCCTTGAAGCTGGGTGCCTGGTGAGAGAAGCTGGTTCTTCCAGAGACAAATGGTCCATCTCTGGTCAAAGAAATAGGAGAAACTAACTTTCTCTGCTAGAACCTTCTCATAAGCTGTAGGAGAAGCCAAGCCTCCAAACCACTGGTTCCCAACCATCAGCTGTGCTCAAATGAATGCTGTCGGGGATACACAGCTGTAAAAAAAAAAAAAAAAACTCAAATAATCATAGCTACCATTTTTCTTATTAATGAATTATCTACTATATTCAGCATGAGCCTCATTTCATAAAGATCAGAAAACAAGAGGCTCAAAATGTTACGTAACTTTTCTAGATGATGCAAGTAAGTAAAAGGTAATGCAGGATTTAAGCTGGTCCTGCTTGTCTTATTAAAGGCCCATACACTTCATCCTCATGCCAAAGTCTTGCAGGCAAGCCGTGGCAGATGGTGGGGAAGGTGGCCACAGACGCACCAGAAGCAGCAAGCACCCGGCACGGTCACATGTCCCACCTGGGCTCTCCATTCAAGGTTAGAAAGATTAATGAGAAAGAGGTGAAAACCACTGTGTAACTAGAAGACCACTAATGAAATGTAAGGGGAGTATTACTATTTCTTTTGCTGGCCATTAAACTTGCACTTGTAAGAAGGGGAACAAAAATTAATTTGCCCAAACTTAAATTTTAAATGCCTTTTGAGTTTTGCCTTCAGTTCAAAATGTACCTAAATATACAGTGCCATAACTGGGAGCTTCCTTAGGTTCACAGAAGAAATACACAGGAATTTATTAGTAAAACTGGGAGAGTTAAGAGTTGTTAGAAACTGACAGAACTTTGGACTGGACTTCCCAATCTTGGACTGGGACCTGGGAATCTTGCCTTACCTAGGTACGCAGAAAAAAACACAATACTGATTTCACACAAAGAACGAAGAAGGGTGGTTAATGAGGAGGTGTACAAGTTTTGAACTAAGGTTTTCTTAAATGTCCCACCACACAAAATTAGAACTTCACTTTTCTGTTTCAGCCAAGTGGGTTTTTTTCTCACCAGGATAGTAGGAAAATTTTCTGAGCAGTAATTTCTTAGAAAAATTGGAGTCTTGTGTCAGAAAACCAAGCAGCAGTGCCCTGCCATGGTGCCAATATGAATCTGTTGCTGACACTACAAAAATAAACTCTGCAGAAACAACTGGCTGGTGCCAGGGCCTGGGAACAGGGAAGGCACTGGGATTTCTAAACCACCTCCAGCTTTGCCTGGGGCCTATGAAATTCACCAAAATAATCTTATTTCCTTCTATACACTTGATTCTAACATCCAAAAAACTTTATGTGAACATTTTGTTTTAATGTTCAGAAGAAAGTAATTTTTCAAAGTGAGCTGGAAAGGTCCAAGGGAGCTTTTCAAAGGTAAGTCTCTGAAATACACCCCCATAAGAATATATTTTTTGTTATAAAAGAAGACAATTCCAAGCAAGAGTAATGGGGTGGGAGAAAAGGCAGAGGATGTGGAAGGACACAGCAATATATAACAGTAAAACCTGCAGGTGAAAAGTCAAATAAAAAGACCCTAAGGAAAAAAATATTTTATAATAAAAAAACAAAAAAATAAGAAGACCCTAAGGGACAGTGAAGATTTTCCCTACGTATAAGGTAGGCAACATGATCTGTATATGTTTTCTATAGGCAGGTGGACAGCTAAATTTTTTGAGAGCAATGTTCAACATACCACTGTTCTTTGCTTGTTTGGCAAGAAAACACGGATAGTGTTGCTTGTCTTTGAAGAGTCTGTAAGTTTGCCATCATCTGATGCCCGGCGCTGGAAGCCGAACTGCTGAGCTATTGTGGGGGAGACGCAGCTGGGGCCATCAAACACTGCGTCTCTCACTCCAAAGCCGTTGCTGATGGTCCTCCAGGCCCCCTGTATGTGCTCCATTGATGCAGCTCACACAACACTTAAACCTGGTAAGAAGACAAGTAACTGTAATTGTAGAACAAAGGCAAAAAACTCAGCAACACAATATCAAATAAATGTGAAAATACTGGCCTGTGGGCTTTCTTAAAGTGATACCCTCTACTTGAATAAATCAGAAAACTTCTATATTAGTATATTTCAATAAAATATTTTATAGACAACTCAAAAATAAGCAAAATGGGGAGATTAAAATAGACTCATCAAGGGCTATACCATCAGTTAAAAACCAACCTGAAACACGAGCCCAGGTCTCCTGACTTCTAGTCTAATTCTTCTTCAGTTGCATTTCTCTTCTGCGTTATTACTTATTAAGCATGAGCAATGAGCCTTGAGTATGACTAGTTCATTAGTACTATGAGAAATACAAAAAAAAGGCATAAGCCCTTACTTTCTGCCTTAAAGGAAAAGGAATCAATATTTCTAGGATATGTGTTAGACACTTTACATATAAATTATCTCATTTAATTTGTATAAGGGCCCCAAAGATTTTAAATCCCTTCCTCCATCTACCCTTTATTTTTTAAACAAGTAAGGCACAGAAAAATTACGCTACTTGCCCAAGAACACCCAGGTGAAAGGTAAAATAACCAGATGCTGTATCTCTTTAAATTTAAAGTCCATGAACTTCCCATCATAATGTTCAGAGCTCAGTTTTGGTTCAGAAACAAAGCTTATAAACAGAAGCAAGAAGAAACAGTCACCTAACCAAAAATAACCTAGTGTTCTAATCTGTCAGCAAGAAAACTGCAACAAGTACGCACAGTCTCACGATGACAGTAAGTCAGACACCACGCAGTGAGGCCACGCAATGCCCTGGCATGGCTGCAAGTCAGCAAACACACACAAGTGAGAGGTTTGTGGGAAAACGGGAATCCCATCCTTCTCAAGCCTTCCTATTTAAAAAAATTTTGTCCAGCAATTTTCTAGGTGCCTACTATTATGAGACAGTATATACTGTATACATCCCACTTATATTATCCAACCTACTCCTCAAGGAGGTAAAGAATTAAATTAAAAACTGTTTAAAATTAAAAGACTTTAATTCAAACCTCTCGTTTTCAAACAGAAGCTTCTGTCTGAATACCCACTATGTGCTAAGCTCTTTCTCACATCATACACATGCCTGAATCAAGAGGGGACAATAGATATTAACAATTCTTAGTTGACAGTTGAGCAAACCAGAGAGGTTTAGAGATTCAAGATCACAGCATGGTGTACTCTCTCACAGTCTTGGCACAACCTTTTGGAGAACATGGTAGTAACTACTAAAATTCTGAAATGTTCTTGAAGATTGATTTAGTAACTCAATTCCACTTTAGGAACTTATCCTACAGAAGTATAAGGTAAGTGTATAAAGATGTATGTACAAGCATCTTCACTACAGCATTGTCCACATAGCCTTGAAAAATTGGGGGAACAAAACAAATATCTAACAATGATCAAACAAATCATGTTAATATCCATGTACTAAATGAAGTAGATCTGATGAAAGAAAAAATGAAAAATATAATTTGAACCTGTTTTATATTAATGTAGAAAGAGGGCAGAAAATCTAGAATCATAAAGAGGTTAAGAAAATCTGGAATAAATTACTAAGTGATTATTTCAGCAGGATTATGAACAATTTTTCCTTTTTATATAATATCTATTTACTTTTTGCTTTGTACTTTTCTATTATTCTATAAATTTGTATGAGCCTATTTTATTTGTGTAAGGGGGAGGGGCAGGACAAACTTCCACAGCCTTAGTTGCAGGGCCACGACACACTGCCCTACCCTCTCTGGCATCTAAACATTGAGTACCGACACACTCCTAACTCACTTTCCCCCTTGGGAACCATGAGGTCACTTCTTACAGGCACCTCCAGCTCCTCTTTTCTCTAGATCTTTTTTCCCCCTAAAGAGGAAGAGGGGAAGGATTTCAAAAGCCAGATGAGAGAAACAGAGAAGCCTCATCTGATGTGGCTCCTATGACCTATAAACAAAGAGCAGCCAAAGCAATCCTAAAAATGCAAGTCATCATGTCCCTCCCCTGTTTAAGACTCAGAATAAAAGCTAAACTCCTTGTTTCTGAACATGCCAGCTTCACACCCTCATGCCAGACTTCAGGACTTTTGAACTTCTCGTTCCTTTCTCCTGGAAGGCTGAAACTTTCAGAAACAAGCAAGTTGGCCTTTTCACATCATTAAGGTTACTTTCCCCAGCCACCCTAGCCAAAAGACTTGGGTCCCCTCCCCCCATCAAAATAACCCTTTCTTATTTTCTTCATTGCATTTACTATTATGTTACACTGTTCACAGATTCTGGTCAGTAACCCCCCACCCTCCTCCTGCTTCAGGAGGGCAGGACTACACCAAATCTTGCTCACTGCTATATTCTTAGTTCCTGATACGATACTTGGAACATGAAGGCACTCAAATATTTATTAAATGAATTAATTAAATGAATTAAGTTAGGAATCAGAATAATGCTGCAAAAAATTTAAATTTTTTATAGAAGAGAACTGTTGAGAACTAGTAAATGTGAATTCAATCTCCATTTGTTAGCACACTTTTAAAAAAACGCCCATCATTCAGCAAAAGACAAACTACAAAAATTACATTCTGTACTTAATGGGGATTGTAGTAGGGGGGGATACAAGGGGGAGATTGTATTATAATCTATTGGCTAAAGAACTCACAAGACTCAAATGTACTCTAAGTTTAAGAACATGGTTATTTTATTGTGAATTCTAAGTCTTATAGGCACTTAGAAAATAAAAGTGCTGACCCTTAGTAGAGAACATACTACAATAATTGTTATTAATGTGACAAAATAAAAACAAACTCACTTTAATTCTCAAGTTACAGATTATTTATCACCATAATTTTTATTTTTCCATGTCTACATCTAGGCCACTTACAGGCTAAGAAGCACACCAAGTCAGTGCTTCCTAACCTTTTTCATGTCACTCATACAAAATGATGGACATTTGTGAGACAGAATGAGGTAAACAGAAGTCCAAAAAGGCCAAGAGCTCTACCAGTTGCCCCAGGAATGATAGGTACACCTCTAACTTGTTCATTTTAGGAAGCACTATGCTAACATATTCCTTAATCAATTTACTAAAAGACACACACCTGAACACAAAAAAGAAGCATCTTCTAAAACCCGTACAGTAGCATATTAGCAAAATGAGTTCAAAAATACATCAAAAAGATCATCCATCACAACCAAGTGGGATTTATTCCAGTGATGCAATGATTGTATAATATTCATAAAACAATCATATCATACACAACATTAACAAAAAGAGGATAAAAACTACAATACCATCTCAATAGATGATGAAAAATCATTTGACAAAAGTCACCATCCACTCATGATAAAAACTTTCAACAAAATGGGTATAGAGGGTATGTTCCTCAACATAATAAAGGCCATATACAACAAAAAGTTAACATCATTACTTAATGGTGAAAAGCTGAAAACTTTTCCTCTAAGATCAGGAACAAAACAAGGATGTCCACTCTCACCACTCTTATTCAACAGAGTACTGGAGTCCTAGCCATGGCAATCAGAAATCAAAGAGAAAAAAGGCATCCAAATTGGTAAGAAGGAAGTTATGCTGTCACTATGTGCAGATTACATGATATTGTACATAGAAAACCTTAAAGACTCCACCAAAAAACTATTAGAACTAATAACTGAATTCAGCAAAGTTGCAGGATACACAATTAATATACAGAAATCTCTTGCATTCCTATATACTACCAACAAACAGGCCGAAAGAGAAATGAGGAAAACAACTCCATTTACAGTTGCATCAAAAAGAATAAAATGCCAAGAATAAACCTAACCAAGGAGGTGAAAGACCTGTGTTCTGAAAACTGTATGACACTACTGAGAGAAATTAAAGAAGACACCAATAAATGGAAATCTATCCCATGCTCATGGATAGGAAGAATTAACATTGTCAAAATGGCCATCCAGCCCAAAGCAATTTACAGATTCAATGGAATCCCTATCAAAATACCAACAGCATTTTTCAATGAACTAGCACAAATAGTTCTAAAATTCATATGGGACCACAAAAGACCCCCAACAGCCAAAGCAAGCCTGAGAAAGAAGAAAAAAGCTGGAGGGGATTATGCTCCCTAACTTCAAGCTATAATACAAAGCTACAATAATCAGTACGGCACTGGCAATTGAACAGACCCATAGATTTATAGAACAGAATAGAGCCCTCAGATAAAAACCCACACATACCCTTCCTCCCTTCCTCCCTCCTCCCTTCCCTTCTCTCTCTCTCTCTCTCTTTCTCTCTCTCTCATTCTTTCTCTTTCTCTCTCCTTCCTTCTTTCCTTCCTTCCCTCTTTTAAACTCTCCTGGAAATCTGATGTTTTAATGAATAAATTCTGAAGTGTGATACCAAAAAAAAAAAAAAAAAAAAAACCCACACATACATGGTCAATTAATATGTGATAAAGGAACCATGAATATACAATGGGGAAAAGACAGCCTCATCAACAACTGGTGTTGGCAAAACTGGACAGCTACATGCAAGAGAATGAAACTGGAAGACTGTCCACCTCCATACACAAAAGTAAACTCAAAATGGATCGAAGACCTGAATGTAAGTCATGAAACCATAAAACTCTTAGAAGACAACATAGTAAAAAATCTCTACATAAGTATGAGCAATTTTTTTTCCTGGACACATCTCAGACAAGAGAAACAAAATACAAAGTGAACAAGTGGGACTACATCAAACTAAAAAGCCTCTGTACAGCAAAGGACTCCATCAGCAGGAAAAGACACCCTACAGTATGGGAGAATATATATGTAAACAATTCATACAATAAGGGGTTAACATCCAAAATATATAAAGAACTCACATGCCTCAACACCCAAAAAGCAAACAACCCTATTAAAAATGGGCAGAGGATATGAACAGACAATTCTCCAAAGAAATTCAGATGGCCAACAGGCACATGAAAAGATGCTCCACATTGCTAATTATCAGGGGAATGTAAATTAAAACCACAATGAGATATCACCTCACACCAGTTAGAATGGCCAACATCAAAAAAAACAAGGATCAACAAATGCTGTCAAGAATGCGGAGAAAGGGGAACCCTCCAACACTGTTGGTGGGAATGTAAATTAGTTCAACCATTGTGGAAAGCAATATGGACGCTCCTAAAAAACTAAAAATAGATATACCATTTGACCTGGAATTCCACTCCTAGGAATTTACCCAAAGAAAACAAGTTCTCAGATTCAAAAAGACATATGCACCCCTATGTTTATTGCAGCACTATTTACAATAGCCAAGATATGGAAGCAACCTAAGTGTCCATCAATAGATGAATGGAAAATGAAGATGTGGTATATATACACAATGGAATACTATTCAGCTATGAGAAGAAACATATCCTACCATCTGCAACAACATGGATGGACCTCGAGGGTATTATGCTCAGTGAAATAAGCCAAGCTGAGAAAGACAAGTGCCAAATGATTTCACTCATTTGTGGAGTATAACAACGAAGAAAAACTGAAGGAACAAAACAGCAGCAGACTCACAGACTCCAAGAAGGGACCAGCGGTTACCAAAGGGGAAGGGGAAGGGGAAGGGGAAGGATGGGTGGGTGGGGAGGGAGGGAGAAGGGGACTGAGGGGTATTATGATTAGTGCACATGGTGTAGAGGGGGTGGTCACGGGAAAAACTGTAGCACAGAGAAGACAAGTAGTGACTCTGTGGCATCTTACTACACTGATGGACAGTGACTTCAATGGGGCATGGGGGGAACTTGATAATATGGGTGAATGTAGTAACCACAATGTTTTTCATGTGAAACCTTCTCAAGTGTGTATATCAATGACTCCTTAATGAAAAAAAAAAAAAAAAAACTAAGCCAAACAGAATGAACAAAATAGCAGTAAACTCACAGACACTGAGAAGGGGCTAGTGGTTACAATGTGGGAGAGGTGGGGGAAAGGTGGGGGTGGGGGAAGGGGGATAAAAGGACACAAAAATTCTCAATCATAATATAAGCTGGTCATGAGGAATGTAGTACAGCATGGAGAATACAGCAGTTAATTATTCTGTAACATCTTCCTATGTTGACAGATAGTAACTGCACTAATGGGGGTGAGGATTTAATAATACGGGTAACTGCTGAAGCACTGTGTTGTACATCTGAAACCAATATAAGATTGTATATATCACAATATTTCACTAAAAAATTTAAAAACATACAGCAATATGCTTCAATTTTAATGAGATATTCAGAAGCGCCATTGACACTACTCTCAACTGTCAACACAGATGAAACATAAATGTAAATCTAGCTTCTAATATGATGATTTCTCCCTCTGATCTGTTGACCAAATGCTCTAAGTCAAAAAATACACCTGCATCTACACACCTAGAGACATACAAAAACCAGATAATCCAAAGTAGAAATCAGTTTCTGAATGTGAAAGATCATTCACAGTTCCAAAGAAAAGTTGCAAAATAAATGCATTCTCTTATGAATGGAGAAATTCACTATGGTAAAAGAAATCAATCATTAAAAAAAAAAAAAGACATATATATGCCCTATAAAGGATTACTATTCCTAATATACAAAGAACTCCTGAAAATTAACTAGAAAGAGATGACTAAGGCCACAGAGAAAGACAGGGAATTAAACTCATAGGACAGAAACACAAAGGCCATGGACACAAATGTTTATATAGAGAGAAATGCAAATATTGAGAGTACGATTATCAGATTTATAAAATTTAAAAGATTGAAAACATCCATCATAAGCATTTAAAGAAATCTCCCTCTCATTACACTTGCTGGTAAAAGTGCAAACCACAACAGTCTAACAATCTAATAGTTTCTGTTAACTATTTAAATATTTAAATTCACATACTATTTGACAATCTATCCTACAAGGAGAAAAAAAATCCAGCACAACAAAAACACACAGGAATATTTACTGCAGCATTATATGTGAAAACTGTAAACTACTTCAGAGCCAAAGCCATGGAACTAAACTAGGAACAATTTAAAGAAGGACTGGTTTACAAAAACAAGACATTCCAGGAAAAGATGCTGCCCCCTACACACTGACTAAGGGCCTAATTTAAGGATTTATCCAGACATCGTTATCTAGGAAAAATACTATCTGAAGCTATAAAAAAACCCTACTTTGGTTTGCCCAAGAGAACTTTTGAAAAAGAAATCTTTCATATGTATACACAGTGGAATATTATTCAGCCATAAAAAGAAAAGTAATCCTGCCATTTGCAACATGGATGGATCTAGAAGGTATTACACTCAGTGAAATAAGCCAGGCAGAGAATGACAAATACCATATGATTTCACTTATTTGTGGAATATAAAAACAAAGCTAAACAGAAGGAACAAAATAGCAGTAGACTCAGACATTGAGAAGGGACTAAGGTTACCAAAGGGGAGGGGAAGGAGATAAAGGGGCACAATAATTCACAATCATGATATAAGATGGTCATGGGGATGGCAGTACAGCACGGAGAATACAGTTAATGATTCCGTGACATTACCGATAACAATTGGTAACTGCTGAACCACTGTATTGTGTATTTGAAACCAAGTAAGATTGTATATCAACAATACTTTAATTTTAAAAAAATCTTTTAAGTTTTAAACAGGGAGTGTATTTTACTTTTATTTTTAAGTAGTTTGGGATTCACTGATAAAAAAATTATTTTCCATAATGTAAGAATGGGGCCAATGCCATCTGTCTGTCACCAGTACACTTTTAAAGGACTATATGTGTTGTGAAGTGTCAAAAGTAAACCCAACAAAAGATAAGTTAAAAATGTTTGCAAAGTACTTTTTGGTCCACCTTTACAAGCCTTACTAAAAATGTTTTGTTTAAAGGAGGATTATTAGATTTTCCATTTGAGGTTAACTTTGGTAACAAAAAGTTTATATGGAATCTAATTTTAAAAGCTAATTTCTGTCCAGTAATAAAATAATCTTTTTTAAGGTAACTCTCCTCACATGTATAAAATAGTAGCTTTATTATCACAAAAGTTCCTTGACCTTAAACACTTAATCTGGTGAGACAGCTTAAGCATTTGAATTCTACAAGACTAAACATCTACCTTTTACCAGAAAAGAAACAGCATATTCATGACCTCATTTATTATGATAGCTAAATTCTATAAATTATTTAGGAAGCCTACAATTTACTTAATATGAATTCTTCTAGCCTGTTCTAGAAGAATTCAGGTTCAACTGGTTCCAAACCGCTTCCTACTGCATTCCACGACCTCTCCCCCTCCCTCCCTCCCACCCCCAGCATCAAAGAACACCTCAGAAATCAAAAAGTCCAGATCCTATCCTACTGTTTCCTCCACTTTGGCTACTGTTTCTTTAAGAAACTGTCACAATAGGCTTAACCCCGAAGTCAGTATTTGAAGGACACAGCGGATGGTTTTTATGACAGAAAAAGTGTAGAACTTATTAATAACTGCCAGATGCCTTAGCTTTCTGTAGTCATCCATTCTTTGATCAGGAGTTTATCTCACTTTCTCTGAACCTATTATTTCTAGCCTACATTATTTGAGGGTGGTCGGTTCTGGAGGTTCACCAAAACAGTTTGCCTTTTATTGGCTTCATGCTTCATTTGGACATAGTGGAGTTTGAGGATATGTTTGTATGTAAAACATACATCAATGTCATGTAACTCATGATTTTTACAGTAACTCTTTTCAAAGCCGTGTATTTCTGTAACAAAATGTCTATTTTTATTACCATGGTTTGTTCAGTTGTCATCTCTCTCAACTTCATTTCTCTATGTGAATATTGCTTTTTATAAAGTTAGTGATACCTTTTCTATATCCAAGTTAAAAGATGGCTTATAAATTCTAAATAGTACTGAGTTAAGGAGCAAACAAAGTAACTACAGTAGAAAAACACGTAGCACTGAATTATGCAACATGGAGACTCAAGGAAGAGTCAAAGGCCAAGCCCCGAACGTTTCAGGGGCTCGAAGCAGGTCGATTTCAGTTGACTTCTTTGGGTCCTTTTTGTGGCATAACTAAAATAAACAACAATGTTTCAAACAAAGACAGAATAGACACTTTCTTAACAGCCAGCTTCAGGGAAGGGAGTTCAAAAATTCAAGTCTGTTTCTTTCCTAGATTGCAACTCAGAACTTTGTCAAACTGTGGGATATGACCCATTAGTGGTCAGGAAATCATTTTGTTGAGTCATGATCAGCTTTATTAAATAAGAGCAGAATATATCACACATGGTAGTAAGTACTATTCTGAGAAACCTTTGATTCAGGTACACACACGACAAAATGTATTTCTTAGTGTGGACCACTGCAAAGTTTGAAAGCTTCTGATATAATTCTAAACCCCAGAATCCCTAGGAGAGCTTGCACTGATTTCCCCAATGCATTTATTCACATAAAATGTTTCTTGGACTTGAATGATTGCCTTTTTTTTTCTTTAAGGATCCATTTAGTCTTAAAATGTCTTTCTTAGTCTCACCAATGAACTCTGTGTACACTATTCACCTTATGCTACATTTTTAAAAAAGTCATTTTTCCTACTTCATGTAATTCTTCCAGTTTTCATATATTTCATATATTGCTATGTGGACTCAAAAAACTCTGTATATGAGGTTTTCATCCTTTTCTCAGGTACCATTAATTATGTTGTAACCTTATTTATTCAAATGTAATATGAAGATAACTACTTTAGTGGATACACTGACAGTAACCTAAGACCATTCTCCAATGCTGACTAGGTGACATGGTTCGCTAATTTTAAAATAATAAGACATTTTTAAGGCATGGAACTTAGAAACTCATGGTTCTTACACCATATAATCTTATTTACTAAATTATTTTCCCCCATGTTGAAGTTCTAACATTTATCTCTCAAAATAGCCCCTCTCTACTTTCTCACTTATCTTCTTAAAATCATTTTTGCTGCCTGAGGCTGTTTCCTGCCTGCTGAGATGATGTTCTTTTGTGTTTTCAAAAAAAACCCACCAAATGGGATTGTGGTGTTAACTGTACCTCACTGAATTTAATGTACATTCCTACCACAATTTAAATCCTTCTCCAAAGTGTACACAAGACTGTACTCATTTATAGTCATCTAACTTATTTTGACCTTCTCTTCTAGACAGATAGTTTCAGAGATCAAGTCTTTGTACAGTATGAAAAAATTTAAATGTACAAAATAGGATGCTGAAAGTGTTTGAGGGCCATCCATCAATAGAATTCTGTATGACTCATTTGAGGCTTTGGGTCCTCTGTGAAGTTCTACAGGTAAAGCACGTGAAATTCTCCCTCAAAAAGCCTCACTTTACTCCTTATTCATAAATAATTTACTTCTCCCTACTCTTTTTCACATTTACATTATTCACATATATATTAATAGCATTTCCCGCCCTATATTGCAGCTATTTATTTACATGTGTGCCTGTTAAGTTCCTTAAGGATAGAGTATATGCCTTCTTTGTTCTCTTCTGTTCGTCCAGAACTTCATGTGAGATCTGACCCACAGGAGTTATTCAATCAAGGCTTCAAAACCAATGGGATGGTAGTTGTAAAACTCACAATACATTAAATATTACATTTTCTGTAAATTATTAAGGGGAAGATGGATATTTTTAAGATTTAATATAAAATTATAATCATAACCACAAGTAAGCATCCATGAAAAACACAAATATTTAACAAAGACTGTTTGGCTATCTGAGCAATAAAAGCGGTAACAGTATTTAGCTTGCTTCTACTTTCACACCTGCCAAAACTCCCTAGACAACAAGATATACCTACCAAAAACTAAATTTCTTACAATTCTGTGCCATCTAAGCAGCAATAATGATAATATCACCTAATAGCTACTGAGTTCTTTAGCTACTGAGTTCTTTACATTTCAGTACGTATACAATATTAACTGAGTACACACTACAGTGTTATAGTAATACTGAATTCTTTACATTTCAGTAGGTACATAATAAGCATCAGTTCTCTACATACAATATCTCATTTAATCCTCCCAAATACTCTATGACACAGACTACTATCTTGATTTCAGAGATGAGGGAACTTAGGACCAAAAAAGTTAAATAAAATTGTCCAAGGCTACACAGTAAGACAGCCAACATTACTGACAGAATATAAGGTCAAAAGTACTACCAAGTTTTAACCAGGCCTTATCACATCACCATTCTTTATTATTAAGGCAGATAAGATAAGATCCGTGCGTTTGTGGGACAAGCTCTTGTTCAGATGAGGTGCCAGATTTCAACCTTGTGGCTGACTGCTCTAGCTTTCTGACAGCTGGCTCTTTGCTTCCACTCTGGAAACTTACTAATAATTATATTTAAAATGTGATATAATAAGAATTAAATTTGATAATTGCTACCCATAATCTCACTCACCCTAACACAACAGTTTGGGATATCACCTTCTGGTATTAGAAGCACAACACATGGTTATCAGTTCAAAATCTACCTCTACCTTTTATTAGCCGGGAGGCCTTTGCCAAATTGCTTAACTTCCTCCACACCAATTTTCTCAGTAATTCATGCAATAAATATTATCAAGTACCTACTATATACTAAGCTACTATATATATACTACACACACAGATAGATAGATAGATAGATAGATAGATAGATACATACATACATACATACAGATGCTTAGGTTACCACAGTGAATGAGAGACAAAGATCCCTCATCTCAGGAGAAGTGTATCTTCTAGGGCAGGGACACGCAATAAAGTAAATTATATGATAGTGGGTGATATATGCTGGGGAAAGAGAGTCAGGCTGCAATTCATATAATGAAGTCAGAGTAGACCTCAAAGAGGAGGTAACAGCTGAGCCAAGAATTGGAACAGAAGTCTGACTTGCAGACAGCTGGGAGAACATTCAAGGCAGAAGGAACAGTCAGTGAAAACATGAGAGCAGTAGTGTCCTGTGTACAGAAACAGCGAATGCATCATGGAGTACAGTGAAGTGAGAGCACAGCCAGGGGAGGGGAGACAGTGCGGCTAACATACTGCCTTGCAGGAAACTCTTTGCAGCATATACTTCTTGCCTTTTTCTGAGTGAAATGGGAAGCCACTGAAAGGTTTTGAACAGAGAGACAAACGATCTATCTTTTAGGACTGCTCGAGCTGCTGTATTGCAAATAAACTTCATACAAAACAATAAGGACTGAAGAATCAACTATAAAAAGGGATAACAATAGTACCTCACTGAGTTGCAAAAACTGTTCAATAATGTT
Source organism: Manis pentadactyla (assembly GCF_030020395.1). Lineage (NCBI taxonomy): Eukaryota > Metazoa > Chordata > Mammalia > Pholidota > Manidae > Manis > Manis pentadactyla. The sequence continues at coordinate 203,774,654 of NC_080019.1, read as the reverse complement.
GGCAAAGCTTAGCACTGTGCCTGATACATAGTAAATGATATTGTTAAAGCTTCTGACTTATACAAGACACCAACCACAGAAAGTAAGAGATGGTAGAAATTCAGCCCATGCTTCACTTGCTAAACCATGTGCCTTGGTACACAACAGCCATGGCCTGGTGGAGGGGGAGTCTCCTAATTCACATAAACAGGGCAGGCCTGCTGGCTGAGCTATGGACCTTTGCTATTTAATAATGGTGCCCTTGGGGATAGGTCTGGCCTTGATCCTTGTCCATAGGTACACACAATTACATTCTCAGTCCAGTTCCTGTGCTACATTATTCTCCTTCCAATTCAATCTTAAATATTTCATAATTATTTTTCTGATCATACTCCACTCTGTTGGATGTGATTTATTCTTTTTTTTTTTTTTCCTGTATTGGCTGATCAATTTATTCTTTTTTTTTTTTTTTAGATAATTATTTTTTATTGAAGGGTAGTTGACGCACAGTATTACATTACATTAGTTTCAAGTGTACAACACAGTGATAAAACATTCATATACATAATTCTAGGTTCCAGCTATCACCCTACCAAGCTGTTACAATATCTTGACTATATTCCTTATGCTATACATTGCAACCCGGTTACTTATTTATTTTACCATTAGAAGTCTGTCCTTTTTTTTTTTTTTTTTGTGAGGGCATCTCTCATATTCATTGATCAAATGGTTGTTAACAACAATAAAATTCTGTATAGGGGAGTCAATGCTCAATGCACAATCATTAATTCAACCCAAGCCTAATTTTCGTCAGTCTCCAATCTTCTGAGGCATAACAAACAAGTTCTTACATGGAGAACAAATTCTTACATAATGAATAAGTTACATGGTGAACATTACAAGGGCAGTCATCACAGAAGCTTTCGGTTTTGCTCATGCATTATGAACTATAAACAGTGCAAATATGAATACTCATTTGGTTTTTATACTTGATTTATATGTGGATACCACATTTCTCTCTTTATTATTATTATTTTTAATAAAATGCTGAAGTGGTAGGTAGATACAAGATAAAGGTAGAAAACATAGTTTAGTGTTGTAAGAGAACAAATGTAGATGATCAGGTGTGTGCCTGTAGACTATGTGTTAATCCAAGCTAGACAAGGGCAATAAAACATCCACGTATGCAGAAGATTTCTCTCAGAACGGGGGGGTGAGGTTCTAAGCCTCACCTCTGTTGATCCCCAATTTCTCACCTGATGACCCCACTGCGACTGTGCCTGTCTTAGGTTGTTCCTCCCTTGAGGAATCTTACCCGTCTCTGGCTAACCAGTCATCTTCCGGGGCCATACAGGGAAATGTAAAGTTGGTAAGTGAGAGAGAAGCCTTATTGTTTGAAATGGTTAGCTTTTTATTTCTTTGCATATTTATGCCCTGTAGCTTCTATGCCCAGCATTTGTCTTGAGGTATCTTTACCACTTGGAAGAATTATGATACTCGGAAATTTGATATGAGGCACGAATTCTATTTAAGGGTTGTAATTAGGAAGGAAGAAGAAAAGCTATAGAAGTAGCAGGCGGCAGAAAACATGGGAAGATTGATTATTTCTTTGACATATCTTCTTGTAGAGTAACTTCAGCATGTATAGGTTTTAAACTACTACTTAAATTGCGCACACACATTAACATAATAGGAGTATAGTTACATAACCAAAGCATACCTGTAATTACCAGCCATCTCCAGTGAAACCAAGAAAACCAGCTAGGCACCTTAGGCATTTGTGAAAACTTATCTATGATATGGTGGATATTGTCCAACTGACCTTGAACAGTCTGAAGAGAAATCAGACAAATTAAAACAACCCATTCCTGGGGAATGTTCACATCCCTTATGTTCTTTTAACAGTAAATAGTCTGTAGTTGTAAGATTTTGGAGCGCTACAATTTGCACTTCTCCTAATTCTTGGTTGAGTTCCAACAGTATAGACCCAGTCAAATTTGTTGTTTTACTGTATGCACAGGCCAGCTTAGATATCTCCTTCATTCCCATGGCAAGTCCAGGAGCTGGTGGGATGAGTGCATCTACAGCTGTAGCAGTGTGTGGATCTTTGTTGGGGTTTCTTGATGATCATTTTCTGGCATGAGTCTTCCAGAGAGTGCTGATGTTGGAAGTTCTCTTTCATATCGCATCTTAGTTCATTTTCGGGGTAGCCCAAATAGGCTTTGATCTTCTGTATAAACGCAAACAGACCCTTTGACTACACTTGTATATATGCCCTTTATACCCTTGTGTAGAACTCCTTGGAGGTTACCACACAGGAACTGTCCTTTTTTGTTTTGTTTTGTTTTGTTTTTGGTATCACTAATCTACACTTACATGAAGAATATTATGTTTACTAGGCTCTCCCCTATACCAGGTCCCCCCTATAAACCCCTTTACAGTCACTGTCCATCAGCATAGCAAAATGTTGTAGAATCACTACTTGCCTTCTCTGTGTTGTACAGCCCTCCCTTTTCTCCTAACCCCCCCATGCATGCTAATCTTAATACCCCCCTTCTTCTCCCCCCCTTATCCCTCCTTACCCACCCATCCTCCCCAGTCCCTTTCCCTTTGGTACCTGTTAGTCCATTCTTGAGTTCTGTGATTCTGTTGCTGTTTTGTTCCTTCAGTTTTTCCTTTGTTCTTATATTCCACAGATAAGTGAAATCATTTGGTATTTCTCTTTCTCCGCTTGGCTTGTTTCACTGAGCATAATACCCTCCAGCTCCATCCATGTTGCTGCAAATGGTTGGATTTGCCCTTTTCTTATGGCTGAGCAGTATTCCATTGTGTATATGTACCACATCTTCTTTATCCAGTCATCTATCGATGGACATTTAGGTTGCTTCCAATTCTTGGCTATTGTAAATAGTGCTGCGATAAACATAGGGGTGCACTGATCTTTCTCATACTTGATTGCTGCATTCTTAGGGTAAATTCCTAGGAGTGCAATTCCTGGGTCAAATGGTAAGTCTGTTTTGAGCATTTTGATGTACCTCCATACTGCTTTCCACAATGGTTGAACTAACTTACATTCCCACCAGCAGTGTAGGAGGGTTCCCCTTTCTCCACAGCCTTGCCAACATTTGTTGTTGTTTGTCTTTTGGATGGCAGCCATCCTCACTGGTGTGAGGTGATATCTCATTGTAGTTTTATTTTATTATTTTTTTTTTTTAATAATTATTTTTTATTGAAGGGTAGTTGACACACAGTATTACATTACATGAGTTTCAAGTGTACAACACAGTGGTAGAACATTTATATACATAATTCTAGGTTCCAGCTATCACCCTACCAAGCTGTTACAATATCTTGACTATATTCCTTATGCTATACATTACATCCTGGTTACTAATTTATTTTACCATTGGAAGTCTGTCCTTTTTTTTTTTTTTTTTTGTGAGGGCATCTCTCATATTTATGGATCAAATAGTTGTTAACCACAATAAAATTCTGTATAGGGGAGTCAATGCTCAATGCACAATCATTATTCCACCCCAAGCCTAATTTTTGTCAGTCTCCAATCTTCTGAGGCATAACAAACAAGTTTTTACATGTAGAACAAATTCTTACATAATGAATAAGTTACATAGTGAACAGTACAAGGGCAGTCATCACAGAAACTTTCGGTTTTGCTCATGCATTATGAACTATAAACAGTCAGTTCAAATATGAATACTCATTTGGTTTTTATACTTGATTTATATGTGGATACCACATTTCTCTCTTTATTATTATTATTTTTAATAAAATGCTGAAGTGGTAGGTAGATACAAGATAAAGGTAGAAAACATAGTTTAGTGTTGTAAGAGAGCACATGTAGATGATCAGGTGTGTGCCTGTAGACTATGTGTTAATCCAAGCTAGACAAGGGCAATAAAACATCCACGTATGCAGAAGATTTCTCTCAGAACGGGGGGGTGAGGTTCTAAGCCTCACCTCTGTTGATCCCCAATTTCTCACCTGATGACCCCACTGCGACTGTGCCTGTCTTAGGTTGTTCCTCCCTTGAGGAATCTTACCCGTCTCTGGCTAACCAGTCATCTTCCGGGGCCATACAGGGAAATGTAAAGTTGGTAAGTGAGAGAGAAGCCTTATTGTTTGAAATGGTTAGCTTTTTATTTCTTTGCATATTTATGCCCTGTAGCTTCTATGCCCAGCATTTGTCTTGAGGTATCTTTACCACTTGGAAGAATTATGATACTCGGAAATTTGATATGAGGCACGAATTCTATTTAAGGGTTGTAATTAGGAAGGAAGAAGAAAAGCTATAGAAGTAGCAGGCGGAAGAAAACATGGGAAGATTGATTATTTCTTTGATATATCTTCTTGTAGAGTAACTTCAGCATGTATAGGTTTTAAGCTACTACTTAAATTGCACACACACATTAACATAATAGGAGTATAGTTACATAACCAAGGCATATCTGTAATTACCAGCCATCTGCAGTGAAACCAAGAAAACCAGTTAGGCACCTTAGGCATTTGTGAAAACTTATCTATGATATGGTGGATATTGTCCAACTGAACTTGAACAGTCTGAGAGAAATCAGACAAATTAAAACAACCCATTCCTGGGGACTGTTCACATGCCATATGTTCTTTTAACAATAAATAGTTTGTAGTTGTAAGACTTTGGAGCGCTACAATTTGCACTTCTCCAAATTCTTGGTTGAGTTCCAACAGTATAGATCCAGTCCAATTTTGTTGTTTTACTGTATGCACAGGCCAGCTTAGATATCTCCTTCCTCATTCCCATGGCAAGTCCAGGAACTGGTGGGATGAGTGCATCTACAGCTGTAGCAGTGCGTGGATCTTTGTTGGGGTTTTTTGATGATCATCTTCTGGCATGAGTCTTCCAGAGAGTGCAGATGTTGGAAGTTCTTTTTCATATCGTATCTTAGTTCATTTTCGGGGTAGCCCAATTAGGCTTTGATCCTCTGTGTAAACACAAACAGACCCTTTGCCTACACTTTTATATGCCCTTTATACCCTTGTGTAGAACTCGTTGGAGGTTACCACACAGGAACTGCCCTTTTTTTTTTTTTTTTTTTTGCTATCACTAATCTACACTTACATGACGAATATTATGTTTACTAGGCTCTCCCCTATACCAGGTCTCCCCTATAAACCCCTTTACAGTCACTGTCCATCAGCATAGCAAAATGTTGTAGAATCACTACTTGCCTTCTCTGTGTTGTACAGCCCTCCCTTTTCTCCTACCCCCCCATGCATGTTAATCTTAATACCCCCCTACTTCTCCCCCCCTTATCCCTCCCTACCCACCCATCCTCCCCAGTCCCTTTCCCTTTGGTACCTGTTAGTCCATTCTTGAGTTCTGTGATTCTGCTGCTGTTTTGTTCCTTCAGTTTTTCCTTTGTTCTTATATTCCACAGATAAGTGAAATCATTTGGTATTTCTCTTTCTCCGCTTGGCTTGTTTCACTGAGCATAATACCCTCCAGCTCCATCCATGTTGCTGCAAATGATTGGATTTGCCCTTTTCTTATAGCTGAGTAGTATTCCATTGTGTATATGTACCACATCTTCTTTATCCATTCATCTATTGATGGACATTTAGGTTGCTTCCAATTCTTGGCTATTGTAAATAGTGCTGCAATAAACATAGGGGTGCATCTGTCTTTCTCAAACTTGATTGCTGCATTCTTAGGGTAAATTCCTAGGAGTGGAATTCCTGGGTCAAATGGTAAGTCTGTTTTGAGCATTTTGATGTACCTCCATACTGCTTTCCACAATGGTTGAACTAACTTACATTCCCACCAGCAGTGTAGGAGGGTTCCCCTTTCTCCACAGCCTCGCCAACATTTGTTGTTGTTTGTCTTTTGGATGGCAGCCATCCTTACTGGTGTGAGGTGATACCTCATTGTAGTTTTTATTTGCATTTCTCTGATAATTAGCGATGTGGAGCATCTTTTCATGTGTCTGTTGGCCATCTGTATTTCTTTTTTGGAGAACTGTCTGTTCAGTTCCTCTGCCCATTTTTTAATTGGGTTATTTGTTTTTTGTTTTTTGAGGCGTGAGAGCTCCTTATATATTCTGGACGTCAAGCCTTTATCGGATGTGTCATTTTCAAATATATTCTCCCATACTGTAGGGATCCTTCTTGTTCTATTGATGGTGTCTTTTGCTGTACAGAAGCTTTTCAGCTTAATATAGTCCCACTTACTCATTTTTGCTGTTGTTTTCCTTGCCCGGGGAGATATGTTCAAGAAGAGGTCACTCATGTTTATGTCTAAGAGGTTTTCGCCTATGTTTTCTTCCAAGAGTTTAATGGTTTCATGGCTTACATTCAGGTCTTTGATCCATTTTGAGTTTACTTTTGTATATGGGGTTAGACAATGGTCCAGTTTCATTCTCCTACATGTAGCTGTCCAGTTTTGCCAGCACCACCTGTTGAAGAGACTGTCATTTCGCCATTGTATGTCCATGGCTCCTTTATCAAATATTAATTGACCATATATGTCTGGGTTAATGTCTGGATTCTCTAGTCTGTTCCATTGGTCTGTGGCTCTGCTCTTGTGCCAGTACCAAATTGTCTTGATTACTATGGCTTTATAGTAGAGCTTGAAGTTGGGGAGTGAGATGCCCCTACTTTATTCTTCTTTCTCAGGATTGCTTTGGCTATTCGGGGTCTTTGGTGTTTCCATATGAATTTTTGAATTATTTGTTCCAGTTCATTGAAGAATGTTGCTGGTAGTTTCATAGGGATTGCATCAAATCTGTATATTGCTTTGGGCAGGATGGCCATTTTGACGATATTAATTCTTCCTAGCCACGAGCATGGGATGAGTTTCCATCTGTAAGTGTCCCCTTTAATTTCTCTTAAGAGTGACTTGTAGTTTTCAGAGTATAAGTCTTTCACTTCTTTGGTTAGGTTTATTCCTAGGTATTTTATTTTTTTTGATGCAATTGTGAATGGAGTTGTTTTCCTGATTTCTCTTTCTGTTGGTTCATTGTTAGTGTATAGGAAAGCCACAGATTTCTGTGTGTTAATTTTGTATCCTGAAACTTTGCTGTATTCCGATATCAGTTCTAGTAGTTTTGGGGTGGAGTCTTTAGGGTTTTTTATGTACAGTATCATGTCATCTGCAAATAGTGGCAGCTTAACTTCTTCTTTACCAATCTGGATTCCTTGTATTTCTTTGTTTTGTCTGATTGCCGCGGCTAGGACCTCCAGTACTATGTTAAATAACAGTGGAGACAGTGGGCATCCCTGTCTAGTTCCCGATCTCAGAGGAAATGCTTTCAGCTTCTCGCTGTTCAATATAATGTTGGCTGTGGGTTTATCATAGATGGCCTTTATTATGTTGAGGTACTTGCCGTCTATTCCCATTTTGCTGAGAGTTTTTATCATGAATGGATGTTGAACTTTGTCAAATGCTTTTTCAGCATCTATGGAGATGATCATGTGGTTTTTGTCTTTCTTTTTGTTGATGTGGTGGATGATGTTGATGGACTTTCGAATGTTGTACCATCCTTGCATCCCTGGGATGAATCCCACTTGGTCATGGTGTATGATCCTTTTGATGTATTTTTGAATTCAGTTTGCTAATATTTTGTTGAGTATTTTTGCATCTACGTTCATCAGGGATATTGGTCTGTAGTTTTCTTTTTTGGTGGGGTCTTTGCCTGGTTTTGGTATTAGGGTGATGTTAGCTTCATAGAATGAGTTTGGGAGTATCCCCTCCTCCTCTATTTTTTGGAAAACTTTAAGGAGAGTGGGTATTATGTCTTCCCTGTATGTCTGATAAAATTCCGAGGTAAATCCATCTGGCCCGGGGGTTTTGTTCTTTGGTAGTTTTTTGATTACCGCTTCAATTTCATTGCTGGTAATTGGTCTGTTTAGATTTTCTGTTTCTTCCTGGGTCAATCTTGGAAGGTTGTATTTTTCTAGGAAGTTGTCCATTTCTCCTAGGTTTCCCAGCTTGTTAGCATATAGGTTTTCATAGTATTCTCTAATAATTCTTTGTATTTCTGTGGGGTCCGTCGTGATTTTTCCTTTCTCGTTTCTGATACTGTTGATTTGTGTTGACTCTCTTTTCTTCTTAATAAGTCTGGCTAGAGGCTTATCTATTTTGTTTATTTTCTCGAAGAACCAGCTCTTGGTTTCATTGATTTTTGCTATTGTTTTATTCTTCTCAATTTTATTTATTTCTTCTCTGATCTTTATTATGTCCCTCCTTCTGCTGACCTTAGGCCTCATCTGTTCTTCTTTTTCCAATTTCGATAATTGTGACATTAGACCATTCATTTGGGATTGCTCTTCCTTTTTTAAATATGCTTGGATTGCTATATACTTTCCTCTTAAGACTGCTTTTGCTGTGTCCCACAGAAGTTGGGGCTTAGTGTTGTTGTTGTCATTTGTTTCCATATATTGCTGGATCTCCATTTTGATTTGGTCATTGATCCATTGATTATTTAGGAGCGTGTTGTTAAACCTCCATGTGTTTGGGAGCCTCTTTGCTTTCTTTGTACAGTTTATTTCTAGTTTTATGCCTTTGTGGTCTGAAAAGTTGGTTGGTAGGATTTCAATCTTTTGGAATTTTCCGAGGCTCTTTTTGTGGCCTAGTATGTGGTCTATTCTGGAGAATGTTCCATGTGCACTTGAGAAGAATGTATATCCTGTTGCTTTTGGATGTAGAGTTCTATAGATGTCTATTAGGTCCATCTGCTCTACTGTGTTGTTCAGTGCTTCCGTGTCCTTATTTATTTTCTGCCCGGTGGATCTATCCTTTGGGGTGAGTGGTGTGTTGAAGTCTCCTAGAATGAATGCATTGCAGTCTATATCCCCCTTTAGTTCTGTTAGTATTTGTTTCACATATGCTGGTGCTCCTGTGTTGGGTGCATATATATTTAGAATGGTTATATCCTCTTGTTTGACTGAGCCCTTTATCATTATGTAGTGTCCTTCTCTATCTCTTGTTACTTTCTTTGTTTTGAAGTCTATTTTGTCTGATATTAGTACTGCAACCCCTGCTTTCTTCTCACTGTTGTTTGCTTGAAATATGTTTTTCCATCCCTTGACTTTTAGTCTGTACATGTCTTTGGGTTTGAGATGAGTTTCTTGTAAGCAGCATATAGATGGGTCTTGCTTTTTTATCCATTCTGTTACTCTGTGTCTTTTGATTGGTGCATTCAACCCATTAACATTTAGGGTGACTATTGAAAGATATGTACTTATTGCCATTGCAGGCTTTAAATTCGTGGTTACCAAAGGTTCAAGGTTAGCCTCTTTAGTATCTTACTGCCTAACTTAGCTCGCTTATTGAGCTGTTATATACACTGTCTGGAGATTCTTTTCTTCTCTCCCTTCTTGTTCCTCCTCGATTCTTCATATGTTGGGTGTTTTGTGCTGTGCTCTTTCTAGGAGTGCTCCCATCTAGAGCAGTCCCTGTAAGATGTTCTGTAGAGGTGGTTTGTGGAAAGCAAATTCCCTCAGCTTTTGTTTGTCTGGGAATTGTTTAATCCCACCGTCATATTTGAATGATAGTCGTGCTGGATACAGTATCCTTGGTTCAAGGCCCTTCTGTTTCATTGTATTAAATATATCATGCCATTCTCTTCTGGCTTGTAGGGTTTCTGTTGAGAAATCTGATGTTAGCCTGATGGGTTTCCCTTTATAGGTGACCTTTTTCTCTCTAGCTGCCTTTAACACTCTTTCCTTTTCCTTGATCTTTGCCATTTTAATTATTATGTGTCTTGGTGTTGTCCTCCTTGGGTCCTTTTTGTTGTGGGTTCTGTGTATTTCGTGGTCTGTTTGATTATTTCCTCCCCCAGTGTGGGGAAGTTTTCAGCAATTATTTCTTCTAAGATACTTTCCATCTCTTTTCCTCTCTCTTTTTCTTCTGGGACCCCTATAATACGGATATTGTTCCTTTTGGATTGGTCACACAGTTCTCTTAATATTGTTTCATTCCTGGAGATCCTTTTGTCTCTCTCTATGTCAGCTTCTATGCGTTCCTGTTCTCTGAGTTCAATTCCATCAATGGCCTCTTGCATCCTATCCATTCTGCTTATAAACCCTTCCAGAGTTTGTTTCATTTCTGCGATCTCCTTTCTGGCATCTGTGATCTCCCTCCCGACTTCATCCCATTTCTCTTGCGTATTTCTCTGCATCTCTGTCAGCATGTTTATGATTCTTATTTTGAATTCTTTTTCAGGAAGACTGGTTAGGTCTGTCTCCTTCTCTGGTGTTGTCTCTGTGATCTTTGTCTGCCTGTAGCTTTGCCTTTTCATGGTGATAGGAATAGTTTGCAGAGCTGGGACGAGTGTCGGCTGGAAGGACTTCCTTTCTTGTTGGTTTGTGGCCCTCCTCTCCCCCTTCGCGAGTTGCTGGGTTCTCTCAGGTGCGGATGTGGTCTGGATATTGTCCTGTGTCCTCTGGTCTTTATTCTAGGAAGGGTTGTCTTTGTTATATTTTCATAGATATATGTTGTTTTGGGAGGAGATTTCCCCTGCTCTACTCACACCGCCATCTTCCACCCCTCCCTCTTGATCAATTTATTCTAATAAATCAGCCAATTACTCAGTTCTCTCTAATGAACTCAATTTTGCAAATGTCAAAAGACTCAACACAGTTAAAATCTTCAGTTCACTGCTCACCCATAGGCTAGCAGAGCAATAGCATCTTTGGGAAGTTGGGACTAGAGGAGAAGAAACTGACTGCAGTAGCAGATACTCATTAACATAACAACAGGCACCTTTATTGCTCTTATCATTTAGGAAATTCCAAATGTTTTAAGTCCTCTGTGCTAGATCGCAGGTGTTATAAAAGGATGTCACTCAGGAATAGCCAAATGGAAGAGATGCATAGGGCAGAGTATGGGGAAAGGGTGAGGAGCCTCCGTACTCTCTCATAGCTTGCCACTCTCCCCAGTCTCCGTGTGCTCATCGGATGTGATTTATTCTTATTATTTTTAAGGTTCAAATTTTAAATCTCTGAAATTAGAACACATTTTCCAAGCAACAGCATGACTTATTTATACTAACAACCTGAAATGAACTCCTTCAGGTATACAAGTATTTTGCTTATACCTTAGATGCAGAATTACTGGCTCCAAAGAATTATGTATGAGTGCTGCTGCTATCATGAGTTTAATACTTTAAAACTGGACTTGGGCAAATTTTTGTTAAGATAAGCTTTTTTTTAAAAGTTTGTTATCATTAATCTACAATTACATGAAGAACATTATGTTTACTAGGCTCCCCCCTTCACCAAGTCCCCCCCAAACATCCCATTACGGTCACTGTCCATCAGCATAGTAAGATGCTGTAGCATCACAAATTGTCTTCTCTGTGTTGCACAGCCCTCCCCGTGGCCCCCTCATTATACATGCTAATCATAATGCCCCCTTTCTTTCCCTCCACCCCCTTATCCCTCCCTTCCCACCAATCCTCCCCAGTCCCTTTCCCTTTGGCAACTGTTAGTCCATTCTTGGGTTCTGTGATTCTGCTCCTGTTTTGTTCCTTCAGTTTTTCTTTGTTCTTATACTCCACATATGAGTGAAATCATTTGGTACTTGTCTTTCTCCGCCTGGCTTATTTCACTGAGCATAATACCCTCTAGCTCCATCCATGTTGTTGCAATGATAGGATTTGTTTTCTTCTTATGGCTGAATAATGTTCCATTGTGTATATGTACCTGATCTTCTTTATCCATCTACTGATGGACACTTAGGTTGCTTCCATTTCTTGGCTATTGTAAATAGTGCTGCTATAAACATAGGGATGCATCTGTCTTTTTCAAACTGGGCTGCTGCATTCTTAGGGTAAATTCCTAGAAGTGGAATTCTGGGTCAAATGGTATGTCTGTTTTGAGCTTTTTGAGGAGCCTCCATACTGCTTTCCACAATGGTTGAACTAATTTACATTCCCACCAGCAGTGTAGGAGGGTTCCCCTTTCTCCACAACCTCACCAACATTTGTTGTTGTTTGTCTTTTGGATGGTGGCAATCCTTACTGGTGTGAGGTGATATCTCATTGTGGTTTTAATTTGCATTTCTCTGATGACAAGCGATGTGGAGCATCTTTTCATGTGTCTGTTGGCCATCTGAATTTCTTCTTTGGAGAACTGTCTGTTCAGCTCCTCTGCCCATTTTTTAATTGGATTATTTGCTTTTTCTTTGTTGAGGTGCATGAGCTCTTTATATATTTTGGATGTCAATCCTTTATCGGATCTGTCATTTATGAATATATTCGCCCATACCGTAGGGTACCTTTTTGTTCTATTGATGGTATCCTTGGCTGTACAGAAGCTTTTCAACTTGATATAGCCCCACTTGTTCATTTTTGCTTTTGTTTCCCTTGCCCGGGGAAATATGTTCATGAAGAAGTCACTCATGTTTATGTCTAAGAGATTTTTGCCTAAGTTATTTTCTAGGAGTTTTATGGTTTCATGACTTACATTCAGGTCTTTGATCCATTTTGAATTTATTTTGTGTATGGGGTTAGACAGTGATCCAGTTTCATTCTCTTACATGTAGCTGTCCAGGTTTGCCAGCACCATCTGTTGAAGAGGCTGTCATTTCCCAATTGTATGTCCATGGCTCCTTTTTCGTATATTAATTGACCATATATGTTTGGATTAATGTCTGGAGTCTCTATTCTGTTCCACTGGTCTGTGGCTCTGTTCTTGTGCCAGTACCAAATTGTCTTGATTACTGTGGCTTTGTAGTAGAGCTTGAAGTTGGGGAGCAAGATCCCCCCACTTTATTCTTCCTTCTCAGGATTGCTTTGGCTATTCAGGGTCTTTAGTGTTTCCATATGAATTTTTGAACTATTTGCTCCAGTTCATTGAAGAATGTTGTTGGTAATTTGATAGGGATTGCATCAAATTTGTATATTGCTTTGGGCAGGATGGCCATTTTGATGATATTAATTCTTCCTAGCCAGGAGCACGGGATGAGTTTCCATCTGTTAGTGTCCCCTTTAATTTCTCTTAAGAGTGTCCTATAGTTTTCAGGGTATAGGTCTTTCACTTCCTTGGTTAGGTTTATTCCTAGGTATTTTATTCTTTTTGATGCAGTTGTGAATGGAATTGTTTTCCTGATTTCCCTTTCTATTAGTTCATTGTTAGTATATAGGAAAGCCACAGATTTGTGTGTTAATTTTGTATCCTGCAACTTTGCTGTACTCTGATATCAGTTCTAGTAGTTTTGGAGTGGAGTCTTGGGTTTTTTATGTACAATATCATGTCATCTGCAAATAGTGACAGTTTAACTTCTTCTTTACCAATTTGGATTCCTTGTATTTCTTTGTTTTGTCTAATTGCCGTGGCTAGGACCTCCAGTACTATGTTGAATAACAGTGGGGAGAGTAGGCATCCCTGTCTTGTTCCCGATAAGATAAGCTTATTTTCTGAAGCAACTGGTCAATATTTTTTTTCATGGGCACAGTAGATTTAACCCGGAAAAAGAGAGCTGTACTATTACCTCATTTTCTTAGAAGTGAGGGAAGTTTCTAGAAGTTTAGAGAGGGTAACGATACATACTGGTAAAGGCAACATCAGTAGGCATAAATTTTGCAAGAATTTCTTAATCCTAGATTAGCAGGTTAAGTGTTGAGTGAGATTATTTTGTGTTTTTTAATATTCCTTTGAAGAAAAGTAGAACTCAACAGCATGGTTCCCAAAGAGGTCTCTGAAAACCTTCTAAGAAGGCGGCCCAGGTCTTTATTCCTGGAAAAGGTAAAATACAGGATCTCTAGACTAGGGGATTCCAGGTACAATTCTGAGCATGGATGCTATTCTGGATGCTCTAATGCAGAAGCCAACAGCCTCCTCCATAGCTGGGCAACCAGGTTCAAGGAAACTAACATGAGTTCCCCTCCCTTACAATGAAACTCAAAGACAACAAGACTAACCACAAGCTCAAAGATTCTAATCAGCTGTTTAATCCTTTCCTTTTAAAAATAAAAATAAACAGACTGCCCAGGATTACAAGACATTTTAGGAAAGCCTCTAACATGGATGATAAAAACCAAAGATGGGAAAAACCACAACTAAATGACCTGTGCTATCAGATTAACTGGAGTTATCAGAACAGAGTCCATCGATGTCTAGCTCATTAAATTTTATAATAGTCGGGGACAAGAAAATTCTGTAAATTTCTAGAGAAAAAAATGCAAAGGATCAGGAATCAGAAAGGCTTCAAGTTTCTCAACACTTAGAAGACATAATGAAGCAAAGCCTTCTAAATTCTGAAAGAAATCATCTCTTAGTATAATCAGCAAAATTATCAATGAAGGTAAAAAGATTTTCTGATATTCATAATTAGAAAATTTTACTCTTCATGATCCCTTTCTCAAGGGATTTGTTACATGAATAAAAATAAATCAAGAAATAGAAAGACCTAGGATATAGGAAACAGGGACCCAACATAGATAAGAAGTGAACAAAAATCCCAAGGCCAGTGGAGGGAAATTGCTAGGATCACCACTATACATCAGGGACAAGAACACATCATTATGTGACCCTTTCTAGCAACCTCAAATATCACCAACACTCACCTACACAATGGCTTTCTATTTCTTCAGAGAGAGAAAAGGGAGGGGAACAGTTCACATTTTGAAAGTTTCACATGATTCTATTTCCCTTGAACCACACTCTTCGTTGTAGAGGGAGAGGTGAGACCTGTGCTGGGTCTTGAGATATTCTAGGTGGTTGAACGACAAAACAGTCTAATGGCATAGAGTTTCCCCAAAGCATTGGCATATATTATTCATGGTTTACAAAATGACTTTAGGAAATTTGTGGACATGACATAAAACAACACTGAATCTATCAAATATTATGATAAGAAAAAAGTCTTAGTTTGGAAATATTTAGTACCTCTTTAACACTAATAATCTCCTTTTTAATTAAAAACAACACATTTCAAACTCAAAGACACTGACCATACTATCTAACTAAAAATCAGTACTGTATTTTGTTTTATTAAAACAGCAGCAAATTGGTGGTACAGGCGGGCCGGTGCAGTGCTGGCCCAGTGGTCACAAAAGATAGAGAAAGAGGAGAGTTCAAGAAAAATGTATGTACAAATATACAAGCACAAGTCACGAAACTGGTTGACTGAAGTTGAACAGGGACAGGATGGCAGGAAGACATATTTTCATTGTATATACCTTGTACTTGATGAAATGTGTTGCTGTGTTACTGTATGCATGTGTTATCTATTTAAATGAATGAATATATAAAATTATTGTCTGAGACAAACTAAATAAATAAGTAAAATAAAACAGCAGCAAAGGAATCTAGTACCACATACGATTCCTATTCTCCTGGCAGCTTCTGCGTTCACTCTGACTGTATTTTTGAAGTGCTTATAACATGGTTCCCTCTTTTTTTTATTTTCAAAAGAAATCCACACAAGATAGTGAATTGCAGCCATCCAACCCTCTATACATTACTACATTTCCAACAAAAAAGCTGCACTGCTTGCCCCTGTAATTCAGGATGTTATCACTCAGCTCTTACCTCTCTGTCTCAACAGCCTCAAACTACTTCTAGCTTTTTCTAAGTTCCATATTACTACAGTATATATTAAGAACTTAAAGTATCTTATAAACTATGCTTTTATATTAGAATTTATATTATATTGATATTAGGAGGCTTTTGTTGCATACATGTTAAGTAGTCTGTCCTGATTTTGTCCATGAGCCCTATTATTTTTGGTGTATGATTTGGCAAAATGTATGGATTTTCAGAAACATTTATCGTATTATGGCAGAAGTGCCTATATTGATTTTCTATATATGGCAGTGTTTCAAAGTTTCCTTTTAAAAATAAATGTATTTAATTTTTAAAGGTGAGTTATTTAAGAGAAAGTATTAAATAAGCAATCAATACTACAGGTGTTTCCCTTACTATAGGCAAAAAGGAGGTAGTACTTGAATGACTGAAGTTGATGAAACACTAGTCTAGCAGAGGCAATCCATCTTTTTTTAACTGAGGTATAACTAATATACAATACTACTATATTAGTTTCAGGTGTACAATATAGTGATTCATTATTTATATACATTACAAAATGACCACCAACTCTAGTTACCATCTGTCACAATACTTTTTACAATATTATTGACTATATTCCCTATGCTGTACATTATGTCCCTGTGTCTTACTTATTTTATAACCAGAAGATTATACCTCTTAATCCCCTTCACCTATTTTTACCCAAGCCACCACCCTCACCCCTCTGCAACCACCAATTTGTTCTCTGTACCTATGAGTCTGTTTCTGTTTGAGGTTTGTTTGTTTTTCCATTTGTTTTGCTTTTCACATTCCCATGTAAGTGAAATCTTACAATATTTATCTTTCTCTGACTTATTTCACTTAGCATAATACCCTCTAGGTCTAACACTGTAGAAAACAGCAAGCCTTTGTTCTTTTTAATGGCTGAGTAATATTTCGCAGTATGTGTGCCCCATCTTCTTTATTCATCCATTCATCTGCTGATGGACACTCAGGCTGTAAATAATGCTGCAATGAACATAGGGGTGCATATGCCATTTCACATTAGTGTTTTCATTTTCTTCAGATAAATAACCCAGAAGTGAACTACCAGATCATAATGTAGTTCTATTTTTAATTTTTTAAGTACCCTCCATTCTGTTTTCCATAGTGGCTGCACCAATTACACATTCCCACTAACAGTGCATGAAGGTTCCCTATTCTCCACATCCTCACCAACACTTGTTATTTCTTATCTTTTTAACACTAGCCATTCTTCCATGGTGTGAGGTGATAACTCATTGGGGTTTTTATTTGCATTTCCCTGATTAGTAATGCTGATTGTCTAGCAGAGGTAAGGCATTCTTTAAATAAATGACTTGTACTTTACCATTACTTACCTGTCAGGTTTTTAAGAAAGTCTGATCACCAATAAAATGCTAGCAATCAAATTTAAAGAGTTTTCTCAGCCTAATGTTCCTTCTTCCTCCTAAGGAGAGTTTGATTATACTGCACTTCGACGAGTTTCTTCTGTCCCCAACTGGGCCTCTCCTACCTGCCTTGCTGCCTTCTATTTTTCCTCTTCCCCAGCCATGGATATACCTCAAGGCTCTATTTCACTCTACTTGCCAAATGTTTCACAGCCTTTCCACCCATAACTAGTACCTTCCATTACTGAAAAGTGTGGTGGACAACTCTGCTGTCTGTCAAACCCACACTCGTCTTCTGAGAACTTCCTTCAACTGCAGGAATAAGCCCCAAGCAGCAATGTTTGCATGTTTGTATTCCAATGATCCGGCCCCTCTATGCCACAGTACAACTGAATGGAGCAAGGATCCAAGGTGGGACTTGATTTAAAATTGAGAAACTACACAGAATGGTCCTCGGAACAGAGAACATGTAAACTTAGAAGCTTTGATGAGAATGCTGGCCCATGTATGTCCAAAACAGTAAAAGCAAGTCTGCCCTTTGGATGGCAACATACTCCAAACTGATCTATTGATTCAGTACAAACCTACCAGTATAAGCTTCTTTCTAGAAATTGACATGCTGACCCTTGAAAATCATATCAAAACTCAAGGGATCCAGAATAGCCAAAACAATCTTTAAAAAGAACAAAGTTGGAAGACACATGCTTCCCAATTTCGAAGCTTATTACAAAGCCACAGTAATCTAAGACAGTGCGGTACTGATAAAAGGACAGACACATAGATCTATGAAACAGAACTGAGAAAGGTGCCCAACAATTCAATAGTCCCAGCATGGGTGGGGCTAGGACAACTGAATATCCATATACAAATAAATCAAATTGGACCCCTACTTCACAGCATGTAAAAAAGTTAACCCAATGGATCAAGACCTAAATGTGAGGGCTAAAACTATAAAACACTTAAAAGAAAACACAGGAGTAAATCATCCTGATCTTGGATTTGGCAGTGGCTTCTCAAATATAACATCAAAAGCACAAGCAAAATGATTTCACTCATTTGTGGAGTATAACAACAAAGCAAAAACTGAAGGAACAAAACAGCAGCAGACTCACAGAAACCCAAGAATGGACAAGCGGTTACCAAAGGAAAAGGGGATAGGAAGGGTGGGTGGGAAGGGAGGGAGAAGGGGATTAAGGGGTATTATGATGAGCACACATAATGTAGTGGGGGGCAAGGGGAAGGCAGTATAGCCCAGAGAAGACAAGTAGTGAGTTTATAGCACCTTACTATGCTGATGGACAGTGAGGTAGGTGGCAGGGACTTGATAATGGGGGGGAATGTAGTAACCACAATGTTGCTCATGTGAAACCTTCTTAAGACTGTATATCAATGATACCTTAATTAGAAAAAAAAAAAGCACAAGCAGTAAAAGGCAGGTAAATTGGACGTTCTCAAAATTAACAACTTTAATAGTGCTTCCAAGGACACCATCAAGAAAGTCAAAGGACAACCCAAAGAATGAGAGAAAATATTTGCAAATCATCTGACAAGGTACTTGCATATAGAATAAAGAATCTTACAACTCAGTAATAAAAAAAGCAACCCAATTTAAAAATAGGCAAAGGATTTGAATAAATTATACAGGAACAGCCAATAAAAAATGAAAAGGTGCTGAACATCAATACTCAGTAGCAAAATGAAAATCGAAACCATGACACACCCTTTCCCACCTATTAGGGTGGCTGTTATCAAAAAAAGAAAAAGAGAAGCAGCATTAATAAGGCTGTGGACACACTAGAACTTTTATGCTTTGCTGGTGGGAATGTAGTATTGTGCAGTCGCTGTGGAAAACAGTACGGTGGTCCCTCAAAAAATTAAAAATAGAATTGCTGTATAATCCAGCAAGTCTACTTCTGGATATAGACTCAAAAGCAGGGACACTTAAGAAATATTTACATATCCATATTCATAGCAGCATTATTCACAATAACCAAAAGGGAGATGGAAGCAACCCAAGTGTCCAAGAACTGATGAATTGGTAATAAAATGTGTTATATACATAACAAGTAAGTATTATTAAGCCTTAAAAAGCAAGGAGATTCTGAATGGATAAAGAAGATGTGGTACATATACACAATGGAATACTATTCAGCCATAAGAAAACAAATCCTACCATTTGCAACAACATGGATGGAGCTAGAGGGTATTATGCTCAGTGAAATAAGCCAGGCAGAGAAAGACAAGTACCACATGATTTCACTCATATGTGGAGTATAAGAACAAAGAAAAAAACTGAAGGAACAAAACAGCAGCAGACTCACAGAACCCAAGAATGGACTAACAGTTACCAAAGGGAAAGGGACTGGGGAGGATGGGTGGAAAGGGAGGGATAAGGTGGGGGGAGGGAAAGAAAGGGGGCATTACGATTAGCATGTATAATGGGGGGCCACAGGGAGGGCTGTGCAACACAGAGAAGACAAGTAGTGATTCTACAGTATCTTACTACACTGATGGACAGTGACTGTAATGGGGCATGTGGGGGGGACTTGGTGATGGGGGGAGTCTAGTAAACATAATGTTCCCCATGTAATTGTAGATTAATGATACCAAAATAAAAATTTTAAAAAAAAGGAGATTCTTTTTTTTTTTTTTTTTAATTATTATTTTTTATTGAAGGGTAGTTGATGCACAGTATTACATTACATTAGTTTCAAGTGTACAACACAGTGGTAGAACATTTATATACATAATTCTAGGTTCCAGCTATCACCCTACCAAGCTGTTACAATATCTTGACTATATTCCTTATGCTATACATTACATCCCGGTTACTTATTTATTTTACCATTGGAAGTCTGTCCTTTTTTTTTTTTTGTTTTGTTTTGTTTTTTTTTTTGTGAGGGCATCTCTCATATTTATTGATCAAATGGTTGTTAACAACAATAAAATTCTGTATAGGGGACTCAGTGCTCAATGCACAATCATTAATCCACCCCAAGCCTAATTTTCGTCAGTCTCCAATCTTCTGAGGCATAACAAACAAGTTCTTACATGTAGAACAAATTAAAAAGGAGATTCTTATAGCATGCTACAACATGGATGAACTTTGAAACATTATGCTAAGCAAAATGACCTGGTCATAAAAGGACAAATATTGTATGATTCCACTTAATGACATACCTAGAGTAGTCAAAATTCATACAGCAGAAAGTAAAATGTAGTTAGTTGCCTGAGGCAAGAGGGATAAAGGGTGGTGGGGAGTTTAATGGATACAGAGCTTGTCTAGGATAATGAAAAATTTCTGGAGATGGATGGTGGTGGTGGTGGTTTCAACAGTGTGAATGTACTTAATGCCACTGAACTGTACACTTAAAAATGGTAAGATGGTAAATTATGTATATTTTATGATGATAAAAAAAATTTTTAAAGAATGGTTATAGTTGTCTAAACCTATCATGTCATTAAAAAAAAAGAAGATAGTATGTTGTTCATTACAGATCAAAACACTATTAAAGTAAATGACACTAAATTTGGAGGCACTGGGTAGGCCCATGCACTGCCGTGGACCTTGTGGCTTCATCTTAAAACAGAGGTGGATAGAACTAGATCAGTCCTACTTCTAGATTAGAGTTTCAGGACCCCAGTGGACTCCAAGTGTAATTTAAAAAATATCCTCAGGTTACTTTCAATATTTCTAAATAAGACCTAACAAAATTATTTATTTGCCTTCCAAAAGCCTGCCCAGAGCAATAAAAAACATTAAGCTTTTTTTTCTCTTTCCTACAGACTGAAATTATAGGATACAGGACTTCAGGGCAGACTTTCAGGTTATCGGAACCTGAGAACATTTAAATGTTTACAGCAGCATTATTCCTAATAGCTGAAAAGTTGGGAAGAGCTCAAACACCCATCATCCAATGAATGGATAAATAAAATGTAGTAGACCCAAACAATGGAATATTACTTAGTCATAAAAAAGGAAAGGAAAACTGATAAATGCTACAACATGGGTGAACCTTGAAAATATGCTAAGTGAAAGAAGCCAGTCACAAAAGTCCACATATTGCATGATTCCACTCATATAAAAGTCCAGAATAGGTAAGTCCATAGAAATATAAAGTAGATGAGCAGTTGTCTAAGAAAGTAGATTAGTGGTTGTCCAGGGTTGGGGGTATGACTCTCCCCTAGAGCTAAGAATGGGTTTAATCTCATTAAGACTGAATGGCTATACTATCCAAAAGACAAGAAATACAAATGCTGGTGAAGATGCAGAGAAATGGGAACCCTTCTACACTGTTGGTGGGAATGCCAATTGGTGCAAGTGCTGCGGAATGCAATATGAAGGTTCCTCAAAAAACTAAAAATAGAAATACCATTTGACCCAGTAATTCCACTCCTAGGAATTTACCCAAAGAAAACAAAATCCCTGATTTGAAAAGATATATACACTCCTATATTTATTGTTGCACTATCTGCAATGGTCAAAATACAGAAGCAACCTATGTGTCCGTCAATAGATGAATGGATAAAGAAGATGTAATACATACACACAATGGAATATTATTCAGCCATAAAAAGAAAAGAAATCCTGCTATTTGCAACAACATAGATTGATCTAGAGGGTACTATCCTCAGTGAAATTCAAAGCCAGGCAGAGAAAAAGAAATATCAAATGATTTCACTTATTTGTGGAGTGTAAAAACAAAGCAAAATAGAAGAAACAAAATAGCAGTATACTCACAGACACCGACAAGGGACTAGTGGTTACCAAGGGAGAAGGGTTGGTGTGGGTGTGAGGGGGAGGGTGAAGGGATAAAGGGACACAGTAATTCACAATCACAATATAAATTGGTCATGGGGACTGTAGTACAGAATGCAGAAGATAGTCAATGATTCTGTAACATCTTACTACATTGATAGATAGTAACCGCACTAGAGGGGGCAAGGATTGCGGACAACTGCTGAACCACTGTGTTGTATATGAAACCAACATAAGACTGTATATCAAAGATACTTTGATTTTTTTAAAAAACTGAATGGCTATGTAACAGGGAATAAGGGTTGACAGTTCCTCAGATTAAAATACATGATACAGTTACTATGAAAGAGAGAAACAAACAAACAGGTGTCTTCACTGGTTTACAGGTCACAATCACCAAGATCAAGGGATTAAAGGAGGGAGCTTATACAGGTATCCTTAAATTGACCTGCACATATTTGTTATATGGTACAATAAAAATTCAAGCTTCTCAGACATCACCACTGTTCATAAAACACCCACCCATGACATATCAAGCAAGCAACACCGGTCTTTAATCCCTGCAGCTCTCTTCCCTAGCCAAACTCAGGGAAACATTCTTGGAAGACTATAGCCCTGTGAGCAGGCAGGGGACATAATACCAGAATTTTTCTCATTTAGTTGCTTCTCTGGAACACATACGTCACTGGGACCAAGGAAATAAAAGTGCCATAAAGGGAAATATGAGATGTAACAGAAAAGGGACAGACTTGACACTTGAAGAAACACTTGAAGAAAAACAAAACCCAGCGTGTTTTGCACAGCGTGGGTAGGTCCAGAGCTTATAGGTGTTTGTATACAATTTCATTTAATCCACATAACTATGAGGTAAATGTTCTTAATCTCAAAGGGTAAAATTCAAAAAAGTTACATAATTTGCCTTACCTAAATTTAAATCTAAGCTCTGCAACCAACTACAAATGTGACCATAAATAAGTCACTACCTCTTTGGGCCTCACGTTACCTCCTCTGAAAAATACGGTGTGGGATAAGATAACCTATAGTGATTCTTCTACCTTTAACATCTTATGATGATTCTGGTGCTATGAAAATCTAACACATATTACAATTTTCTAATATAGAAAATTCTGCTAGCTTTCCAAATAGACTAAATAACCTTTTCTTAATGATTTACAAATTACTGTAGTAAGTAACCTCTGATTGACTTAATATAAATATAGATTGTCCTGTAACAATTTTACAGAGACTTGACTGAGGTTAATAAGATAAGCCAATATTTTTTAATGTTTTTATAATACACCTATTGTGAGGTAAAAATCACAAATCATTGAAGAAAACATAATGGTAAGCTCCCTGACACCAGTCTTGGTGATGATTTTTTGGATCTGACACAAGAAAGGCTAACTAAAGCAGAAATAAACAAGTGGGACTAACATCAAAATAAAAATCTGCACAAAAAGGAAACAGTAAACAAAATGAAAGGGAACCTACTGAATGGGAAGAAAACATTTGCAAATCACATATCTGATAAAGAATTAATACCCAAAATATATAAAGAACTCATAAAACTCAAAAGCAAAAAATAAATGATCTGATTAAAAAACAGGCAGAGAATATGAAGACACATTTTTCCAAAGAAGACATACAAGTAGCCAACAGCTACATGAAAATATGTTCAACATCACTAATCATCAGAGAAATGCAAATCAAAACCACCTCACACCTGTCAAACTAGCTGTTATCAAAAAGACAAGAAACAACAAGTGTTGGCGAGGATGTAGAGAAAAGGGCTCCTGTATGCTGATGGTGATGTAAAATGGTGCAGCCACTATGGAAAACAGTCTGGAGGTTCTTCAAAAAATTAAAAATAGAATTCCATATGATTCAGCAATTTCACTTCTGGGTATTTATCTGAAGAAAATTTTAACACTAACTTAAAAAGATATACAAACCCCCATGTTCACTGCAGCATTATTTATAACAGCCAAGATGATATAACCTAATTGTCAATCAATGGGTGAATGGGTAAAGAAAATGAGATTTAGACATACAGTGGAATATTATTCAGCAATAAAAAAGAATGAAATCCTGCTATCTGTTTTTTAACTGAAGTATAGCTGACATACAATATTATACTACCTTCAATACAAACCTAGTAATTTGACAGTTATCTACATTATTAAATTCTCACCCCAATTAGTATAGTTACTATGAAGACAGAAAGCAATGACAGTATTAACTGTGTTCTCTATGCTGTACTTTCATCTCTGTAACTAATTTATATTATAATTAAGATTTTGTGCCTCTTTATCCCTTCACCTATTTCACCCACTCACCTCAGCCCCTCCCCAGTGGTAACCACTAGTCTCTTCTCACTATTAGACTATTTCTGTTTTAATTAGTCTTTTTTTAGATTCCACATATAAGTGAAATCATATGGTATAAATGTCCTCCTTTGCCTGGCTTATTTCACTCAGCATAATACCCTCTAGGTCCACCCATGTTGTTGCAAATGGCAAGATTTCTTTCTTTTTATGGCTGAATAATATTCCATTGTGTGTATGTATGCTATCTTCTTTATCCATCCATCTACCGATGGGCACTTTGGTTGCTTCCATGTCTTAGCTATCGTAAATATTGCTATGATAAACACAGGGGTGCACATGTCTTTTTGATCCAGTGATTTTGTTTTCTTTAGGTAAATTCACAGAATTGGAATTACTGGGTTGTACGATATATTTCTATTTTAGTTTTTTAAAGAACCTCCATGATTTCTTCCATAGTGGCTGCACCAATTTACATTCCCCCCAATAGTATAGGAGGGTTTCCTTTTCTCCACATCTTCACCAACACTTGTTAGGAAATCTTGCCATTTGAAACATGGATGAATTGAGAGCATCGTGCTAAGTGAATTAAGTCAGAGAAAGCATATGTGGAATCTAAAAAAAAAAAACAAAAACCCACCACAGAGAACAGACCAGTGGTTGCCACAGGGGTGGGGGTAAGGGGATGGGTGAAACAGGTTAAGAGGGAAAAAAAATCAGTGAGAATGTTTGATATCTTGATCTGGGTTAAAGTTGTATGAATGTATACACACAAAATTCAACGACCTATACACTGAAATTTGTGCATTTTATAGTATATAGTTTAACTAAAAAAATTAAATCCCCAAATGGAAAAACAAAAAATAAACACACACACACAAAGCTCATAGATAAAAGAGAACAGATCGGTGGCTGCTAGAGGCAGGGGATGGACAAAATTGATGAAGGTAAATAGGAGTCAAAAGGCACAAACTTCCAGTTATAAAAGAAACAAGTCACAGGGATGTCATGTGCAGCATGGCACCTATAGTTAATAAGACTACACTGAATATTTGAAAATTGCTAAGAGTAAATCTTCAAGGTTCTCACAAGAAAAAAAAAAATCTAACTATGCATGGTGAAAGACTTTAACTAGATTTATTGTGGTGATGATCATTTCCCAACATATACAAGTACCAAAACATAATGACATACATCTGAAACTAATATTATGTAGTATGTTAATTTCCTCAATTAAAAAAACAAGAAAGATTTAAGATAAAACATGATTCAAAGAACTTTCCTCTTAAAGAGTAGGCATTTAATCTTTCCTAACACTGGTAGTAGTTTGATGGAAAAGTTTCAAAACCAGTAATGGTAAGAATGTAACACAACAGAGTACTCTCTCTTTGTATTCTTCAGATACTTCTTACACCCTGGGGGCCAGTGCCACTTCTGACTACCACTGTATTTACCTCTTTTAACTCCCCTACTCCTCAGCATTTGCTGTTGACAACCTGACTTGAGGAAAATTTGAGATAATCAAACTTGTGTATAAAGGAGCACAACAGGAAGAAAAAAGCCCAGGCACCTAGCCTCCTGAATAATGAAAAGGCTCTATTTTAAGCTTACAAGATCAAAGCTATATTCCAGGGGATTAAGGCTACCAAAAATCCAACAATCATGTAAGCAAGGTTTCCCTACACACTTGGACCACAAAACTACATACATTTTTATAGTAAGATTCTTTTAACACACAAATTATAAATGTATAAAACTCCATGAGAGCAGTGACTCAGTACCTCTGCATACTTGCCTCCTAGAAGAGTATTTGTCAAGCAAAAGTTGACTAAATAAACTGAGCATGCGCGCTGAAGTCAGACCTGTGGTTGAATAACCTTAGCTGTGTGGACCTGGGCAAACCACATCTAAGCCTTAATTTCTTCATCTATAAAAGGAGCACAACTGTATTTTAAGATGTTGTGTGGGAAGTAAATGCAGAACTACAAAAAAAAGCAAAATTCAATGTCTAGTACATAGTTGGACACAACCTACAAGAGCTACTTACTACATGACAGCTCTATTACTATTGATAATAATGTAACAGTGCTTTTATGGGCACAACAAAGTAACCTAGATAGTATCCTTGATTCCTTTCTTTTCCTCACCTACCACATTTAATCATACATCATATCCTATCAGTTCCTCCTTCAAAAATGCAACCACTTTATAACACCAACCAATCTAACCTAAACCACCATCATTCTCTTGCCTGGATTACTCCAAGTGTCACAATGTCTACTCCCAATCTCTTAAATCTGCTTTCTACATAGTGATCTTAAAACACAAATCCAGTCACATTTTCCTCTACTGAAATCCTCTATCAGTTACCCATCACACTCAAAATAAAACCCAAATTCTTTAAATATGACCTACAAGGGCTTACAAGACAAACTGGCCTCTATCTCCCTTTTCTACCTCATCTCCTACCCCTCTCTCTCTTGCTCACCTTATTTCTGTCACTCTGGCCTTTCTGCTGCTAGCTTCTTGTCAACCATGTTTCTACTCAAATGTCTCTCCTCAAAGAGGACCTCCTTGATCACCCTGTTCAAGTGTATCCTGCCCCTCCCATCATCCTTCTCTCTTTACTCACCTTTATTGTTTTCCTAATACTTTACCCCATCTAATATACTTTGAAATTATATTAGACATCTGCCTACCTAATGATTATCATCTGCCTACCCCACTAGGTAGTATGAAGCTAAGTTCGGTTCACCTTTAAAACCCATCACCTTTGACAGTGTCTAGCATACAGTAAGCCCCTAAGACATTTCCTCAATGAATAACAAATGCTGGCTTCTGGTACAATAAGTGCTGAGTTCTAACAGACATCAGTGCAGCCATTTGTGAAGCACACTATGCTGAGGGGTTACACTCTGGGACTAGAACACTGACAATTGTAGAATTCTACAACTGTAGAACAGGCTCAGTAACTGTTAATTGGCAGTCAGCTAAAGTCAAATAACTCATCAGACAGATCTCAGACAAAAACCAGCTGACAATACCCAGCTGAAGCCATTATGGAATTCTATGATGGAGTTATTTCCAAAGTTTGATTTACTAGTGCTATTTAAGCATTCCCTTCATAGTTGTTTTATTTAAAAACGAAAACCAAGCAGCATTCTTGTTCACCTGTTTTGTCACACGAAACTGTAAACATTTTCCATCTACACACATACCCAATGTCCTAAGTATACACTGTTGAAAATAAAAAGTGGTTTTAAACCGCAGTGCCCCTATTAAAATGTGTTTTTAAACATGCATAGTATCACGAGAATGCAAAAGAATGTATAGAAAGAGAAGGATTTCAGATTTGGAGATTTCAGTTCAGCTTAAAGGAAATGCAATAATTCCCCAATATTTTGGTTAAGTGTCCCAAACAAGAATGTTTTCTTAAGGATGACCATATAATGCTAAAATTCAGATTCTTGGATGTTAATTTCAAATAGTCTTCATACATATAAGTTGTCATGCCATGAAACTCAACATTTAGTAAAACTGAGAGAGAAAAAAAAAACTTTAAATTTTGTTTCTATTTTCAGCAATTTCCAGAACATGCAAAAGCTAAAATATGGGAAAACCGCAACATTTTTACTTCATGCTTGCAAATGATTCTGTAACTGGAGAGTAATCACTACTTTCTCTGTATTTGCTATGATCCAAATACCATAGGTCATAACGCTATAACCCTAAAAATAATTTTCCACTTTAGTGAAAGGATGAAACCAATTTTTCAGTGAATACAAACAAGGGACTGCTGAATGTCAACAAATTAATTTAAAGACCACTGCTATTAGCTGATTTCTTTGGTTTAACATAAATTCCTCGAACTCCTTTTTGAATAAGATAAGATACAGGAATGTTAAGAAAAACTCAACTTTTACAATAAGTTAATATTTTTAAATCAGGAATACATTCCTGAAGGTTTCCATGAACAACATGTGCCAGTATAATTAGTTTTTTGCTCCTCGCCAAAAGGAAAGCTCTAAAGAAAGAGAAGAACAGAAGCAGGAAGCCAGTGATTTTCAACTCCTTACACTTTCAAGAAGTAAGATTGTCTAAACATTGGTAAGGCAAGATACAAATCCTCCCCATAATATCACACTTCTTTCCTTAGGCAACAAATCAAAAGGCTGGTTAGAGCACAGTACCTACCACTCAACCCCTAGGCATCAGCAGAGAAGTCACATTATGCTGGCTAAGGCAAAAAGTTGTACTGTATTTCCACAGAGTCTGCAGAGTTCTGAGAAGTGTTTCCACAGCCCTCATGCCCCAATATAGACAAAGCACCATGTGGCTGAGAAACTGGTTACAGCAGGTAGGAATACTCTTGGGTATGCAAACATGTTAAGGATGGAACAAAGTAAGAGGGTTGCAACTACAGGGGCTATACTATGTTTGTGAAAATTTGTTCAGTTTTAAAAGGAATCAAGCTATTTCCTAGTAAAATTCCTAGTAAACCGTTGAGAAGCAATCTTACAAAGAGCCCTGTTTAATTTATTCTGATTCTCATCATCAAAGGGAATACTGAGTTGTGATAAAGGCAGTTTAAACTCAACCCATTCTTGTGAGCTTTCTCACCCCCTGTGGCCCGGGTTAGCAATAATCTCAATGAACTGCTGCATTCAGAGGCATTTATAAAAATGAACAGACAATGCCAGATAAGTAAAATATAAAATCCTGGGAGGGTTTCACTGTTTTTGCTTTCTGAGTTTACCAGATGCTATAAAAAATGTTTTGAAAGCAATACTATGTGTCAAGTGCAAGATTATTAGGCATCAGCCCACACACAAAATACTATAAAGTAGCCTCAGGACAAGTCAGATCTGATAAGACTACAATTACAGAAATTAACTACCAGTACACAGGGTATAATTTTAGGTGATTAGAATCCCATCCTGTGAAGTCCTGTGTTTAAAGCCTACTCTGAGGCACAAACGTTTGAGTAGAAATGTTTCTCTACCAACTCCTGGAGACAGACCACACAAGCGCACTCACTCACCCTTCTCAATGGGTCTCTAGTCACAGCCCCTCTCCTGAAAGAGGGTTGGATTTCTTAGGACCATGGTAAGAAAAACTAATTGTAACAATCCTGAATAATCCAGGAAACTTTCAGAGTTCAGTGTACAAGAACTAGAAAGTCCAAAAACTTCTGCCTAAACAAGTCAAGCCAAACAGCTGGGCAAACTTGGACTTAAGGTTGACCTCAGCCAAACAATTTTTATTACTGCCCTTCTGAGGAGGGAAACACACACAATAAATACTTCACAGACACTTTAAGTTTTCTTCAAAAATGCCTTAATAAATCATCAATATTTATAATCAGACACTATGAAAAACATTTTTGAGTTTTTCTTCAAATACTGTATATCACTTAAAAATATTAAAGTTGTAGAGCAACTCAAGAGTAAGGTAGCCAGAATTTGGGTGTTAAATGAGGTTTTAAGCGATTCTTAATCTATCTAAAGCCTAGTTTCTGAGAATGTAGCAGTGCATTCTGTGTGATTGAGACTGACTCCAGAAAGTTTACTTCAGTCAAGAGAATTTGAACTTTTACAGAACTTTACAATTTATTCACCTCCCTTCTCAATCACTTCACAGGACTGTTAGAATTAACCAAGCTAAAGCAGATATTATTCCTATCTTTTTTTTTTTAGAAAAAGAAAATGTGATGTTCAAAAGACTTAATGACAATTTGAGAAGCAAAAAAATTCAGATCTTCAGACTCTAAATTACAGCTGTTATAATATACTGATTTTTAAAAAATTATTTAATGCTGTTACTATTATACTACTTTGAAATAAATACTGTTTGTAAGTAATGTATCCTATCTGTAGGTGGCAGAAAGGAAAATATATACCATGCCTTATATATCATAGCCATTTAAATTTCCTTAAGAGATTTTTATTTCATTTCTAGATAATAAACAATTTTATATGAATTCACTATATTTAAGCAGCTGTATTTCTAATGCTTTTTCTGACTTGCTCTTTCTTCTTATCCATTAAATGATATATAACAGAAGGTATATCAAAACTAATCTTTTATTCAGAAAGCTCTTACATTCTGCAGCGAATGGGCAAGGGTTTAAGACAAATACAATGAAGATTTTATAATTTTCTTGAGGCATTCTTTTTTGTCTTCATTTCAAGAAATTTCTCCCTCGAGTTGGTAATAAAATGCAGGTTAAAATAAAATCTCCATGTAATTAGAAGACTGCTGAACTACAAACCTTACTCATTAATTCTGAATATTAGTCAACACAAAAGAATTCCTATGCATCAAAATAACCTGAGCACTGCCCTAGAGTTAAAATTATGTTGTAATATTACTTAGCTGCCCTGTGTTTCTCCTTGTTTTGAGAGGAGGAAGTGGTAGCAAGAACCTTAAGAGCCTACATCAGGCATAAATGACATGAATACACTAAGGTTTCTGTATTTTTAAACGGCCCTTGTGCTTACTGACATCTATATTTAAGATGTACTTGTATTTTTTTTCTCTCTACTTGGCATGTTTTATAACATGGAAGGTTCAAATAATACATCAGAAGGATAGTTAGCCTGAAATAGTAGATGCTATTTATTATTATCACTTGTTACACACACAATGATGGTTCTACTGACTACAGTAATCAGGAACTCTTCCAGATAGCCCTTAAACCTCCAGCCTAGGTTTTTCTGAATTAAAAGCCTAAAGCTCTTAATTAGACTATGTTATCAAAAATTAAGTTCTACATTCCAAAGTACAGATCAACTGTGAAAGAACTTGTTTAGCTTTATTACTCAGAATAATGTTGGCTATACACTCTCTTACTCGTTTACTCTTTACAAACTGTTTCCACATTCCCAGAGATCCTCTGCAGAGCCTGGATAAGGCAATTCTAGATGCTTTACCCATTAGTCTATAACTTGGAACTGTGAATGACAACAAACTCCTAAACTACCCATAATTAACTTTTTGGAAAATACCTCTCTCTCTGCCTAGATTTATCATTTCCTCAAAAACTTCTAACTTTTATTTCTCCAGAACAGAAGAAATAACATTTAATATCAAAAAGAAAATAAACCAAATGACATGTTCAACTTATAAATTGACTTAATGCTTAAGAGAAATATAATATCCTATTTCACTGTTCAAGTAAAATACTTGTAAAAGTAGCTCTCTTAACTATACATGGTATATCATTTTATTTGAAGTACATGTCAGTTATATTTTAATCAGTTAACTAAAATATTCTAACACTGTAATTATCTTTCTGATAAATCAGAAAGTTAGAAAATAGATTGGGAGTACAGAGTAGGAAAAATGGTAGCAATGAAATGAACTAAGTACATTATTTGTAATACTCCAATAGCTAATCTGATCAGAACACTAATCCAAACACATTATTTGTGTCTACTCAGTTTTGATTTCTTGTCTAATAAGCCTTTAAAATTACAAAAGCCAATACAATCATTCTAGAAATCTTTGCACTAAGCTCACTTTTCAGGGTACTACCTATTATATAAAATTCCAAGCCTCTTAAACACTCTCATTAAAACTGGCAAAATTAGCATAGTAAACTTTCCAAAGCAGGAATCCCTCCATTAAATGGTAAATGTTTAAGATAAAACATTAAGTGGGTACCCCCTAATCGCCCCAAGCTTTAAAGGCTTCAGTGTAATCCCACAATCTCAAAGTGTTTGCATAAACTGGTTAAATTTTATATATACCAAGTGACAGAAAGTTTCCTAGAAGTTTATGAAATACTGATTAGTCATGAAGGGAAACATATTTTGGAAAGACTGTTTCTAAAAGTGTTCTTTTAAGCTAAATCCCTAAATTAAATACTTAAGATTTGAAGAAAAGTTTTCACACATAAAGTAAAGGCAAAACTATTCATTATCTTCTCACAGAAAGAGTAATGGAAATGATCATTTCTATTTAGGTCAACAAAAGTTTAAGAAAGACAACTCTCCAAAAGGGGTATTGCTGAAGGCTCAATAAAAAATGAGAGTTTAGGATTTGATTGCTGCCCTAATAATTTTTATAATTTACTTGAAGAAGCAATAAAATGATTAGGTGCAGCCAATCATTTAAAGCCTGTAAGAAAGAAACAGAACTACTGTAGGTTATAAAGAACATGATAAAGCAGGAGGCATTTCCAGAAAACTAACAAAAACTGCATCACACTTAGGGGTTAAATTCTAAGGTGAAGCTAGGAGACAGGATGATGTCACAATTACTCCAGAAAATCCCTTTAATCTTTCATTAGGTAGATGGCCTGTACTTAGGGTATTTATTCCATATCTGTTTCTTCCTCCTTAAAGATCATCATCAGGCTGTTGGGAAGATGAAAAGAATTACTGTAAACTACTACGTGGCTGGTAGTAGTCAATAAAGGTAAGCTTTTATCTTTAGGGATCACATTTTTAAATATAACTTTAAACAAAAGAACCACACTTAACTGTGAGATGGACAAACTATAAGGCTTGTGAGAATGAAGAATGCTGAAAGAATAGATACACTTTCTTCAACGGCAATCAAAATCTCACAAGAGCATATATATGCTCAGTGCGAGAGGCACGGTGGCTGAAACTGCCTACTATCCTATTAAAAAACACTTTTTTTGACAGCGCAAAACATAATTGAACACAATTACCTCCAGTTTCCTTGAAGGGAGTAAGTGTTTTGTCTCTTTTTTAAAATCAGGTCATACAATACTGGAAAAAATCACCCTCACACATGAAATTTCTGCTGAACAGACATGCTCAAATACTTAAAAATCAAGTGTTATCTCATTCAAGCTAGAAATAATATGACTAGTGTGGAAAAGGCTTAGGTTACAGTTTCCCAACCAATCCACAAGGGCACCCTGATGCACGCAAGGTGGTGTTTGTGTCAATATTTTGAGTTTCCTCACTCCTCTTTCTCAATTTCTGACCACAAACTGGTAACTGCATCAGATGACTGGCCAGCATAAACGCACCCAAAGAAATGTGACACTACCCTGAAAGTTAGCAAGCAGGGGCTGTCCAACTTTAGAAAAGATTCTAACTTTTTAAAAAGGGTAATAAAATACAAGCTAAAAATCAGCTAGTTCAAAACAATTGTTAAAGCCATCAGTTCCACAGTGAAAGACATCCGTAGCCAATTTCATTTTTAACTCTTGCCACAAATTAGTTTTTCATCATTTTCATTTTAGGTCACTCTGAACTCTTGTGTAACCTAAGTTTTACTTTTCATCTCCAAATCAGTCATTATCTTCATTTAGGCAGCAACTGCTAATTGTAAAATGAACAGACCCATTTACAAAGTATACCGTTAACACAAATACCAAAACATATAATGGACAAATAAAATATGGTTTAGGGATGATCATTCTGATGTCCAGGTAATAACGGAGTAAAAATGGCTACACAGTGAAAAGGGAAGGAAGGGAAACCAAAACCACCAAAATATCTCATCCTGCTAAGTTAATACATGGAAACTCTGACTTAACCTTGTACCACTAATTTCTGTTCCACATAAAAGGCATGAATTGTAGTGGCAAAGCTTGCTTAATCAATGAGTTATTAAAAAAAATTCCTAGCATTAGCCTTCCTCAAAAATAAAAGTATGAAATACAAAATAAGTGAATCCACTGTTCTGCACACCAGCTTCTCCCATTTGGGCAGATACTGGAATTTATCCTCGAGATATGAGGTATTCCAAATCCATGTTTACAACCTGCCAAAGCAATTTCAAGAAACAGCCGTCTGATTCAACCATATCTCCTATAATTCCTTTACAGTCAATGGCTTTCATACAGGAAGATTTCCTAGTTTTAGTGGTATCCTCAAATGTAAGTATATTACTTGCTTTAAGAACTTATAAGAATTACAATAAGATACCTGTGAAACTGACAGCATCTTTTTTTTCAGAAAATATTTTAATCTATTTTTCAAGAATTTTCTTAAAACAAGGACATGTGATGTTTTCCCTGTAAATTAGACCACTAATTTCACTAAAGCTCTAAATTATACCCAGCTACTGGCCATAGGATTAAAAAAGTAATAAAATGTGAAAATGTAACCTATATAATTATAGACCAAAGCATGAATATCTTAAGGAAAAGAACTATATGTATTTCCTACATCTTGATATCCTCCATCATCCAGTATAGTACTTTGCACAAAATTAGGTGCTAAAATATCTGAATAAAATATCACTGGGGAAAAGATATAATATTTATCCTAACCCTCTTCCATGGATACTGAATCACTATCTAGCATATAAAAATACTGGTATACAACCTAAAGAACCACTGTACATACTGCAACCTGGCATAGAAATGAGAAGAATAGAAGACTAAAGAGCACTCTTCACTCAACAACTTCTAAGAATCTACTTTCAGCTGCTAGCTGCTTTCAAGAATATAAAGTTCAGAAAGACAGGGCCCTTGCCTTCCAGAAGCTTTTAAAGTAGAAGAAAAAAAATCACCATTTACCAGAGACTATGTGCTAGACACTGTGCTAAGAGCTTTTAGGACAAGCAGGCCAACAACAAAACATGGCAGCTTTTTTAAAGAGGGATGGCATGGGCAGGAGGTAACTTCTTAAGAAAACTACCAGAAGAATTCAGAACGTGGAAATGTCACTTCTAGCTTTAGTAGAGGAAGAGGTGGACAATAAAGGATGATTTCACTGTAGTATTTGAACTCGAAGGGGCAGCATTTCAACAGACAGACATAGAGGCAAAACAAAAGCCAAAGTGTATCCAGGGAATGAGAGTAAAGAAAAAAAAGAGCGTCTTTTTTACTTTTTACATAACTTCATTTTCCTTATATTTTAAATCTTCATATTTAATGACTACAAAACACCCATTATAAATAGCAACCCTTCCCCATCCTCAGTACATTCTAAAGCTTTTACCCTGCTGTCTTTTTTTGAAGATATATACCTAAATGATAAATAAGTGTTTTTTTCCTAACCCTTTCTTTGCTTTATAACTTCCCTTTCTTCCCCCATCTAACTCCAAAACCAAGTAACTAATGTCAACTAATATTCTTTGTTCTTCTCCATCCTTAAAATCCCATACAGATGTTACATGCACATACATATACAGTTTTTTCCCAGGAATTTGTATTTCCCAATCTACTAATTTTTAAAAAGATACACTAACAGATGTTCATGGGGGTCACAATGAAGAGTATGGAAAATTAAAAAGTAAATAACCTATAAATGGACCTTGCTAATATTTGTGGACATATGTTTCCAGTCTTTTCCATGCATATATACTTCTAAATATTTTTCTTTGTAAAAATGGGATCTTCTTTTAGTACCCTACATTTTGTACTTAAGATTAACTGAGATCACCTTTCACTGGTTGACTGAATATAATTCAGATTAAAAAGGCATGATACTTGGTGATGGCAGAAGTCTAGTAAACATAATGTTCCTCATGTAATTGTAGATTAATGATACCAAAATAAAAAATTTTTTTAATTAAAAAAAAGGGCATGATAGTATAAAGGTAACTATATGTACCTGCTTATTGAAAAACTATTATTTTCAAAAAGATGACTTGTGTAATTAATTAATCTCTATATTCAGAACTTATATGAGGAAAAAGTCCATCAGATGCAAATATAACCAACTTCTAAGTTTCTGGTTTGCCCACTAGACCTAATTAGCAATAAGAAAAAACCTAGGGCCACTTCACATTCACTGGACAGTTACTATAAAAAAATTTTTAAATGGAAAGTTTTTTTTTTACAGATAACAAAAATGTGGAGAAACTGGAACCCTTCTACATTGCTGATGAGAATGTAAAAAGGTATAGTTACTGTGGTAAACAGTTTGGCAGTTCCTTGAAAAGTTAAAAAACAATTACCCAATGATCCAGCAATTCCTATTTCTATGCATTCCTAGGCATATATTCAGAAGAATTGAAAGCAGAGACTCAAAACAGATACTTGTAAACAAATATTCACAGCAGCATTATTTACAATAGCCAAAGGTAGCAACAATGGATGGGTTCAACAGATGAATGGGTAAACCAAAAATTTTACAACACATACACACACACACACACACAGGAATATTACTCAGCCATAAAAGGAAGAATATTCTGATACATGGTACATATGGATGAACCTTGAAAACAAAAAAAGCCAGATATAGTATTACAAATATTGTATGACTCCCCTTATATGAGGTACTTGGAATAGGCAAATTCATAGAGAAAAAGCAGAGTTTATAAGAGACTGAGGGTAGGGAGAAATGGGGAGTTACTCTTTAATGGGTACAGAATTCTGTTTGGGATGATGAAAAAGTTTTGGAGATGGAAAGCTAAGATGGCTGCGCAATGTTGTCAATGTACTTAGTGCCACTTGATAAATACTATAATGGTAAATTTTATGTTAGGTATAGTTTACCACCAGTGCCCCCCAGAAAGCTTAAGCGGACCATTTTGCACTGTCAGATAGTTGGAGAAATACTAATCATAAACGTCATGATCTCCTGCCTTGCCAGTGGGTTTCAGCCCCAGGCAAGTTCACTATGGATTCAGTGTGACCAAAGAAATTGACAGCAAAATGTTCTTTGGGGTGAAAGGGTTATACCCAACTTTATTTCCAGGTGGCAGGTCAGTCACTAGAAACCCATTCACTCAGAGCGAGTCTGTATGCAGCAAGCCAGTCTCTGCTTCTGGGCCCCTCTGTCCGCACAGCCGTCCCACAAAGCTGTCCTCTGGGCCTCTCTGCACAGTCATCCCACACAGCCATCCTCTGGGCCTCTGTCCTCAGCACTGCCACCACTCCAGCCTCTGCTCTGCTCTCCTGCAGCCTTGCAGCCCTGCCACCGTGTCACGCTCAGAGCACTGGGCGGAGCTCTTTATATAGAGTCAACAGCCATGTATTGCCCACAGGTGTGCAGTGAGCTAGTCAACCACTGCCAGGTGAGAATCCTGGCCACAGGAACTCTCATTTTATCCACATCTCCACTCTCACAATTCAGTCACCATCTAATTCCAGTCTAGACTAAGACAAAGGAAGATAGAACAGTATCATTTATCCCTTCATTCTCTCTGGTCAAGCCTTCTCCCACGTATTGAGCCAATGAGCCAGGGAGGAGCTAAAGCAGGCAAATCCTCATGGAGCAGGCAGTGAGAGCCCAGAGCTCTACAAACAAAGCCCAATAGAGAGGGAAGCTTCTTAAGGTAACTCCTTCAACAGATGTCCTAAGTTACAAAGTTTTGCATATGAGGTAAGTATATTCTCTTAATTGTAAGCATGTATGTATATGGCTCAGCCTTAGGAAGGAACTAAGTCCACACAGGTGATTAACCTCTCTATCTCCACTCATTCAATTATCTTTTGTTATATAATCAAGTAAAGTTTTAGTAGGGAGATCCATAAACAAGGGTAAGACATGCCCCACCTTTACGGAGCTTAAGTCTAGCCAGAGCCGTAAGACATCTACACAAAAAGTTCAATTCAATAAACACTATTTAGCACCTTATATTCAAAAGACTGAGCTGCAATGAGGACCAGCCACTGTGCTAAACTCTGGGCTTTCAAAAATGATTAAGATACAGTCTTCTAAGAAAATTAGAAATACTTTAATAAAACACATTACAATACATACAGTCTACAGTGCATAGTACCAAAAAAGTATTTGCACAACCCATTTAAGTTTAAATAAAAGGTCTTATAAAATCCATCATTAAGTGTTGGAATTCAGATTCAACATTAATTAACCAAAGCACACAGGCCAGGTCTCCCAGCTTCTCAGATGGAAAATTATTTCATAAATATCAGTAAGTAAGAAACTGAACACTGAGTAGGAACCATTAACTTCAGCTTGTAACTAATGAGATAAGTAACCTCACAAATGACTATATGGTAAAGGCCACAGAAAAATAAATGCGAAGAGTTTTAAGGCGTGGCTCAAGGAAGGAAACAATAATAGGAGAAAAAGATCAGGAAATGATATTTAGAAGACAGTGTTCAAAATGGCTCTTAAAAGAGGAACAGATTTAAAAAATGAGGAAATTGTGCCACTTTCTCATATAAGGTTGCTGAAAGCAGGAACATACTTGCCTTATTTACCCTGCACCCACTTAAGTGTTAAAAAATTGTTTCTGAATTCCACTCAAGATAGTACGGGGAATCGACATTAGTGAGACCTAGAAACAAGAGCTGTAGCTTAGTCTGAGAGGCAGTGAAGCCTCTTGGAAGATTTGTACAAGAAAGGCCAGTTTGAATATTCCTCTATCATCACAGAATAGCATACATATGAACCTGCTATTTCTATACAAGTTAAGAAAGCTGGGTAGCTGGGAAATAAAGGGAAAAATAGAATTTACATAGCATAACTTCCATATCCTTTTAATTTTGTGGCATGTCATTTTATTACCCAAAAAAAATTAATAAAAATTAATTTTCAAGAATCTACACATTAAGAAAGTGAATCTGGCAGTAATGTACAGAATTCACTGACACAGGAAGAATTAAGAAAAAGGAGTTCAGTTCAAAAGTTCTAACAACAGTCAAGGCAAACAGTAATACAAGCCCAAATTAGAGAAAGAAGACAATAGCTGAAAGAAGCTCAAAAATATAGTTGTCAATGCAATCTGACAGTGCACAAATGTTTGGACTGACACAAAAACCCACACTATGAACAGAATTAATTTAATTTTATTAAATATACTTTTCTATTAAAAAAGACATTTATATTCAGAGAATATGGAAAGTATTAAGAGGATTACACTTATTTCTACTGCTTAACACATTGTTAATATCTACATGTATTTTTTTCCTATGTGTAGGCTTTGAGATTTTTTTAACAACTTGATGTAAGTCACATACCATACAACTCACCCATTTAAAGTGTACAATTCAATGGTTTCTTTTATATTTACAGAGTTGTGCATCCATCTCCACAATCAATTTTAGGACATTTTCATCTCCCCAAAAAGAAACTATTATCACAGTCACTGCTTATTCCACACTCCCTCCAACCCACTCCCTCCAGCCCTGGTAACCACTAATCTTTCTGTCTCTGTGGATTTGCTTTTTCTGGACCCTTCATGTAAATGAAGTCATACAATATGTGGTCTTTTCTGACTGGCTTCTCTGACACAATGTTTGCAAGGTTTATACATGTTGTTAAATGTACCAGCTCTTTTCAGCACGGAATAATATTCCATTGTATTAAGGTTTCTTTATACAACTGTAATCATTCGAGATACATAATTTCATGTTCAGCATTTTCCCTCTCCTAAATGCTTCAGATATTCTATTATTTAATGAAAAAGTGTAGTGCCCCATCAAGTGGCTGTACCAGTTTACTTAATCATTTTATTATTGTTGGACATTTGAACTCTTTCCAGTTTTTTCTATTGTCAACAAACTTTCTTAAACACAAATGGAAGCTCCTTTCTGAGCAATCGATCTGGATCCAAGAAAATGCCTCTCCCAGAAACTCTGAGCTTCCTAAGATTTGCCACAGAGAACAAGTGTCATACTCTTCCAGTGAAAACTCAGGATCTTTTCATGTACCCTAAACTAAGCAAAGGATGGATGTTAAAAACTACCGCAGGCTGAAAAGCATGCCTCCAAAATAGTCAAATTAAGAATGAAAACTCATAATTTCAAAGAAATAACAGTTGAAAATTCACCTGACTCTTCCATCAGAAACGTACATGGATGGAGAATACTTTGTTCAAATGTAATGGCTAGTATTAAGAAGCTTCAAATAAATCAGACCACTTTTGCTTTCCATTGCAACTTGGGAGAAAATAAATAGGGGAGAACATCTTGACTAAAACAGTACATATGGTGTAAAACAGTAAAAAATATTATGTACAGACTGTAAATGGTAATAGTCCACAAGGTCCTTGGGAACAGTTAGAAATATTGGGTACCCCTAAAATATTAATTGTCATTTGCCTGCTGCTTCCCATTCATTAACCAAAAACAAAACAATCTCTAAATCACAAAGGTCTTAAAATTCTAAACTAGTTTTAGGATTGTTAATCTCCACCCAATAAGATCCCTTAGAATCTGGTCTAAAAATAAAACTATGTGTCAAGTGTTCCTCAAGAAAAACTATGTACACTGATTGGAATGTGAAGCAATTAACACACTTTGTGAGTGATTTGCCAAGGAAATTTCAGATAGTCTGGGCCAAAACCAGTAACAAAGAAACAACACCCACTTGACATTTTCTTTGGCTAAACTGAGATTCTCCCAGTAATTTTAGAAAAAAGGCTAACAGATCTGAAGTTAACTACTAAAATCAGTGAAAGCTACACAAGTATTCTGGGAGAAATGGCAAAACAGAATGATTCAATCACTGTAAAATTAAAGATGAAAATTTTAATATGTAATTAAGGAATTTTTACTCACAGCTTTAAGACAAAAATAAAATACCCAGCCATTTACTATCACCAGGATTATAGGCAAGATAGTCTATCCCTGTACCAGAAATACATTAACTGAATTGTAACATAAATACCTAGTATTACATTTTGAGCCTAGATTTAACAGTTTTTATTCATCCATACACATTCATAAATACACACAAAATAATATAACCTAAATTCTACACAACCTCATCCTAAATGAACCCAGTGTTCCTTGATTTTCCAATTAATTTGGTCCAGGTGAGTTTTCCAACTAGTCATTTGTTTTTAAGAACCATCTTCCACAATCTGCACAAAAAACAAAAAACCTTTTCAAGCTTGATTTCACCGTTCCATAACCCCCCACTGTCACATCAGTCCACTGCCTTTGAAAGGCAATATTAAAATTCTCTTCTGCAAGTCAACATTAAGGCATGCTGTTTGGCTCACAAGCTCCTCCCAAGAACTAAGGTTATTATGCATGGCCTATTATGTTCCTAATGTGCACACAAAATGTCCCTCCTGTAACATTTTTCTATGTTTAGAGGTGACTACAAAGTTTTATCTAAAATTAAAATGTAGTAGAATCATACATCTACTACTACTAAGCTACTTGAAATAGTAGTTCGAAGTTCCTAATTACATCTTCCATTTAATAAGTAATCTAGTGCTTCTGGAAAAGTCTAATTTAACTTCCAAGAAGTTGTTCAATCTTCAGGACAAGCCACCTACTTTGGATTTCACAAATGGCATGTTTTACACTAAAAGCAACTGTTTTTAGAGCAGTTGTTAAAGAATACTTGATGTTTAACCACTCTCCATTTCATCTTTTGGATGCTCTTCACCTAAATGACCAGCTTAATCTGCTTCTCACCATGTTCTTCTGATAAACCGAATCCCATCAAATATGCGCTAATCTATTTCACTAAAGCCTTCTATCTTCTATCACAAAATACTTTTATCCTGAAGGTATATGCATTTTTCAACTATTGACAAGAGTTAAAAAACGCCAAGTAATTCCACTACAACTTATAGTCACAAACACCATATACCTAAAAGATGAGCTTCTACAACAGCAACAGTCATAGGTTTATTTTCCCAAGTATCCTGTGTTCGGCTGGGCCAAATGTTTCTGTTGCATTTCAAACAGCTTAGCCCTTGAAATGATAAGGGAGGAAAACAAGCCAAAAGAAGCTTAATGTTCTTGAATGGTATATAATCATCTCAACCCAGGAAGATTTAGGAACCGCTGAGCTCCAATCTGTTAGTATCGTAATAATCGCTTTAACATAGGTATTAAACACAACGATACAGCTATTTGGGGGAAATCATATTCACAGAGCTAAGACTTTTTAACAGAATTGGAAACCAGGAATGAATCCAAACAGTTTACTATACAAAACACATTTGCCAAACTAAAACTATTCACTTGCATTCTACACTTTCTCAGCTGTTTTATACAATCGGCCAATTTCTAAAGGACTAGAGAGCGCGGCTCCTACTGTCAACAGCCATTTAAAATGCAGTTTTAGTAAAATGTGCTACATTTATAAAGTCAACATTTTTGTGAGCACATATAACTTTAGGAGAATCTTTTGCAAGAACTCCTAGGAATATGAGTTCAGTTCACTCACCATTGTGTAATAAACATAAAACATTTCACATAAAGTACTTATCAAAAATGTTCTTAACTGGGTTTAACAAAGCAAATCTTTTCAATTACTATCAGCTTCAATATCATCAAGAGATGGGGGAAAGTTAGTTATCAGCAAGAAA
This sequence comes from Manis pentadactyla, assembly GCF_030020395.1. Taxonomy (NCBI): domain Eukaryota; kingdom Metazoa; phylum Chordata; class Mammalia; order Pholidota; family Manidae; genus Manis; species Manis pentadactyla. Next base: position 203,732,472 of record NC_080019.1, on the reverse strand, counting down.
AAAAAATTAGCAACTCATTTTAAATAACCCAAATAAATCAATTAGCTTACTATCTCCGAAGATCTTTGACAACCCAGCCATCTTTTCTTTCAGACCCTCATCTCTCACCACATCCTTCCTGCACCCCAAACTATTTGCTGCTCCCCAAACTCATCCCAACTCCAGCATGTCTCTAAGCTTCGGTAACCAGCTGTTGTTCCTTCAGCTTAGAATGCTCTTCCACCTCTTCACCTGGTGGCACTTAATCAGTTCAAAACTCGGCGCAGAAGCCCCGTCCAGCGTACAAAGTTCCTCACTCCTCCCAGGCAAAACTAGGGTTTCCAAACTCCCCCAACACTTGGGGAGCCCACCCTTATCACAGCGCATTGTTTTCACGCCTTGGGAGCGAACTGAGGCCAGGCTCGCCCCACTCAGCCCACAGAACGCAGGGCAGGGAGAAATACTCAACGACCGTGCGTGCGCCGGATTCATTCCCTACTTAAGACTAAGTGGCCCTCTGGAACCCAGTCACAAGTCTGGAACCCAGACATAGGAAATCCTTATCTCTCTTCCCACCAGAGCATGAATACCAGAGGGCACACCCAGAGCCTTGGAAAGAGAACAATGAATGAACACAGCCGCCTCTCCTCTCATGAAGTCCAAACTCTTCTCTCCGGGCATCGAGTAGCTCTGCAGAGCCTCTGCAGCTGCAGAACTGAAGCGTCCTGGCGGCTCTCACTCACACAAAAGACAACCCTGAATCTTCATTCCAAAGCATCCCAAGGGCAAACCTCAGTATACGTATCCCAAACCTTTCATTAGTAACCCACAGAGTCCCGAAACCCAAGGCGAGGCCCCTATTCCTTTGTGGTGGGGCACTGACCCATTTAACCAACTCGTTCCCTATTGCTCTCGTCCTCCCTAAAGAGTGTCACTTGAGTGACGGACCCTGAGAGAAGATGCGAGCCCGGGTCCCCCACTCCGCGGCCAGAAACAAAAGGAATTGGCCCATCTGAGTGACAACACAGATACGGGGCAGCTCTGGGCGGATTTTCCCTTGGCCAAAATACGAAGAATGTGCACCGAGTACAGGGGTGGCGCTGGCACGTTACCCGAAACACAAGGAAATGCGAGCGGGGATGTGGGAACTCGGCTCGCCGGCCATGACACGGGCCCCCAGGGCCCCCACCCGCCCAGCGCCACCGGGGTGACAGCGGCCTCGCCCGGCCCTCCGCCCCGCGGCCGCAGGGTCGCTCCGTCAGCGCCTCGCAGGCGGGGCCGCCGGGAAGCCCGGCTCCGCCAGCACCCAGGGCCCGACCCGGCCCTGCTGCCTACCTGAGGGAGCTGGGCCGCCTCTGTGTCCCGTCGTCGGGCGGCGGCGTCTGGTCCGCTCCTCCTCCCCGCGGCGGGTGAGGGAGCGGGAGGCGGTCACATTCAGCGCGTCCCCAGCCCAGGGGACAGGGCCCCGGGCAGCCCCCGCATCGTCGCACTCGCGCTCCGCGCCTCAGGGCACACGCCCCAAAGCCCGGACGGCTGGCCCTCTTCCGGGCCCAAGGAGAGCAGCAGGGAAGCCTAGCCGTCTCAAGCTCCTTCTCGCCTTACTCCCGCCATCTAAGATGGCGGCCCCAGCACCCGAGATGAAGAGACTCTCGGGCGGCCCCGGCTAGCGAGCCCGCTACTCGGTTCTCCTCCTCCCGACCTGCGGCGCCACGGGCCCTCTGCTGCTGCGCGCGCCCGCCTGGCCGACTTCAAACTAGGATCGGGCATCCACCGCTCTGGCCTGAGCTTAGGCCCCGCCTCCCGGGGGCGTGGCCTGGTCGTCTCCCGGGTCGCCATTTCGGAGCTCTGGAGGCTGCAGGGTCGAAATTGGCCGGCACCCGGGATGGGCATCGGCAGTCTGGAAGGGCTGGAGTTTGGGGTCTGAGCCTAGAGGGGGCTGGAAGGGTAGCTTGCCCGCATCACAAGGCTCAGAGATAACCAGACGTACCGCAGGGCACACAGCATAAAAGACAGTGTCCAGTTTGGGCGCGCCCTCTCGGTAGAGGAGGCACATCGGAGGTCTTATCTTGACTCCACCACCTACCGGTTATGTAGGAAAGTCCCTGAACTTTTCTGAGCCTCGGTTTCTTGATCTGTAAATTGGGGGTTCTTTTCCCCCATCAGATTGGCTAAAAGTTAAAAAGACTAATCATGTCCAGTCTGGTCCAAGGGTACCTCATTCAGCGCTCCAGGACTGGATACCGGGAGAGCAATTTGGCATTACATTTTTAATGTATATACCCTTAGAGCAATTCCATTTCTAGGTACTAATTCTAGGAAATGTGCAAATATGCTCAAAAAGGCATGTGCTAAGTTGTTTATTGATAGATTATTTGCATCAGAGATACCCTAAGGAAAACATGGATTAATCAAATGGGAAACTGGTTAAATGAACGGGGTCCTACATCTACAGTATGGGATATTATCCATCTGTTGAAAAGAACGAACTAGATTTATGTACTGATTTTTTTTTTTAATTCAAGACTACATTTTTTAAAGAAATAGCATGGTGCAAGGTATGATCTTACTTATTCAGACACAGGCACGCAAAACTACCCAGTACACGTGCAACATTCATTTATTTAAATTCTTATCTGGAACCTATTATGTACCACACATTGTTCTGGATATTGGGAAATCAATAATCAGAAGCCCTGCCTTTCAGTGATGAGAAACCAAAAGAAAGTATAAATAATAAATTCAGGTAGTCATATGTGCAATATAAAGAAAAATGAAGCAAGATGAGGTGATAATGACAGGAGTTTGTGGACCAACATGAAAAGGGCAGGGGAAGGACCATGGGGGGTTGTTTTTTTGTTTTGTTTTATTTTTTTTTAATAGGAATAATGACACCTACCTCAAGGGATTAAATGAGCTAAAACATGGAAAGCACTTAGCACAGTGCCTGAGGGTTGAGACTTAACTATCTGGAGCCTGACTGTCTAGGTTTAAATTTGGACTCTGACACTTCCTCATCTGTGACTTAAACCTCAGTTCCCTGGTTTCCTCGCCTGTAATGAAAGTATAACAGAACCCACCTCTTTGGGTTGTAAGGATTTGGTGAGTTTAAGAAGTAAAGCAGGTGGAACAGTGCCTGGCTCATATTAAACAGAAATGTTAGCTGTAATCATTATAGCTATCTCTTAACATCACATCATTACTACTTAGAGCAGCAAAAACACACTGAGCCTGGGGCCGTTCCTGCCCTCAGTCGCCCCCAGCTGGTATTTGCCCAGCCCATCATGGCTTAGAAGGCTTAAGATACCTATGTTCATTGAAACCCCTTAGCCAACCAATGAGCGTGGCTACTTTATTTTTTCAAAAGTAATTTATCAAAGTGAGATTCACATAACATGACGGTAACTGTTTTAATATGGACAATTCAGTGGCATTTACTGCATTCAGAATGTTGTGTAACCACCATTTCTAGTTCCAAAATTTTTCCATCATTCCAAAGTAAAACTGTTTATCCATTAAACAGTTCCTCCCCATCCCATCTCCACCCAGCCCCTGACAGCCACACATATGCATCCTATTGCTAAGGCTTTCTCTTCTCTGGATATTTCATATAAATGGAATCATACAATATATTACCTCTTCTGTCTGGCTTCTTTGGCTTAGCGTACTGTTTTCAAGATTCATCCGTATGGCAGCGTGTATCAGTACTTCATTCCTTTTGTGACTGAATAATGTTCCATTGTATGTGCATCCCACAGTTTGTCTGTTTGTTCACTGATGGACATTTGGGCTGATTCCATCTTTAGGCTATTGTGAACAGCACTTACATGAGCATGCCTGTGCATGTACTCACCAGAGTACCTATTTTCAGTTTTTTTGGACATAAAACTAGGAGTAGAATTGCAGGAATCATCTCACACTCCGCTGGTTGCATGTCCTCTCCTTTTAAGACCTCTGGTTTGGTAGAAGTCAGAAGAGCTGGAGTTATTAGGAAAGGAAAGGTCTCAGAAGAGGAATGGGGAGAGGAATGAGTCAGAAAGTGTGAAGGAAAAATGGACATGCCATGATTTCAGATCAAACACAGGAGGGAAAGAACAGGAGGTGTCATTGGTACAAGAAGGAGATGGGGGGAGGCTAACATGGAAAATTTCCTGGGTGTTAGAATGTTCTACTTCTTTATTGGGGAGGTGGTTACATGGTGTGTGTGTGTGTGTGTAAAAATTGGTGTGTGTGCTTTTCTATACATGTTATACCTCAGTAAAAATTTCTTTGGAAAGATGGGACAGTAAGGTCTTTGAGCCTGGCAAAAAGGGTGCATTTTTAAGAAGGAAAAACTTAATAAAGGATAGTTGCCATTTCGGGAGCCTCTTCACATATCAGGTGTTTTGTACAATCTCCAATACACATCACAACCTGAAAGGACTGGTCTTCAAATGAGGAACCTTTCAGAGAGGGTAATCAATCCAAGGACATAGCTGGGAGGTGGGGAAGCAGGGATTTGAATCTGTTTGTGCAGTTCTCATTCAGCTGATAAAGGTATCTGCTGTGCCTAATATGTGCCACCCACCCTGGGTTAGCCCTGGACCCACTGCCATGGACAAGCCAAGGTCCCTGCCCTCCAGGACTTCAAAGGGCGACGGGGGGAGTCAAGCAGCAAACTAGTACACCAATAAATCAGCATGAGAATTAGGTTTGCGGTAGATGGAGACTGGAGAATGATAGCATGGGACGCCTGTGTCTTTAGACTGTAGCCAAGGAAGGCCTCTCTTGGGGACTGGTAGTTAAGCTAGGCACTGAAGGATAAGAAAGAGCCAAGGGAAGGGCAGTTGGAAGGGTACGTTTAGGGCCATAAAGTGGGAAAGGAGTTCAGATGAGTGTGATCAGAGCATAGAGAACCAAACGGAGGAGATAAGGCTGGCGAGGTGGGAAGAGGACAAAGGATGGAGTCATACCCAGTCCAACTCCCACACCCAGGGCCTTTCCATGCCATCCTTCCTCTCCAGCAAGTTTAATTTTAGTCTCAGAGGAGTTTGAAGTGTGGGCCTGGCCTGGGCTGGGTGCTGGGAGAGACAGAGCCATGTAAACAAACAGTCCCCCACTGGGTGATCCAACTGTGCTCTGCTCTAATGGTGAACAATCCGTAGTTGTGTGGGAGGGAACCCAGAGGAAGGAGGTAGTGACCGGTTCTGCCAGGGAGGGTCAGGGAGTCCTCTGCAGAGGCAACATTTAAGCTGAGTCTTAAAGGAGGAGTCAGAATTTTCCAGACTGAGAAGGGTGGAAAGGCAGGGCAGGAGGTGGGAACAACACGGGCATAGGCATAGGGGTGTGACTTAGCATCTGTGTGGGAAACTGCAGGCCGTTCTGCCAGGGTTGGAGACTGCCTCCCGAGGCAGAGAGCAGGGAGAGAATGGTGAAGGGGAGGTCTGGAGGGACTGAGGATGGCTGGCCCAGGATCCCTCTGCCTCCAGCTATAATGGAGCCGTCTGTAATGAGGGTGGGAGCCGAGGGGCCAGCTACTCCTGGGTGTCAACCACGGTAACAATATGCACTGGGGTGTCACGCAGGAAAGCCTCATGCAGTCATCTTGGAAAAGAGTTAAAAATTAAGACCTGGGCTCTCTCATAAATTACTTGGGGTGTACAAATGGGCACAACCTCTAGGGAAGTCAGTTTGGCAATATCAAAACTATAAATGTGCATAGCTTTTGCTCTGGAAAGTCTCCTTCTGGAAATGTATCCTACAGATACAGTTGTAAACGTGTGAAGTGATGTATGTACCAGGTTGGCCCTTGCTGTAATTGCTTGGAATCCCAACAAAGAAATGTCATGCAGCTGTGAACAAGAATGATGAACTCTGTGAGGTGATTCGGAAAGACATCCAAGAGACAGTGTTGAGTGAAAGGGGGGAAAAAAAGAACCAAGGGACAAAACAGTGTGTTCCTTTTTGTGAGAAGGAAGGCAAACATTTACTTAAATTAAGTCTGAAGGACATACAAAACGTTATTAACAGCGATCACAGTGAGGGGAAGGGTGGGAGCTGGGTAGATGCAGTACAGGAGGGGAAAAATAGTGCCTACCTTTTTATAATTTTTCTTTTTTTTTCTCATTTGTCTCTTTTGTTTTCTCTTTTTACCTTTACTTTTTAATTTTTTATCTTATTTTCATTCCTTTATTTTTTTCTTAACCTTTTTATGATTTTTAATTGTCAAACCATGTGAGTATGTTACCCACTCAAAAATTTAGTTAAAAAAAAAAAAACAATCCTAGAAGTCAAATGAAATGGTCCACACTGGAAATGGAGATTGGGAATGGGGGAATAAGAGAGGGAATGGGGTCAACAGTGTGTCCAGGGCCCTGCCATGTTCTCTGTTGTTCATGTACACACAGCCCCAAAGACTCTGTGACCCTCCCCAGAACTCTAATCGTCCTGGACTCTAAGGGCTGGGCCTCAGGCAATGCCCTCTGTCACCTGGCTCCCCTGGCTGCCCGGCTCACCTCCACCTGCTTCCTGCCAGCCCCAGGCCACACCTCTGGACTGAAGACAAGCCTCCGACAGAAGCCGGAGTCCCTGATCACTGCCTGCTTTCCACCAAATTCTACTTAAGCAGCTGCTGAAAACACAGCTTTATTTTCACCTTAATAAACCCAACCCTTCCTCTTTCCTCTGCACAGAGGAGTCAGCATGGGGTCCAAAGCCAGCCAAATAGGAGATCAAATCCCAGCCCTGCCCGCACTGCTGGGATTCCTGGCCTCCCCCAGCGGTGATGGAGGAGGAGGAGCTCTTACCTTCCGGGGCTGTCTGGTGGAAATGAAGCCAGAAGGCCCCAGCCCTGGCACACAGTAGGTGCGCTTAGGGCCAAGTCTGCCAAGCCTTGAAGAAGAAAAAAAACAGGCCTTTCTTTTAAATGTCGCTTTCCCCCTCCCAGTTACCACCCTAATTCTTTCTTCCCTTTAGGGCGAGATGTATCCAAAAATGGCCTAGACTCAGGCTCAATTTTCTGATCCCTCCCCACATTAAGCCAGTCTGCCTTCCACAGCCACCCCGGAATCCTCTCCTTCTCACCAATACATCCCTCCACGAGGGTTTCCCAAGCCGGGCCTCAGTGCCCTTTACGATATTTGGTAAAGGGCATGCCCTTCCTGTTGAAATTCTCTCCTCTGTCACTGGCCGGCTCCTCATGTCCCAGGAACGGCACTGCTCTCCTTGCAGGCCTGCAGAACCCAGCAAACCTGGCAAAAGCAGCTCCTGTGCCTCCTGCCTCCCAGGGTTCCCCGCCACCTGGGCTCCTTCATCTGGGACTCTTCCCTCCTCCACCCCCACCCTGAGAGAGGTCCTGCCCAGCCTCACTGTCCCCACTCCTACCCAGCAACCTTTGCTGTCCTCTGGCCCTGGGGAGGTCTAGGCACAGGCAAAAGAGAGGGCATGATCCTGACGTATGTGTGTGGCACTACCACTGCATGTTTGGCAGGCCTCTCACCCTTCGTCCCAGTACTGAGCACAGCCTGGCACAGAGGTTGCGATCCTTTGAGGCCACCGTCCACTATGAATTGGGATGGTGAACCAATGGGAAGGGGAGACTGCCTTTCCTGCCCCCAGGCCAGGCCCAGCATATGTCTGGCAGCCAGCCCAGAGAGGGACACCAGCAGCCAGCAGGCACACATGGATCCTATCAGGGGTCTACACTGGCCCTGTGAGCATTCCCCTCTCCCAGGGAGCCCAACGTTAAATAGCAAATATACAACACCATGACAGATTGAGAGAGAAAAAGGAGAAAGTTCTACATGTTAGTACTTTCCCTGGTACTCTTGTCTGCTTTATGAACAAGGGGCACCACCTTTTCATTTTGCACTGGGCCCCACAAATTATGTAGACCTTGGAGAGAGGCCAGGAGGGCCAAATGGCCCTGGAAGCATCTCAAAACTTGCCAGTTCTCCCCAAAGTTATAAAGCTACATGGGCAAGAATAAAAGAAATCACTCATGCAAAAAATTTAACTTGGAGATTCGTCAGCTGACCACACTGTCTGTGGTACTCTATGGTTCCAGTTGCCCATTGTTCAAGAAGCCACTCTTAACTTAGGGTTGTAAGACAGCAACCATTTCATTATACTCACAAATCCTGTGGGTCAGGAAGGCAGACAGGGCCTAGACGGGATGGCTTGCCCCACAGTGTCTGGGGATGGAAGAACTCCAGTGGCTGGAGCTGAACTGAATGACTGGGGGCTGGACCAGCTGGGGCTGGAAGGTCCACTTCCAAGAGGGTTTCTTCATGCCTATGTCTGGTACCTCTGTGGAGATAGCTGGAAGGAGAGGGGAGGGGAGGACAATTAGCTGGGACTGTCTGCCAGAACACTTCCACCTGGCCTTGCCAGCACAGACAGCCTCTGGGTAGTCAGCATTCCTACGTAGCAGCTCCGAGTGCCATCCAACAGTGCAGCAAAGAGTGTGTGGTCTTTTATGGCTCACTTAACATCGCTTCCAGTGGAGATGTAGGGATGTGCAGCATGACGGTTCCTGTCCTGGGTTGGGCTGGGTGGCTCATTGTGCAGTGGGAGAGTTGGAGGGGGGCAGGATGGGGGGAACAAATGAAGTACAACCACATGCAAGGAATTCAAACATGATGGTCTCTACAGGGCTGGGTGTTGCAGAGCACGTGACTCAGGTCTGGCCAATCAGAGTGGCACATGCTTCTGGTCACTATAATTGGTTCAGGGATGGACACATGACCCAACCAGATCCAATTAAAGTGAACTTCAGGATTTTTTTTTTAATTTTATCAAATGTACATCACTGTGGTGCAGCAATCCCCCTCCGCCTCCCCTCACCCACAGGCTCCCTTCCCCCTTGGTAACTACGAGTCACTTCTGAGTGTCTGTGAGTCTAATGCTGTTTTGTTCCTTCTGTTTTGCTTTGTTTTAATATTCCACAAATAAGTGAAATCAAATCAAGTATTTGTCTTTCTCAGCCTGGAACCTCAGGTGTTTTGAGGAAGCTCACAAATAGATATTCTGAGTTCTCCCGTGGGTGTTAGCCTTGGTGGGAGGGACGGCTGGGTTGCCTGAGCTAACTTTACAGAGTGAGAGTGAGCCCGGAGTCCCGTAGGGTCCTGCTAACAACCAGTGAGCACTGAAATCAGCCAGCCCTGCAATCAGCCAGAGCCGGGTTTTTCAGTTCCAGGCACTACATTCCCTTTTTTGGCACTTAAAACCGTTGGATTCGTTTTTCCATCACTTGTAACAGAGTCCTAATAGATGCTCTGGCAATTTCCTCTCTGGAAATATTGACATTCAGTTAAGGTTGTTTCTTTGCTTCTGCAGAGAGATCCTCTAGGACATGAGAATGACTGGAGGGCTATGTGCACACTTCCAGAGACAGAGCGTCTTTGAACTGGAGTTTTCCAGGCCCCAGGGACCACCAAGGGAGAGGGCTACCCAGAGAATCTCAGCTTTCCTTCTGCCCCTCTGTGCTCACAAGAGGGCCCGCTTCACCCCCCCCCAGCCCCCCCAGCATGTGAAGCTCAAGGCTGGGACTGGAGAGGCCAGCTGGTTACCTTCACCAGACTAAGTTCAGTGCGTTGTGAGAATTTGGACACTTATTATTATTAGCAATATTTGCATCTTTACAAGTCAGCATTGGCCCTGTAACCTTGAATAGATGAGAACTGAAGAGCTCTGTTTGTTTGGTGAGTGGTGATTGGGATCCCCTGGTATTAGCTTAAATTTGTACCCCTTCACCTACCTCTCTAGAGGGGAAAAACTTAGAGGTCAGTCTTAGCTAGAAGCTCTTGACACCAGATAAAAAGAAGCTGGGCCTGTCTGTGCAGCCCTTTGCTCAGCTACAGGTATGACTGGCACAAATAAAATTCTGGAGATTGTTTTCTCTTTGTTCATTTCCTTGTTACGGTTCTGGGCAACTTTGGTTTTATGTTCCTCAGGTTCCTTCTAGTAAAGTTGATATTCTGCCCAAATTATCAGAAGAGTCAACGTTTTCTTTTAGAAACAGTTTCAGAAGCCAAATAACTCCAAGGTAGAACAATGACTGAATGACTCTAGGTACCATTATCATCCACCTTACAGATGGGGAAACTGAGGCAAGGTCACACAGCTAACAGCAGGCAAGCCCTGGAACCAATTCAAGCAGTGCAACTCCACCCCTTCCCCTTCATTTGAGAAACAAAAAACAAATAAAACTACTTATTTTTATGTAATTTCAAAGAGAAAATTTGTAATAGTACTATAAGGAGCTCACATATCTAGACCCTGCACTTTCAATCATTACAATATATGTGTTCAGTAAATAAATAGGCACTCAAACTCAATAAATAAATAGTCAGTAGCTAATCTTAATTAAGAAAACACCAATATACCCAAAATGAAAATCCAAGACAAAGATTAATCTTGGCTGAAAGGCCCAAAGCTGAAGGGGGGAAATGAACTGTGTCCAAAATTTTCTGCACAGTTCTTATTCATTTCTCTATTGCTTACAGCAACAAATAAATAAATTCACAACCGCTCAGCTTAGAGAAATCTTAGAGCCCTCCTCCTGCAGGTATGCGAGCTGGCCTAAATCATGGGCTCAGGGTGCTCCACCTCCCGAGCAGCCATGCGAGCTGAGAGCCCATGGCTTTAGAACCAGATCACCTCAGATCAAAGGCCGGCTCTCCTTGAAGAGCTGTGTGACCTTGGACAGGGGCCCTAACCTCACAGGGCCTTGGTTTCCTTCTGGCAAATTAGAGAAAAGAATATGGACCTCATGGGGTTATCGAGAATATTAAATGAGCTAAGATATGTAAAGACCTTGGCATGCAGCAGAGATCTAATAAATGTCTCTTTTCAAATAGGTTCCATGCTTCAGATTATTTCTCTGAAGAAGTCCCAGAAGGGGAGTCACCAGGTCAACTGTAATAAACATTTTCATGGCCCTCGATCTACGTTGCCAACTTGTTTTCCAAGAGGGTACCAGTGGCATACGAGACTGCAGGTTTCACTGTCCCTTAGCCAACACAAAAGATTATATTTTTTTTCTGTTGGTTACTAGAGAAAAAAAAAAGTACTTTATCACTGCTTTAAGTTGTATTGCTTTGATTAAGTATGCAGTTGAATATTTTCCCACATACCTGTTCCCTATTTCCTGACTTAGCCTGTTCATGACCTTTGACTATTGGAGTACAGGAGGTATTTTTTCTTATCAATATCTGTTAATTATTCTTTATGATAAAGAAATTAACTTCTTATATATCGATGGCAAATGTTTGGTCTTTTTGCTTGCCTGGTTATTTGGAAGCTGTTTCATTTATTTCTAGTGATTTTGTAGTTATAGTTATTGTTATGGTCATTCAGCCACAGCGTTTCATCTGTAGTTTGATGTTTTTTTTTTATGATTTATTTTGTAACTTTTTTAAAGCTGTCCTTCTGGAGATTAGGTAATTTTGAGGAATTAAATGCTGTGGGTTGACTTTTGTTTCCACCACCACAACCAAAGACATGTTGAAGTCTTAACCTGCAGAACCTTCTATTTGGAAATAGAGCCTGCAGATCTAGTCAAGCAGAGATGAGGTCGTTCTGTGGTAGGGTGTCATAAGAAAAGGAGAAGACAGAGGCACACAGGAAGTATGCCAAGAGGCAACAGAGGCAACCACTAGAGCCATAAAGCTACAAGCCAAGGACTGCTGGCACCCCCACCCCCAGCAGCTAAGAGAAAGGTAAGGGAGGACTAACTCTACCCAGACTCTCAAAGGGAGCTTGGCCCAGCGACCCCTTGATTTCATTATCCTGACCTCCCAATCCAAAAGAGAATAAACTTCTGCTTTTTTAAGGCACCCAGTTTGCAGCACTTTGTTTATGGCAGTCCTGGAAACTAATACACCAAATCTAGGCCAAATTTTCCTATCAAAATTGGAACCAAGGAGAACTGGGCAGAAATTATCTCATGCTGACCACAGAAGTGCCAGGCACCTAGAAGGATGAGACCTAAAGTGTGGTTTTCCCAGCATCTAGAAAAAAGAGGGGAAGTTTGATACCTGCTTTGCAAATTACACCAAAATGAAACCCAAAGGACTGAAAGATTTAAATGTAAAAATGAAGCCATAGGCATACTAGAGGATAAGGAGTGAAAGTTAAAAAACAAATTTTTTTTTTCAGTGCAGGGGAAGCATTTCTAAGCATGATACAAATGCCAGAAGCTGTAAAAAAAAAGGTTGATAAGTTCAAGCATATAAAAGTCAACTTTCTGGGTGGTGATAAACACCTTAAGCAAAATCAAAGGTCAGTGGCACACTGGGAAAAAATATTTGTAATTCAATTCACAAAGGACTGGTTTCTCTGATACATGAAGAGCTCCAGAAATCAAGATGAAAACTCTAAGTGCCCAATGGAAAAACAGTCAAAGGATATGAACAGACACTTCACAGAAAGGGGCACACAAAGTCAAACATGTCAAAGGAAAAAAAAATAGCCACTGTCGTAAGAGAAACTGCACTGAGATACCACTTCTCACCTGTCAGGTTGGGCAAAGTAAAAAAAAATGTTTGCTAACTCCCTCCCAAGTATTGTCAGTGTATTCTTGACTACAAAAGGCAGAATGTCAAGAGCACAGTCAGTGGGTGACCTCTTAGGATTCTTTGCAATGCTGGGACTCAGTGACCATCATAATATCCTCAATACTTTCATCTTATCAACATTATCTTCAAACTAAGACATCAGTTGTATTAGAAGAAGCAACTGTAGCATAATGGTTAACTATAGTGTAATGGTTAATTCTTGGTTCAGCCACTTGCTGTGTGGCCTCGAGTAAGTCATTTAACTTTCAAGCCTCAATTTCCTTCACTGTAAAATGGGGATGATGGACCTACTTCATAGGGTTATTATGAAGAATTAATGAGTTGATATATGTAAAGCATTTAGAACAGTGCCTGGCACATAATTACCATCTAAGTGCTAGCAATTATTATTACCAACAGGTAGGCCTACAGTTTGGAAATATAGAAATTTTATTTGGTATAATCAACAAACCAGTTATTCTGAAAATGCCTCTGTGTTTCCAGAGTTGGTGGTCACTCTGTAGGTGCTAGATACTTTTAAATAAATTAACCCTCCTTAATTTACTTATAAATTAATTCCTTAATCCTCCCGATAGTTACTGCAAGGTTTGCTTTCTTACCTCCATTTCCCTAACACAACAGGGGATCAGAGAGGTGAAGTTACCTCCCCAAAGTCACACAGCTAGTCAGGGCAAGGGCGGAAGATTCCAACTTAAATCTGCTCAGGTGCTTTCCACTCCATGTTAGGCCATCACTTCCAGGGTGTCCTTCTCTGTCTCCAAAGGCACACTTTGGTGCACTGAAGATGGAAAAATCAGCCCCGCTGCAGATGGTGAGCATGCACGGGAGCTCCTGCCTGGCTCCCACGCTGCCTCTTGCCCTGATTTATAGATAGGTGGAGAGCATTCCCCATAACCCAGCCCCACCCTGACCCAGGATTCCTAAAGCCCGGAGAGAGACCAACCGGCTGCTCCGCCTGCCTTGGGAGAACTCTGGGGTGGGGTAGGGCTCTGAGGCCCGGGGAGAGTCTCCAGGGCTCACATTTACAGACAGGCATAAACAATGGCCCCCGACTCCCTCCAACTCTGCCTCTCGGGTACAGGCTCCATCCATCCGGGCTTGTTCTACCGGATGATCAACGCGTGCAAAGTGTGCAGTGACCTGTTTCTAAATAGATCTCATTTGGGCTGGGACTTTGAAAGTGAGCCAAAGGCCCCAACCTAAAATAGACAGCCTACTGCCCTGCTATTTTCATGGCTTAAAAAAAAAATCCCTCTAATGCAAAGCAAGTATTTTTATCACAGGCCTTGCTTAGAATAACAACACCTATTTACTTGGAGGGAGGAGACTGCTGGGCGAGTTTCAGTGCTGGTGAATATTCCGGGCAGGGACAACTGTGTTCCATAGACAGGAGAGAATCTTCCCCAGTGGGGGGCTAGTTCTGTTTGGTCTTTACACCAGCAGCATCTTCAGCCTGTACTGCCACCCCCAGTACATAATCCACATCCTGGCCCCCAGCCACCTCACTTTGTAAACTGCTCCAGGACCCCAGATGCTAGCCACAGGCTTTGCTTTCCTGCTGGGGGCCTCACCTCAGCCCTCAGTCCAACCGCAGCCTTCACCCTTTGCTTCTCTCCGTGGGCAGAATTCGGATTTTCCTTTGGCTGGAGGCTCAGTGACCTAAAAAACATGCATCAGCCATAATAATCATAATTATAGCTAAATTTTTATCCAACACTCACTGATGCCAGGAACCTTGCTAAGTGTTTCTGGTGTATTATCTTACTGAATTTTAAGGCCTGTTCTGTAAGACTGGGCTACGATCGGTCCCATTTTACGGAAGGGAAAACTGACACAGATAAACTGCGCAGGGTTACGCAGGCGGAGGATGAGCGGGAAGATTTGAACCCAGGCTGAAGAGCTCCCAAGTGTGAGTTCTGGATCATTCTCTCATGGTTGGAGCTTTTCAGTACGTCCAGATGATATGATCCCTCATTGTGTAACATATTTGAGTGCATCTGAGAGATGAACCCAACATGCTACTTCTGGGGAAGGATGGGGAATGAAAGATTGAGACATTTTTTACTTGCCTCTTTAAACTTTCCTTTGTATTTTCTGCGAGTGTGACTTTTATTTCATCAGAAACACAAAGGCTATTTTGAGAAAAATAGGCCCCCTGAGTTAAAGTCACTGCCCTTCCTACCTGTGTGACCTTGGGTAATTTATTTAGCATCTCTGTGCCTCTGTTTCCTCACTCATGGAATGGAGGCTAATAATAGCATCTCCCTCAGGAGATGGGCCTGAGGATTAACAGTGTACACAGTGCTTGAGGCAGTGTCTGGCACCCAGTAAGGGCTACTGAAGAGCCTGCCACCATGTGATACTTCAGACTGTAGAGGAAAGGCCAGGAGATGCAAAGGTCCATAGGGGCCCTGGGGGCGTGGGGAGTCGCAGCTGTCAGTACCCAGAGGGTAATAAGCCCTGTGGCAGACTTGGAGAATGCGAAACTGCGGCTGGAAGGGGTGGCAGTGTTTTTAGGTCCCATGCATTTTCAGAAGGGGGTGTAAGTCCAGGATTTCATCAGAAGTCCCTTCAGGTTTCCTGTTGGCTCTGATCAACAACAAGGCAGGACAGGGTCTGCAGAGACTTTTGGCCCCAGGCTGCCATCCTACAGCCACACTTTCACAGGGCCACCTGACTCCCCACAGGAACCCTGACACCAGCAGCCAACAGGGGAGAGGGGGCATGAGTCACAGATGCCTGACTTTGGGGGTCATGGCACTAGCTAATCAGGTAGGAACTGTCACCCTATTTTACAGATGAGGTACCTGAGACTCAGAAAGGGGTAGTGATTTGCCCAGGGGCATACAGCCTAGTGACTGATGGAGCTGGGACTCAAACCCAGGAATTTCCAATTCCCAAGCCTGTGCTTCTCCTGGGCTATTTATGAGTCTAATACTTTCCTTCTAACAGTTTCTCCAACCACAGCATTCTGAGACCTGTAATTAAGAAAAAAAAACCTCTTTCCCATGGCCTTTCTTTCTCTTAATTATTTTTTTAATTCCTTTTTTTTGGCTTTGAAATTAAAACTGTTGATTACCAGCATCATCTCTAAATGAAATGAGATTTTTCACTGCGGGGCACACAAATGGTTAAATTACAGGCTTAGCTGGCTGGCCCCATGCTGCTGGCGTTTCCTGCCTCCACTCAGCTTCTCTCTGAACGATTCAGCAACTGCTCTTTAGTGGGCAACCCACTCTACATCAGACAATACAATGCCCACTACTACCTGAAAGACTGTGTTAGCTGTTAAGGAGCCGATCAGAGCCCTTCAAGGAGAGGCTAAAGTTGGGTGGAGATGAGGGTGGAAAGAGAACTAGCATCCAATCAGTCCTTAATATATGCCAGGCATGTGGGATCTTCACAATAGCCCACTTTCGAAACTATGTGGAACTTCTGGGTATTATCTGTGATGGAGGTATTATTATCCTCATTTTATCGCTGATAAACCTCAAGGTCTGAAAGGAGGAATTTCCCCAAGGTCATGTGGATTCTAAGGGAGAAATTATATCTTGCACTGAAAGCTTATTGTCCAAAGACTGTCCCTGGACCCTAGCTACTCCAAGCACAGTAGCTGGACCAGAGTCATCTGGGAGCTTGTTAGAAATACACAATCTCAGGCCCACCCAGACCTGCTGGATCAGAGGCTACATTTTACAGGATTCTCCAATGATTCTCATGCATGCTAAAGTTTGAGAAGTATTGCCCTAACTAATCCCTTCCCTGCTGACCTGCCTCCCTTCTCCTGGTGGTGAAGCTGCAGAGCCAGTAGCTTCCCTATGCATTTCAAACTGCTGATTTGCCCCAGATGAGTCGGTGTGGATAAAACGAGAGTTCCTGTGGCCAGGATTCTCACCTGGCCCTGGTTGACTAGCTCACTGCACACCTGTGGGCAATACATTGCTGTTGACTCTATATAAAAAGCTCCGCCCAGTGCTCTGTGCGTGACATGGTGGCACGGCTGCAAGGCTGCAGGAGAGCAGAGGCTGGAGTGGTGGCAGTGCCAAGGACAGAGGCCCAGAGGACAGTTGTGTGGGATGGCTGTACTGACAGAGGGGCCCAGAGGCAGAGACTAGCTTGCTGTATGCAGACTCCCTCTGGGTGAACAGGATTTTAGTGACTGATTTGGCACCTGGAAATAAAGCTGGATATAACCCTTTCACCCCAAGAATGTTTTGCTGTCAATTTCTTTGGTCACACTGAATCCATAGCAAACTTGCCCAAGGCTGGAACCCAATGGCAAGACAGCTGAGATCTAGTAAGCAGCTTTCTGGCCTTTAGTCCCTAACTTCACAAGTACTTTGGCTTCGAAACTGAAACTTGAAAGCAAAGGAGATCCTAAATATAAATACCACATATCAACATTTGCATGTCATCTCCCTGACAGGCAGCCAAACATCCCAGTTTACCAAGGACTAAGGGTTTCCTTTGGATGCAGAACTTTCAGTGCTAAAAACTGGGGCAGTCCTGTGCAAACTGGATCCCTCTTTCAGCCCCTCAAACACAGATAATTCATTATTTAGCACAGTAATTCCCAGTCCTGGCTGCACCTTAGAATCACCCTTGAGAGCTTTGATGAAAAACTGCTGCCTGCTTTCTAACCCAGATGAATTAAATCTGAACTTCTAGGGGCAGGGCCTGGGCACTGGTATGTTAAAAAAAAAAAAGAAAGAAAATCCCCATGTGACTCTCTTAAGGTATTGTTCCTTATTATCTTGCCAATGGCCCAAAATAGAAAAAGGCCCGTTTCTGGAAGAAATGTGAGTGTGGCTTTTGCCTAGTGGAGTAGACAATATGACACATAGGAAACACACAACATTTTTTGTTTTAATACCTTGGATTGAAAGGAACAGAGACATCATAAGACAAAAAGCAGCCTTTGTGACCCCAACTTCCTAAGCACTGGAAGCAGGCCAACATGGGTCATTTCTTATGGAAAAGAAAGATAACCAGAGGGTGATGGCAACAGTCAGGCAGAACAGTTTCCAGGGAGCAGCCCTGGACCTCAATCTCTATACACTTCCTGCCCCTGGAGCAGGGAGAATGGTACCCAGCAGAACTTCAGAATTGTGACAGACCTGTGATGCTCTGTGTCTCCCCTTTTGAAGGGGACTGGATATTGCGGTGCTACAGTTCCTGTCTCATTGTATGTTGGGTATCTGGGGGCAGGTAACTTCTGTCTTTAGTACACAGGGCTTCAGATCAAGAGGAGCCATGGCCAAGTGCCTCATCAATAACTGGGTGAGATTCAGTTGATGAGAAACTGGACTTCAGGCCTGGGCCTGAGGCTGTAATGGGATAAGACTTTGGGGATTATGGCAGGGGCGGGGGGCTATTTTGCATGCTGGAGGGTCCTTGGGGAGCAGATGGTAAACTAGGATGGCTTGTTTTCAAAGATTGCTCCAGTAAATCATGCTTCCCAATGTCCATGCCCTTTTGTAGCCCCTTCCCATGTTGTTACCTGGGCCGGGCCTGTGACCTACTTTAACCAACAGAAGGCAGCAGAAGTGATGCCGTGCCAGCTCTGGGCCTACGAATTAAGAGAGCCTGGCAGTTTCAGCTTTTGCAGTTGGGGGAACCCTGAGCTGCCTTATAGGAAGTCTGGCTACCTTGTGCTGGAAACACCACAGGGAAGGGCCTTAGGGAGAGGGAGAGGCCCTGAAACAACTTGGAAAGAGAGAGTTTCAGCCTTACCTGGTCCTGCTGAGTTCAGGCTTGTAGCCATCCCCACCAAGCTGCCAGACATGAGAGTGCGCCCTCTTGGATTTTCCAATTTTTCCAGCACAGTTGAGTCCCCAGAGGACCTCCACCCCTGCCAACATCAGGTGGAGCAGAGCTGACCCCAGATGACCCCAGTCATATAGACAGAGATAATAAAATGGTGGTATTCTTAAGCTACTAAGTTATGAGGTAACTTACATAGCAATAACTAAACCACCATTGACCCAACCCAATCAAAGCTAAAGACCAAGGAAACCCACTCAAGGCAGCCGTGTCATCAGCTTCCAGAGGCAGAGAGCAGAGTGGAGATGGGTGGAGAGTAGATCTATAAACTGAGGACAGCCAACTGTGAACCTGATGGCTTGGAATGTGTGACAGAGAGACTCCTGGAGGTTTGGCATTTAGAATTGGGAGGATGGGGACCTTTCCTGAAGCAGGAAATGCTGGACGACAACCAGGTTTGGGAGGGAAGTCAAGACTTCCATTTTGGATAGATCGAGGTGGGGAGGCTTTGAGATGTTCACGTGGAGATGTGGAAGGAGAGGATGTGGGCATCCTCAGGGGGTAACGATGGTGACCACAGCTAAGCTTGCTCAGAGAGGTCAGAGTGGGCTGAGAGCCAAAGACTATTCCCTGAGGAATCCCAGCATTTAACAGGTGCACCTTTGCAGGGGGTCGAGCCTTCCAAGGAGACAGAGAAGGGGCAGCCAGAGAAGTAGGCAGGGGAAATGAGGACTGCACCATGTTAAGGTGGCGATGGGAGGACGCAGCAGCCCACTAACTCTCACACTGCTCAGATGTCAAGTCAGTAGAAGACTGAAGGATTCTTGGAAATTGTCAGGAAAGCCATTTGCATTCAATTTGGGCTTAACTCACTCCCTACATCTGTGAAACCGAAACTAGCCACGGAGTTGCATCTGTTCCCAAAGAGTGAATCCAAGTGGCCAGTAAACCCATGAAGAGGTGTTCAACCTCCTTAGTCATCAGGGAAATGTAAATTCAAACCACAATGAGATCCTAGTTCACACCCACCAGACTGGCTAAAAATAAAAAAACCCTAACAATACCAGGATTTGGCAAGGATGTTGAGCAAACGGAACTCTCCGGCACGGTTGGTAGGGATGTAAGTTGGTATAGCCACCTTGGGAACAGTTTGACACTAGCACAGCTGAGGATGTGCACAGTGTTTGAGGCCAGATTCCCTGGGAAACAAACTCTGGAGAGGAGGTTTGCATGCAGATGTATTGGGTGCTCTCAGGAGCAACACTTAGGAGGGAATGAGGACAGCAGAAGTTCACATGGTGGGGAGTTAACACTGCTGTGGGGCGGTAACAGAGACCTCAGCCACTGGGCACTCTGAAAATGAGATGGCCCTTCACAGTTGCCCTGAATTAACAGAAAGGGACCAGGGCTTTTTACCTTCACATTGGCCAGTCATTGGCTGGGGCTGCCCCCAAGGAGGGGTCGTAACCTTAGACAAGGCAGCCCCATCCGTTACCGGGCAAGACTCTCAGCTGCTGGGGAGCTGTGCCTTGGTACCGAAGGAGGCGATCTGGGCACACACAACAGCATTCACTACAGTTTTGTACCATTTGCATTCTCTGTCTTGTGAAGTAAGTTAACACCACCTGATTTGGCAAGGATGTTGAGCAAACGGACTGTGATTCTTTTTTTTTCTGGGGAAACTTTGGAAGGTTTTTGGAATGAGCTACAGCCCTCACACTACAGCTTCTATACGAGTTGTCTCCCATCCCTCCTACCTATTTTAGACCCACTAACTCTAAGACCTCTGCTGGTCTCCATGGCTTCCCTAGGGAGATGGTCCAGACCTCCATCTCTAAGAGGTCTGAGACCCTAATCACCATGCTCATCTTAGTCATGGTTGCTGTATTTGTCCATTTACTCTCCAAAGTTGTCAGAGAACCAAGAAACACTTGAGTAGGTCACCTGGAGTGTCAAATGCCTTCTTCCCTGTCCTGTTGTATAACAGCAGCCCTGCCCCCTCTCAGTGTCAATCAAGGTCAGGTCATCTGCCAGGAGGTTGACTCCTCTGCTTGCCTCCTGGTCTCTGACATGAGGAGCCTGAAATGACAGGTAGCAGCAATAGCTTAAAGTTGAATGGGATCTGGTGTCTCCTGGTGGAAGCATCCCCTGCTGGGAACCAGGACGTTTTAGATTACAGAGCCTAGAGTTGTGGGGATGGGAGGCCTGGATTCTCCCAGTGTCTTTCTGGGAGTATAGTGAGAGGAGTCACTCTTACTTCCACCCTGATTCCCAGGTCCGATTATTCTACGTGCAGACAGCATCCATTTATGATTGTTGGTTTAGGGTGGACACTACATCCTGAAAGATGTATTTCATCTTTGCAGAGTATCATTTCCGAGTTGGTGCCTCAGTTGCCTCTTTTTTTTCTAGGTAAAGTGCTTTGTATTTTTAGATCTACCAAGTGTTTTAAATATAAAAGTTCTTTACTATACAAACTTCAATCATAACAGCATCCACAGAACAGTGGGGGCTGGGGAAGGGTTATCAAGGGGAAGTGCAGGTTTTCAGGTCCCTGACTCCTTCCCTCACCTCACCCTTGTTGCCTGTGAGAACATGGTCTTAGGAGAGGACAAATCAGGGCAGTCAGAGGCATAGGGCCTTAGAGCCTGCTGTAAAGGTCGCCTGAGTGCAATAGGTTCCTCTAACACATCACCACCACCTCTAGAGCCATCGCCAGGTCCAGTTAGGAGACAATAGGAGAGTGGTTGTTACTGAGAGAAGCCTTATTCCTCAGTACTCTGCAGATTCCACCTTTTGGGCATAGAATAGAGCTTTTTAGAGACTGCTAGATTGGCAAAGAGTTAAAGTCCACCTGGGGAACAGAATTTGAATTTGAGTCTACCCCCTATCCTTGCCTGTGACTCCAAGAAGCTGGAGTCTTGGATCTGCTCAGATGTTTGGGAAAGGGAAGGAATGATGGAGAGTTTGGCCTAACAGGGATGGAATCTTGCCAGGTATTGATCAAGAAAGCCTCCAGGCAGGCCACAGAGGTCTGTGGGAAGCAGTGTTTGGCCAATGGTACTCAAGAGAGCATGGTGGTAAAATGGTATTCTGGCAGAATTCACTGAATGTGTGGTAGACAGAAAGGAACACAAGTCAGAATTAAGAACTAAAGAACCTGTTTCTTACAGGTCTCTCAGGTAAAAATGAGCTGATACTTCTGGCCAGGGCTGGGAGAGACCCAAAATCTGTTCTCTCTTTGGAGCCCAGTTTGACTGGCTTGGATGTAGGTTTCAGCCCCCAAGTCCTCCAAAGTCCGAGGTCCTCCAAAGGCCAGCAGCTTATGGGCAAGGTGGTATGTCCTAAGTCCAGTGGATCCCATGGCCATACACCCACTGCTACACCTCCTTTTCTCTAAAGTCAGTCCTTTGGTCTAATGTTATGTTATCTGAGACCAAATGTCCATGGAACAAACACTGACAGCTTTCAGGTTGGCTGAGCCCCTTTTGCCAGGAATAGTAAACCCACCTGTGAAATTCCCATCAGGTGTACTGCATCTCCTTCCAGGTAGAAGATAGCCAATGTAATCAACTTGCCACCAAGGGGCTGCTAGGGCTCCCTGAAGGATGATGCCATCCTGATGGCTGCATGTTGATTTTTGTTGCTGGAAAACTGGACATTCAGCAGTGGCAGTATCTAGATCACTGTTAGTAAATGCCCAACCTCTGTCCCTGCCACATAACTTTACCATTTGAGCTTATCGTGCCAACACTGGGGTGGCCAATGACAGGGCTGACCACTGTCACAGCTGAGTCACTCGGTCTGCTTGGTTGTTTAGTACCTCTTCCATGGGCATCAGATAGACAGCAACATGTGATGCAAAGATTGTCACACTTTGTGCAATTTCCTGTAGGTCTGCACACAACCCTCTTTCCCAGACCTCCTTGTCCCCAACTTGTCAATATCTACTCTTCCTGTTTTTGCCAGTGCCCGTAAGTTTGTATTTACTCTTACCTTAAGCTACTTCTCTTATCCACATAGTGGATGCCCAAGTGTACTGCTCAAGTCCTGCCCATTGGGAAGATTCCACCTCATTATTGTCTTTAAAGGTCACTTTTGAGTGAGGCTGTCCTCCATTTTCAGCTTATGCCAAACAGCCCCATCTGTCAGTCAAGTTTGGTCTAGTCCCTCTTGTCAGCTGGGCAGCTATAGGTATGAGATGAAAGAGAGGTGTTGGATGACACAGGAGTCTAGGCCATGAGCTTGTGCAGCTTACTTGTGCCCTCTGGCCCTGCTTGTGCCTGATCCCAGATGTACCGTCTTACTTTGGATTGCTGTTGATCCCACCTGACCTTATGACTTGGTAGGTCTCAGAGATCCCAGCTGGGGTGGGCTATCTGGCTGAAGGGTCACTCAACATTCCATGGTTCAGGTGCTCCAGGTCTAGCAGTGCCCACCCTAGGAGGAGTTTCTCAAATGGTGAGGATTCTGAATGCCTTCCTCTAGATTGTGTTTATCTCACTGGGGCTTGTCATAAATACATGGCGCTATTTCCCACCACAGACACATCTAATACCATAGTGTCTTCCAGGGGATAGGGCCCAAGAGGCAGAGCTGTTTGCAATAAAGCCTGGATCTACCCCAGAGCTCTTTTCTGGCCAGGGCTTGTTCAAAGATGGCAGCCTTCCATGTCGTTCAGAAAATAGGTTGGAGCAGTTTTCCCCAGAATAAAATCTGCTGATTCCAGCCTGCAGAGGTCTCTTAGGTGTTGTGCCTCCTCCTGAATTGTGGGACATGCAAGATGCAATCATATGTCCTTTACTTTGGAGGGCTTTTCCCAGCATGCCCCAGACCACCTCCCCAAAACTACACTGATGTGGTAGCTGCTAGGATTAATCCACCATCCTCAGGAGTCCTTGAATTCTTGGAGGGTTTATCTCCTACTCTCTGAAACCATGTCTTGTTCAGCCAGTCCTATTAGCATGATTTCACTAACAACAGTCACCAATGTGACGGTTTGCAGAAAGTTCCGATGGTCCAGTGCCTTCAGACTATGTCATGTCAGAAGGCAGAAGAGATAACATAGCCTTGAGGTAGATTGTAACTGTCATCTGCCCCACATAAAAGTGAACTGTTTCAGGACTGTCTTCCTGTTAGGGATGAAAAAGAATGTATACACCAGATCAATGGTTGGTTATCATGGACTTAAATCTCTGTTAACCTGTCTAGCAAGTCCACATTTAACACAGCCAATGCAATTGGAGGTACTACTTGATTGAGTTTGCAATAGTGCGCTGTCAGTCTCCAAGAGCCATCTGGGGTTTGCATGTGTCAGACCAGTGAATTAAAACAGGATAGATGGTTACCACTTACCCCGAATCCCTTAGATCTTACACAGTGATTATGAAGATGGGATTCCTAGCACCATTTTGCAAATGAGGAAACTGAAGTTTAAGAGAGTTTTAATAATAGTTTATCTATTTATTGCAAAACTTTATGCTTTGTCAAATCTGTTTGACTCACAAGCTTCTGGCCTTAACCCTGTAAGACACCCAGCCAACAGCTATAATTAGAGTTAATTTAGGAAAGTGAAAAACAAGATCTGACTGAATTGCTACATGTCGAAGCACATCTATCACGCTTTTTGTTAGAAGTTTTTCTAACAAGTCTAACTTGGGGATCAGAGGGTCCATTTCTGCTTAATTTCTTAAGAGCAGGAAATCAAACTCGGTTGAGCAATGTTTTTTTAGCTTTTATTCCTGGCAGCTTTTGGGATAAACTTTATTTCCTAATGCTATATGCCAGGATATTTCCTCATTTGATTTTTCTGGGATTGTGATGGGGGAAAAAAAAGAAGAGGAAAAAGAGTTGCCACCCAAGATTAAAATATTCCCTTTCCTATGCAACAATGCAGCACAAGGCTGCCTGGAGCTGGCAGGAACTTTGCTCATGGAAATGATGACACAGCCCAGAGGTAGAACACCCTGTGTCTTCTTAGGCAAGTCATTTCATGGATCTCAGTTTCCTCATCTATACAATGCAAATAACAATAGCACCTACCTCAGAGGATTGCTGTGTCATGCTCATCTCCGAGTGCTTAAAATACCTGGCGCAAAGTAGCATTCAGTGAATGAGTGAATACATTTTGAAGATTAAATTCAATGACACATTTGCACAGTGCATCACAGATTCCATGGCAGCAATTTGACGAGATATATATACAAAAAGTTTGAAAAACACACAGGTCTTTTGACCCAACAATTCCGTTTCTGGTATTGGATGCTTAATGCTAGTAATTTTAACAATTAAGATAATTGATAATTATGACAATCTTAATTATTCAGATGATAATTGAAGATGCATGAAAGATTTTGTGGACAAGAATGTTCCTGGAAAAACAACTAAATGTCCATCATTTTTGGTGAGGAATCTGTATATATGACACACAGAAAGACTTTATATGGCTAAACACCAAGGCAGCATTACTTTTTTTTTAATACTGCATTTTTTAAAGAATCGTTAATATACAATCTTATGTTGATTTCAGATGTACATCAAAGTGGTTCAACAGTCCCTGTGATCAACTTATATTATGAATGCGAATTATTGTACCTGTTTATCCCCTCCACCCTCCACTGCACCCACCCCAACCCCTGCCCCTTGGTAATCACTAGTGAATTCTCAGTGTCTAAGGATCTACTGCTGTTCTGTTCTTTCTTTTTTGCTTTGTTTTTATATTCCACGAATCAGTGAAATCACATGGTATTTGTCTTTCTCCTCCTGGATTATTGCACTGAACATAGTACCCTCTAGATCCATCCATGTTGTTGCAAATGGCAGGATTTCTTTCCTTTTTAATGGCTGGATAATATTCCCTTGTGTGTATGTACTATTTCCACTCATCTATTGATGGACAAGCAGCACTTGTTAAAAATGGAAATTATTTTTATTTATTTATTTATTAAGGTATTAGTGATATACACTCTTATGAAGGTTTCATATGAAAAATACTGTAGTTACTACATTCACCCATACTATCGAGACCCCCCTCATACCCACTGCAGTCACTGTCTATCAGTGTAGTAAGATGCCACAGATTCACTGTTTGCCTTCCTGTGCTACACTGCCTTCCCTGTGACACCCCCCACACTATGTGTACTAAACATGATACCCCTAAATACCCTTCTCCCTCCCTCCCTGCCTGCCCTCCCACACCCCTTCCCTTTGGTAACCGCTAGTCCCTTCTTGGAGTCTGTGAGTTGGCTGCTGTTTTGTTCCTTCAGTTTTGCTTCGTTGTTATACGCCACAAATTAGGGAAATCATTTTTCACTTGTCTATCTCTGACTGGCTTATTTCACTGAGCATAATATCCTACAGCTCCATCCATGTTGTTGCAAATAGTAGAATTTGTTTCCTTCTTATGGCTGAATAGTATTCCATTGTGTATATGTACCACATCTCCTTTATCCATTCATCTACTGATGGATACTTAGGTTGCTTCCATATCTTGGCTATTGAAAATAGTGCTGCGATAAACATAGGGGTGCATATGTCTTTTTGAATCTGAGAACTTGTGTTCTTTGGGTAAATTCCTAGGAGTGGAATTCCCAGGGCAAATGGTATTTCTTTTTTTTTTTTTTAATAATTATTTTTTATTGAAGGGTAGTTGATGCACAGTATTACATTACATTAGTTTCAAGTGTACAACACAGTGGTAGAACATTTATATACATAATTCTAGGTTCCAGCTATCACCCTACCAAGCTGTTACAATATCTTGACTATATTCCTTATGCTATACATTACATCCCGGTTACTTATTTATTTTACCATTGGAAGTCTGTCCTTTTTTTTTTTTTTTTTTGTGAGGGCATCTCTCATATTTATTGATCAAATGGTTGTTAACGACAATAAAATTCTGTATAGGGGAGTCAATGCTCAATGCACAATCATTAATCCACCCCAAGCCTAATTTTCGTCAGTCTCCAATCTTCTGAGGCATAACAAACAAGTTCTTACATGGAGAACAAATTCTTACATAATGAATAAGTTACATAGTGAACAGTACAAGGGCAGTCATCACAGAAACTTTCGGTTTTGCACATGCATTATGAACTCTAAACAGTCAGTTCAAATATGAATACTCATTTGGTTTTTATACTTGATTTATATGTGGATACCACATTTCTCTCTTTATTATTATTATTTTTAATAAAATGCTGAAGTGGTAGGTAGATACAAGATAAAGGTAGAAAACATAGTTTAGTGTTGTAAGAGAGCAAATGTAGATGATCAGGTGTGTGCCTGTAGACTATGTGTTAATCCAAGCTAGACAAGGGCAATAAAACATCCACGTATGCAGAAGATTTCTCTCAGAACAGGGGGGGTGAGGTTCTAAGCCTCACCTCTGTTGATCCCCAATTTCTCACCTGATGGCCCCCCTGCGACTGTGCCTGTCTTAGGTTGTTCCTCCCTTGAGGAATCTTACCCGTCTCTGGCTAACCAGTCATCTTCCGGGGCCATACAGGGAAATGTGAAGTTGGTAAGTGAGAGGGAAGCCTTATTGTTTGAAAAGGGTTGCTTTTTACTTCTTTGCATATTTATGCCCTGTGGCTTCTATGTCCAGCATTTGTCTTGAGGTATCTTTACCACTTGGAAGAATTGCAAATGGTATTTCTATTTTTAGTTTTTTGAGGAACCTCCATATAGCTTTCCACAATGGTTGAACTAGCTCACATTCCCACCAGCAGTGTAGGAGGGTTCCCCTTTCTCTACATCCTCGCCAGCATTTGTTGTTCTTAGTCTGTTCGATACTGGCCATCATAACTGATGTGAGATGATATCTCACTGTGGTGTTTTTTTTTTTTTTTTACAGGGGAGAGCGCGAACGCACTCCTCCACCACCAAAAACGATGCAGTCGAGTTTCCCACATTTGGGGAAGCCGCAAGGATCAGCACATCCGGAGTACAGTGGACACGCTTCGCCCTGGGAAAAAACCACCTTCGTGATCATGGTATTTCCGCTGCCAGGTAAGCATGAGGTCTCACTGTGGTTTTAATTTGCATTTCCCTGATAATTCGTGATGTGGAGCATCTTTTCATGTGCTTGTTGGCATCTGAATTTCTTCTCTGGAGAATTGTCTGTTCATATCCTATGCCTATTTTTTAATCGGGTTATTTGCTTTTTGGGTTTTGAGGTGTGTCAGTTCTTTATATATTTTGGATATTAACCCCTTGTTGGATATGTCATTTACAAATATAGTCTCCCATACTGTAGGATGCCTTTTTGTTCTGTTAATGGTGTCCTTTGCTGTACAGAGGCTTTTTAGTTTGATGTAGTCCCATGTGTTCATTTTTGCTTTTCTTACCCTTACTCGAGATGCGTTTGGGAAGAAGTTGCTCATGTTTATATTCAGGAGATGTTTGCCTATGTTGTCCTCTAAGAGTTTTATGGTTTCATGACTTACATTCAAGTCTTTGATCCATTTCAAGTTTACTTTTGTGTATGGGGTTAAACAATAATCCAGTTTCATTCTCTTGCAGGTAGTTGTCCAGTTTTGCCAACACCAGTTGTTGAAAAGGCTGTCATTTCCCCATTGTATGTCCATGGCTCCTTTATCATATATTAATTGACCACATATGCTTGGGTTTATATCTGGGCTCTCTAGTCTGTTCCATTGGTCTATGGTTCTGTTTTTGTGCCAGTACCAAATTGTCTTGATTACTGTGGCTTTGTAGTAGAGCTTGAAGTTGGGGAGCATAATTTCCCCAGCTTTATTCTTCCTTCTCAGGATTGCTTTGGCTATTCAGGGTCTTTTGTGTTTTCATATGAATTTTAGAAAGATTTGCTCTAGTTCATTGAAGAATGCTGTTGGTATTTTGATAGTAACTGCATTGAATCTGTAGATTGCTTTAGGCAGGATGGCCATTTTGACAATATTAATTCTTCCTATTCATGAGCACGGGATGTGTTTCCATTTGTTGGTATCTTCTATAATTTCTCTCATGAATGTCTTGTAGTTTTCAGAGTATGTGTATTTCACTTCCTTGGTTAGGTTTATTCCTAGGTATTTTATTCTTTTTAATGCATCTGTGAATGGAATTGTTTTCCTGATTTCTCTTTCTGCTAGTTCATCGTTAGTGTATAGGAATGCAACTGATTTCTGTGTATTAATTTTATATCCTGCAACTTTGTTGAATTCAGATATTAGATCTGGTAGTTTTGGAGTGGATTCTTTAGGGTTTTTTATGTACAATATCATGTCATCCACAAACAGTGACAGTTTAATTTCTTCTTTACCAATTTGGATGCCTTTTCTTGTTGCCAATCTTAAAGGAAAGGTTTTCAGCTTCTTGCTGTTAAGTATGATGTTGGCTGTGGGTTTGTCATCTATGGCCTTTATTATGTTGAGGTACTTGCCCTCTATACCCATTTTGCTGAGAATTTTTGTCATAAATGGATGTTGAATTTTGTCAAATGCTTTTTTGGCATCTATGGAGATGATCATGTAGTTTTTGTCCTGTTTGTTGATGCAGTGGATGATGATGATGGATTTTCTGATATTGTACTGTCCTTGCATCCCTGGAATAAATCTTACTTGATCATGGTGGATGATCTTTTTGATATATTTTTGAATTCAGTTTGCTAATATTTTGTTGAGTATTTTTGCATCTATGTTCATCAGGAATATTGGTCTGTAATTTTCTTTTTTTTGTGGTGTCTTTGCCTGGTTTTGGTATTAGAGTGATGCTGGCCTCATAGAATGAGCTTGGAAGTATTCCCTCCTCTTCTACTTTTTGGAAACCTTTAAGGAAGATGGGTATTAGGTCTTCACTAAATATTTGATAAAATTCAGTGGTGAAGCCATCTGGTTCAGGGGTTTTGTTCTTAGGTAGTTTTTTGATTACCAATTCAATTTCATTGCTGGTAATTGGTCTGTTCAGATTTTTTGTTTCTTTCTGGGTCAGCATTGGAAGGTTGTATTTTTCTAGAAAGTTGTCCATTTCTTCTAGGTTATCCAACTTGTTGGCATATACTTTTTCATAGTATTCTCTGATAATTCTTTGTATTTATGTGGTGTCCATAGTGAATTTTCCTTTCTCATTTCTGATTCTGTTTATGTGTGTAGACTCTCGTTTTTTCTCGATAAGTCTGGCTAGGGGTTTATCTATTTAATTTTCTCGAAGAACCAGCTCTTGCTTTCATTGATTCTACTGTTTTGTTCTTCTCAATTTTATTTATTTCTGCTCCAATCTTTATTATATCCCTCCTTCTACTGATTTTGGGCCTCATTTGTTCTTCTTTTTCTAGTTCATTAATTGTGAGTTTAAACTGCTCATATGGGATTGTTCTTTCCTGAGGTAGGCCTATATTGCTATATACTTACCTCTTAGCATGGCCTTTGCTGCGTCCCACAGACTTTGTGGTGTTAAATTATTTTTGTCATTTGTCTCTGTATATTGCTTGATCCCTGTTTCTATTTGGTCATTGATCCATTGGTTATTTAGGAGCATGTTGTGAAGCTTCCATGTTTTTGTGGGATTTTTCATTTTCTTTGTGTAATTTATTTCTAGTTTCATACCTTTGTGGTCTGAGAAGCTGGTTGGTACAATTTCAATATTTTTGAATTTACTGAGGCTCTTTTTGTGGCCTATTATATGATCTCTTCTTGAAAATGTTCCATGTGCACTTGAGAAGAATATGTATTCTGCTGCTTTTGGGTGTAGAGTTTTATAGATGTCTGTTAGGTCCCTCTGTTCTAATGTGTTGTTCAGTACCTCTGTCTCTTTATTCATTTTCTGGTTGATCTGTCCTTTGGAGTGAGTGGAGTGTTGAAGTCTCCTAGAATAAATGCATTGCATTTTATTTCCCCTTTTAATTCTATTAGTATTTGTTTCACATATGTAGGTGCTCCTGTGTTGGGTACATAGATATTTATAATGGTTATATTTTCCTGTTGGATTGACCCCTTTATCATTATGTAATGTCCTTCTTTGTCTCTTGTGACTTTCTTTGTTTTGAAGTCTATTTTGTTTGCTAGAAGTACTGCAACTCCTGCTTTTTTCTCCCTATTAGTTGCATGAAATATCTTTTTCCATCCCTCACTTTTAGTCTGTGTATATCTTTGGGTTTAAAGTGAGTCTCTTGTAGGCAGCATATATATGGGTCTTGTTTTTTTATCCATTCAGTGACTCTATGTGTTTTGATTGGTGCATTCAGACCATTTACATTTAGGGTGATTATTGATAGGTATGTACTATTGCCATTGCAGGCTTTAGATTCATGGTTACCAAAGGTTCAAGGTTAACTTCCTTACTAAAAGTCTAACTTAACTTACTATGCTATTACAAACACAATCTAAAGGTCTTTTTTTCCTCCTCCTTTTTCTTCCTCCTCCATTCTTTATATATTAGGTATCATATTCTGTACTCTTGTCTATCCCTTGACTGACTCTGGGGGTAGTTGATTTAATTTTTCATTTGCTTAATAATTAATTTTTCTACTTTCTTTTCTGTAGTTTTATTACCCCTAGTGACAGCTGCTTAGCCTTAGGAACACTTCCATCTATAGCAGTCCCTCCAAAATACACTATAGAGATGGTTTGTGGGAGCTAAATTCTCTCAGCTTTTGGTTATCTGGAAATTGTTTAATCTCTCCTTTAAATTCAAAAGATAATCATGCCGGTGTATAGTGTGGTGGGGGGGCATGGGGAGGGCTGCGCAACACAGAGAAGACAAGTAGTGATTTTACAGCATCTTACTACACAGATGGACAGTGACTGTGAAGGGGTATGTGGGGGGGGACTTGGTGAAGGGGGGAACCTAGTAAACATAATGTTCTTTCTGTAATTATAGATTAATGATACCAAAAAAAAAAAAAGATAATCATGCCAGGTTGAGTATTCTTGGTTCAAGGCCCTTCTGCTTCATTGCATTAAATATATCATGCCACTCCCTTCTGGCCTGTAAGTTTTCTGAGAAGTCTGATGATAGCCTGATGGGTTTTCCTTTGGAGGTGATCTTTTTTCTCTCTCTGGCTGCTTTTAAAAGTCCGTCCTTATCCTTGATCTTTGCCATTTTAATTATTATATGTCTTGGTGTTGTCTTCCTTGGGCCCCTTGTGTTGGGAGATCTGTGCACCTCCATGGCCTGAGAGACTATCTCCTTCCCCAGATTGGGGAAGTTTTCAGCAATTATCTCCTTAAAGACACTTTCTATCCCTTTTTCTCTCTCTTCGTCTTCTGGTACTCCTATAATACAAATATTGTTCCGTTTGGATTGGTCACAAAGTTCTCTCAATATTCTTTCATTCTTAGAGATCCTTTTTTTCTCTTTGTGCCTCAGCTTCTTTATTTTCCTCTTCTCTAATTTCTATTTCATTTATTGTCTCCTCCACCATATCTAATCTGCTTTTAAAATCCTCCATTTTATTCCTTAATGATTGGATCTCTGACCAGAATTCTTTCCTGGGTTCTTGAATATTTTTCTGTACCTCCATGAACATATTTATGATTTTTATTTTGAAATCTCTTTCAGTAAGATTGATGAGATCAGTTTCATTTGATTCTTTTTCTGGTGTTTGTACAATTTTGGAATGAACCAGGCTCCTTTGAAGTTTCATATTTGTATATGGCGCCCTCTAGTGCCCAGAAGCTCTATTCTCTGGAGCCGCTCAGCCCCTGGAGCAATATTGGGGGTCACTGGGGACCGGTTTTGGTGCATGGGGGGAGTAAAGAGCTGTTTCCTGCTTCCTGGCTGCAGTGCCTATCTCCACTGCCAGAGCCAGTTGGCCGAACACACAGGTGGAAGCCCCTATGCTTTGTGTTTGTAGTTGCCATAGGCAGGGCTTCCCTCTGGCTGGCCTGATGCCAGAGCAGGGGCTGCTGGTTTGCAAGCCAGGTTGCCAGCTGGCCTGAAGGCAGGCACAGCAGACTGAGTATCATGGTGGGGGGCCTTCAAGCTACATAGCCAGCCACAGGGATGTAGCGCCTGAAGCTCCTGAAAGTTCCCAACCTGCTGGGCAGAGTTCACCCAGACATTTTTGTCCACCTGTCCTTTCTCCTGAGCAGTAAGCTCTGTGAAATCCTTGCCCCTTTAGCAGCCCTCTTGCTGTTAGAAAGTCTCTCAGACTCCCTGCCTTCCTTTTGTCACAGAGCAGCCAGATATGGGATCCCTGTTTTCCACAAACAGCTGCAGTCTCAGTCTCTCCAGGTATTCCGCCTGTCTTCACTTTCCAACCCCACTAATCTCCAGAGCACCATGTAATGTAGGTTTGTGCTCCCAGGGCAGATCTCCAGGGCTGGGTGTTCAGCAGTCCTACGCGTCCACTCTCTTCCCACTCCATTTCTCTTCCTCCTGCTGGTGAGCTGGAGTGGGGGAAGGGCTTGGGTTCCTTCATGTTGCAGCCTCGGTACCTTACCCTGTTCTGTGAGGTCTGTTCTTTCCTCCAGGTGTATGAAGTCTGGTGTAGCCTTTTTTCCTGTTGCTCTGTCAGGATTAGTTGTATTAATTATATTTTTGTATTATATGTGGTTTTAAGAAGAGGCCTCTCTCTCACCTCTCATGCCACCATTTTTAATCTCTGTTGTCAAAGATGGAAAATCTTGAGCCCAATCTCACGCCTACTGAGATTCTGGGGTGGGACCCAGCATTTTGGGTTTTAACAAATTCTCTCTGTCATGATGGTACATATTCAAGTTTAAGAACCACTGCTCTAAAATGTTATTAGAGATTATTTCTTTGTGAGTGGAAGTATTTTAATGTTCTTGCATTTTCTGAATTTCCTTGAGCAAGCATTACATTGCCAACTGATGTAAGGAAAATTTCCAAGAGAAGGAAAAGAAGAAAAAGTTAACTGATTGGAAGTGAAAAGGGAGAGTAAAGTTATGAAGACAAAAACAGAAAAAAAAGCATTTCCACCTCCCTGTTTTTTACCCCCACCGTACTTTTACCCCTACACCAATGGGATGTTATGTATTTATAAGCTTGATTATTATTCAAGCCATTTTCTACTTGCTTTTTCTTCCCATTAATATTACACAGCTGCATTTCCCATGGTGCCACAGGCTTCAGAATCATTATTTTTGAATTATTATAAATGAAGTCATTAATGTTACTCAATATGGCTGTTGCCTTGGCCACCCAACTGTCCCCCTGTATTGTTTTCAACTGTTTGCCATCATCAGTAGTGCTGTCATCCATAGCTGCACATACACCTTTTCTCTATTTTCATATTATGGCCTTAGGATAGGTTCTAAGAAGTGGAGCTTCTATGGCTAGCATTGTACAAGACTGCCAGTTTCCAAACAGACTCCTTAGTGTGACATTTTAAATAATTTGCTGACTAATGGAGAAAATGTTACTTCCGTTTTCATTTCTTTATTAGAGACAACAGCTTCTCCCCCCTTAAAATAAACGAATAAATATTCCTTTGTAAATTGGATTGGGGAGAGAAGCTCTGGACTTCTCATCATTAAACTCCCTGAACTCTGGTTTCTTCCTCTACAAAATGGAGTGATACCAGAGCAATTGTGAAATAAGTGAAATAAGGTATGAGAAACTCTTTTTAACAGTGTTTTCTGCATGGGTGCCTATTACCCCACTCAGCGTCAAATTTACTTAATATTTACCTGTTTATTATAAAACTTTGTTTTGTCCATAATCCAGAAAGTTTTCACCACAGCCCAAATCTTGAAAGCCTTCTTTCTTTGTGACCTGGTGTCTGAGAAGGCTGTGGGCAAAATCTCTTCTTAATTCCCTGCGTTTTTTTGAGGGCAAATATACAAGGCGTTTAGAGCCTTTCGCAGAAGGACCCTCCTTCAAGGCCTGAGGGTGTCATTATCTGACACTGGCCAGACGAGAAAGCTCAGCGACGCGAGGGCGCAGCCTCCCGTCTATGCAGACTCAACCTCTCGTTTAGGAGAAGAGCCCATCAGGAAAGGTTAGAGTCCCAACAGGAACTCCAGGTACCCGAAACCTAGGGCAGGCCGACCTGGGAAATGCAGCAGCCAGAATGAATCAGTTAACGACTCTTTCCTCCTCAATGTTTTTCTCCGTTGCTGGGAAACGACGCTTCGCCACTGCGGTGGCTAGCGCCCCCTCTGGTGCCCATGTGCTGTAATAGCACCTTCAGTTGAGCAAAGAACAAGATTACTTTGTTTTTAATACTTGACTTAAATCATTGTTTTTGTGGAATATAATATACATAAAAGTATCCAAGATATACACAAAGATTGAAAAACTGTTATAAAGTAACCTCCGTGTAACCACCACCCAAGTAAAGAATAGACCACCGCCAGCGCCTCAGGCTGCCCCTTCAACTCCCCACACAGTCCCGTCACACTCCTTCCTGTGCAGATAAATACTCTCCATCGCTGAGGGTATCCCTTTATCGCTTTCCTTCCTAGTTTCATTACCTGTATCCGTAAACAATATAGCTTTGGTTTAGTCTTTTTGAACATTTTATACAAACAAAACCATATGGTTTTACTCTTATGTTTGTAATAATCTAAACATATTTTTGCATTTGTAAGGTCTATCCATGTTGTTACATGAAGATGTAGTGTATTCGTTTTCATTGCTGTGTAACATTACAGTGTAGGACTGTACCACAACTGATCCATTCATCTGTTGATGGACATTTGTGCTGTTCCCAGCTTGGGGCTATTTTGAACGGTGCTGCTGTGAACATTCTTGCCTATGTGTTTTGCTACATATATGCATGCATTTCTCCAGGTTACATACCTAAGAGTGAAGTTGTCAGGTTACGTAATATGTGTCTCTGACTTTACTAGATAATGCCAAATAATTTTCAGAAGTGGATGAACACATGCATGTACAGTTCCAACCAGCATCACATGCTCATTCCTGCTGCTCTATGGGCTACAGTTGGTACTGTCAGACACTAATTTTCACCAATCTGATGGGCATGTATCTCATCATCATTTTAATTTGTATTTACTGATAATTAATGAGATTAAGCACATTTTCATGTTTATGCCCATTGGATTTCCTCTTATGGGAAGTGTGTACTCAAATTTTTAGTTCATTTTCTCCTTCTGGGTTGTTTGTGTTTATAGCAGAAACCTCTAGTTTCTGCTCTTGGCTAATTTGTGATTTCAGAAGCTATTATGGCAAACAGACTTTTCTCTTAACTTTTTATTCTGACATAATTTCAGACTAAAAAGTTGCAAGAATAGATTTTTTTAAAAGTCCTACATCTCTTTCACCAGATTTCCAAACATTACATAGTACATTTATTTTCTCCTTTTCTCTGTAACTTTCTTTTTCTGAATTTGAGAGCAAGTTGCAGACATGATGCTTCTTCTTAAATCCTTCAGTGGGTCTTAACCAAAAACAAGGACATCCCCTTACATAACCACAGTATAATTATCAAAACCAGGAAACATTAATTTATACATATAACAATGAATTGACACATTAATAATGTCTTAAGAGTGACACATTAATAATGTTTTATCTGCAGGTCTTATTCAGATTTTGCACTTGTCCCAATCATATCCTCTATAACTGAAGAAAACTCAAATCATGTTTGTATTAACTTATGATACCTCTTTAGTCTCCATTAATCTGCAATAGCTCCTCTGCCTTCCTTTGTCCTGCAGAACATTGACACATTTGAAGAGTATGGATCAGTTATTTTGTAAAATGTTCCTCGTTCTGGGTTAGTCAGCTATTTCTTCATGATCAGATTCAGCTTATGCATTTAGGCAGGAATATCACAGAAGTGATACTGTGTTCCAAAATATCATTTTAAATCCTAAAATTAATCTAGGACATTGTTTATTAATCCCTTCAAGGGCAAGAGACGGTTGAATACAAGATTAGGAATTTTAACATCAGAAAAAGTAAACAGATCAGCCATGGAGTGAGAGAAGATCATTGAAATATACATATCAGTCATCACATACTAAACAGAAGATGGTATAAAAATACACATTGAGGGTTCTTACAGATTAAAGAAAGGCACACACCCATAGGGAAAAAATAGGCAAAAGCCTTGACCCAGTTTGCCCCCAAAGAGGAAATCCAAATGGATACTAAGTATGTAAAAAAGTGTGCAATCTCATTAATAAACAGGAAAGTGCAAATTAAAACACCACAGGGTAACACAGACCTAACACAGTGGCTCAAACTAGAAAGCCATCAATACCAGGTGCTGTCAAGGGAATAAGGCTACTGGGTGTGCTGGAGTTTTAATTAGTCAGCCACTTTGGAAGAGTGCGGCCATAAACTAGGAAAGCTCAAGTGTTTTGCACACTCAGATCCAGCAATTCCATGACTGTAGAGAAACTCCGGCCCCAGGAAAGATGAGCTCAATGTTCATAGCATCATTGGCATATTAACCAAACACTGGAAACAACCAAAGTGTTTATTGGTGAGAGAAGGGCTAAAGAAATGGTGATATATTTGCCCAATAGAATACTTCGCAGCAGTGTTTCTCAAATTTAAGTGTGCTTGAGAATCATCTGGGGGGGTTGTGTCCACACAAAAACTTGCACATGAATGTTCTCAGCAGCAGCATTTTTGGTTGGAGCCCCAAAGTGGAAACAACCCACGTGTCCATAAATGGATGAGTGGATAAACAAATGTGGGTGATCCGTACCATGGACTCTTATCCCACCGTGACAAGGAATGGAGCCTTGACATGTGCTGGTGGTACAACATGGATGAACCTTGAAAACATTTTACTAAGTGAAAGAAACCAGACACAAAAGGCCACATATTATATAATTCTACCTACATGAAATGTCCAGAATGTTTTATGAATGGGAAAATTTTTTTTTCTATGAACAGGCAAATTTCACAGAGACAGAAAGTAGATGATGGTTGCCAGGGGTTGGGGAAAAGGGAAACGGGGAGTGACTGCTAATGGGGGTTTCTTTTTCGGGTGAGGAAAATGTTCTATATTGGATGGTGATCCTTGAAGATGCTTTTTCACTCACATAGCTGGTGCCTCAGCTGGGATGGCTGGGAAGCTCAGGGCTGGCCAGACCTCTCTCTACCATGCTTCTGTGCATGGCTAGCTCAGGATTTGATTTCTCTCAGCAAACGTCGGCTACAACCATCCACCAAGTAGCTCCAGGATCATCCTAGGCTCCCCTTTTACCTTCACTTCATTCATTCACTCAGTCATTCATTTACTTACTGAACAAACTTAGGACCTAGTCAGGGGAGACCAAAATGGACAGAGACAATTCCCAGGCTGAGTGTTAAGCACCCCAGCCATGGGGAAAGCCCAAGGGGCCATACGGTTGGGTGTATGCTTGGAATCATTCTGTGGATTAGGCCTTTAAAATGTCTTTGAATTTGCCCCTCTTTTCTCCCCCATGGTCACTGATACCCCTGCCTCCAGTTTCACCCCATTGGTCTGGGCCCTCTGAGAAGATAGTGCCAGGACAGGATGGAATGTGGGAGGACTTTGTTAGGGAAAAAACCTGTTGGGGAGAAAACAGGGAGGGAATGGAGGATTCAGAGAGCCATCAGGATGCGATGTAAGTCTAGACCCGGGTGAAGGAGAGAGGGAAGGAAGGCTGGGCGAAGGGTCCAGTCTGCCAGGTTGTCTAAGGAAAGTCTGGCAGATGGAGGGAAGTCCCCTGTCTCTCAGAAATGGGGCTGCCTTAGTATCCCTCTCCTGCTGAATCATCAGCTGGGAGCGTCCCAGGGGAAGGAGGTTCTCGATGCCAACACAGAGCACAGCAGCCCCTGTCAATTACCATCCCTATAGTTGGACGTCTGTAAGTCTCCTTCTCCTGAACCCCACAGCCTCCACAGGACTGCCAGAGTGATCTTTCTAGACGACCTCACTATGCCATTCCTCTGCTCAAACACCTTCCTTTGCTCCCCAGTGACCTCAGGGTAAAGTCCCAGCTCCTTATCCCAGCTCTCAAGGTCCTGCTGGGGGAAAGGGAGCAGTTTACCCTGTGTACAGCTTATATGCTTCAGCCACACTGGACTGCTTGCCCATTGCTCCCTAGACACGTGTGCTCTTTCATTCCCCCATGCCTTCGCCCGCACTGTGTCCTCTGCCTGGAAAGCCCTTCCCTACATCTCCCCCATCAAAGCCTAGCTCAATGTCAACTGCTGTCCCCAGCTTCCCAGGTTCAGTCAGCATCCCCTGGCTCTATCTCTGGTCCAGACCCAGGTCCTCTGGAGTAGGCAGCAGATTCCTGGGGCTGTCTCAGGTCAGTCAACAGCCACCTTTCCCTTGGGCTGCTGTCCTTTCTTCCCAGAGCAAGCTGGCTTTCTGTGGCCTTAAAACACTCTACTCCTATCCTCTTTCCACTGTGATCACAGCAGAAATCCAGTGCACAGAGTCCAGGGCAATTAAACATGGAAGCCTACCCCCATCCAAACCCTTTCCTCCACCCCTCTCCCCTTTGCAACTCTGCCTTCCTGGGCTCAGGACTAGATGCTTTATTTTTAGACCACATATTGCACTGGGGCTCCAGGAATCCACTGGATGCCTGAGGTGTAACCAGACCCCAGACTGGCACTGGCTTGAGCTCTAGCCTGGCAGAGGAGCAACAAGAAGGTCCAAAGTCGGTGGCAGGAGCCAGGCCCCAGGGAGGCTGTACCCTGGGGCAGACAGACCCTCTGTGGAGGGGGGCTTTCTTGTAGGGCATGAGGGGCTCCCACAACGTGACCCACTGGAGACCCTCCTTGACAACCTGGGCCCAGAGAGCCTTAAAGGAATATTCAGCCAACTCTTTTTAGTCCAGGAAAGAGACTGTTTATTTGCATGTTGATGGAGTGCAAGGGCAGGGCTGGTGGTAGGTGATGGGGCTGCAGGAAGGTGCCCGGATGCTGTGGCTTTAGCTCCCAACATCTCTCCTGCATCAGGTTCACCCAAGGGCCAGGCATGACAGCTCCCTGCCTCTGGACAGTGGGCTGGCTGCCTGCCCCAGGATGGCTCTGTAGGACCTGACAGTCCACCAGGATGGCCTGGGGATTTGAGAGAAACTGGGAGCCCAGACAGTTAATGGGGACTGAGGATGTCCTACTATCTCCTGAGAGCAGTGGCCTCCCAGAGCCTCCTGCTGATCCAGGGACCATGCAGGGCACAGGCCCAGCACCCTCTCTCTGCCTTCCATTCTGGTGGCTGGACTGTGGGCCAACGCTGCCAGAAGGATGCCTCAGCCTGGGCTGCTGCCAACATTCAGACCGCATAAAAGGAAAAGGGGCTCTCTTTACTGCTCTGGCCACGCCGGCCCGTTTGTCTCCTGGAACGTGGCTCTGTCCTTACATGCTCAGAGGGTTCAGTGGTGGTCCTACGGGGGCCCTGGCCTGGCTGGCCACCCGGCACTGGCCTCAGTCGGTCTTCCTGAACCCTGGAAGGCAAAGCCCACAGGATGGCATGGGATTCCGCAGGCAGCCAGGCCTCATCCCCATCATCACCCCTGGTGCCCAAATACTGTTCACAGCTGGGATAGAGTCATCTTCCCAGAAACCATGGGTCTCCACGACCCACACCATTGCAACTCATTCCCCCTTTATGAATTAAATGAATAAAAGGAGACAGATATGCCCAGCTTAGAGACACACAGGCCCCTGGCCTCTCGGGCCCCCGACTCCAGGTCCTGTGCTCCTTCTTATATGCTAGACCTCCTTTGCAACAGAAGTCCCTGGTAGGGAGAGAGAAACTGAGCATAGGAAGAATGTAAAAGTTACCTATGAGCCTAAACTTCTGAAAGAGGGGGATGAAGCCCTGCAGGACGCTGTGGATCCGGTACACTGTTCAGAAACAAAGAGAAAAATGATGGAGTTTTGTGCCCCATCAAGGGATCCAGGGTCACTCCCACCCGCTGGCCACCCTTGGACAAAGGCCAAATGCACACAAAGATTTAGTTGTGGAATTTCAGGCAGCGGGGGAGGCTTATAGGCCTAGAGTTATTATTATCAATAACAATGACCACGAACAGCAATAACAGCACCAGGAAACAGCGAATTCAGTATCAGTTCCCTTAACTGGCTGGTTTCTGGTATCTGGCTGATTTTTTTGTTTGCCATTTTAAACTGCTTTTGTTGCATTTTTGTGGAGCTGCCCATTTTTTTCCATGGGGTTTTGCCAACAACCTCACACTGACCCTGAAAGCGGTCAGGAAGAAAACACGAGCATAAGGAAACCTTTACAAAATGTTTAGGCTTGGCGAGCATCTCGGCTGGTCCAGCCACCCGCCTCCAAACATCTATGTGTGGGGGGGACTTACCTAGCCCAAAGTAGATGCCAACAGTCTCCAGGGAGGCAAAGGTAAGCAGGCCAACCCCAAGCGACATGAACCAGTCTGCAGCGGGGAAGAGAATGGTTAGCCATGGCCCCCAATCTACCCCTCACCCCATGCCCACAGCCCCCAGCTCACCTGTGCAGTAGTGATAACACACCAGCAAGGCCCCAATGGCAAAGCAGAGGAGGATGAAATGGAAAAACTCATCTACAAAGGCAGATGCAAGGAATTATGATCAGCTTCTCTTACTCTTTTCGTAGTTAAAGTTTTCCAGTCTCTGGTCAAATGTAGCTTTATTCAGAGACCTGCTCCTGACCAGTCCAACTAAAACAGCACCCACGCCCCACCCCTTTCTAGCCTTTATCTCACTTTATTTTTCTAATACTTATCTCCCCTCAACTCGTTATAGTTGCACATCTGTGTTTGTTCTCTGACCCCCTCCAGCGGATGGAGGGTGGGGATTTTGCCCAGTGACTAGAGGTCACTGTGACTAGCCAGGCATGCAGAGGTGCCCGATACTGTGCCGAATGAATGTTAGCTACAATTGCAAAAAATGCAAATGTGTCCATTTTCAAAGTTTGCCATTCTCTCTCCCTAAAGCATGCAGTAAGTATGTGCCATGCTGCTTGGGACGCACAGCATGAGACACAGTAAGGACGTGAGAACAAGGTGTAGTCCCAGGATAGTGAAGGGTTCGACCAGGGGAGTGGAGGTGGCTGCCGGTGAGAACTAGAAGTTTCAGAGGCTTAAGAGATCAGGCCAGAATGAGGACTGAGGTTCAGAAGGGACCCAGGGGATCCTTCTGGGTTTTCTCAGCTTCCAGCCAGCCTCACAGTCATCTTTGCCTTTTCCACGTAGCACTGCTGACCACCTTCATGATTTCATGCTAATCCAAGGACCATCTG
The DNA here is from genome assembly GCF_030020395.1 of Manis pentadactyla. Lineage (NCBI taxonomy): Eukaryota > Metazoa > Chordata > Mammalia > Pholidota > Manidae > Manis > Manis pentadactyla. Next base: position 203,691,045 of record NC_080019.1, on the reverse strand, counting down.
TCCTAATATTTACTAAACATTTTTCTTTAAACAGATTCCTTCTGTCCTTCAATAGATTTACTTTCAAAGGAATCTTTATATCACAATAGGCAATGGAAAACTAGGATCCCATGTCTGAAAACTACACCCAAGGTGTGTATGAGGCAAGACGGTGACATTTCAGCTGCTCCTGCTCCTGCCAGAGGCTCTGCACACAGGGACAGTCCTGTCTTCTGCATTCCCGAGGGCAATGCGCAAGGGTCAAAGGGGCATTGAGGGCACAGGGGCTCCAGGCTGAGACAACTGAGCATCTTGGCCTGGCCTGCACTTTGAGAGTCTTGGTTTTATTCCAACAAGGCTCATCTCATGGCCTGGGAAAGTCCAACAGCCCCCTGGTTCATCTAGCGGGACAGAGGCAGAGCCAGGGGCTGGGACCCAGGTCTCCCACTCCCTGAAAGTGAGCTTTAGCAGCAACTCAAAATGTTTCTAGAACTGCCATCTGTTTGATCAAAAACTGTCTCCTTTCCCACCCTCACCCTCCTCCCTGAAGCCCCCACGGGTTCTAGGCCTGGAGCAGAGAAGATCCATCTGGTTCTTCTCACCCCTTCTCAAGAGTCTAGTCTAGTCTAACCTCATGGCTTCCTCAGCCTGGCCCCTTCCCAGCTTCCCTTTGTGGTCATAAGGCCTGGGGGGGATCTTGTCATCCTGGCAACTCTTAAGCAGAAAGAGCACAGGAGCAAGGTTCAAGCCCAGGTGGCTCCACTCACTAGCTATAAACCCACTCCCCATCCTGGAGCCTCAGTTTCCATATCTGCAAAATGGGAGTTATTGTACCACCTTCTCAAGGTGATTCTAGTTTTGCAAACTGCCGAGCACACAGCAGAGGTGGGCTATGATTACTGTTTTAGCCCACCAGATGACTTTCTACCCACCATAGAAATCTGGACCAGGTAGATGGAAGCACACCCATTTCCTTACCATCTTTCTTTATGTTCAGCCTTCTTAACTCAGAGGTTGTCACTTCTCCTTAGGAACAAGAGAGAAATGAGTGTTTACCTTTGATGCTGGATGGCAAGTGGGATTTTCTCTTCCCTGCCTCACTGAGAATGGCTTTCCCCAGGGTCAGAGGGCACTCACTGCAGAACCAGTCAGGGCAAAGCCATGAAGGTCCGGGTGGCTGTCCTTGGGACCCCCGCAGACCTACTCCTCCCTCCGCAGGCATGAGCCTGCATTCTGCTCCATTTCCCCTGAACCTGGAGGTCCCCTTCTGGAATCACAGTGACCCTCTGGCTGGCCGTAACGTCAGTGCTGGGCCTGACCACCCTCTCCAGCTGTCTGTGGCCCCATCCCACCCCTGGGAATCCAGGCTGCCTCTTGCTGTCCTCTCGGAGCTTTTGTGCATTTACCACTTGTTGTGTCAGAGCCTCTCCTCCGGAGTTCTGAAAATTAGAAACTCAACATTAGTGCTCAAGCCAGCTGAGGTTCATAACAGATCTCTCTGCCCTGGTGGCGGCCACAGGTGACCTCTAGCAATGCGCCTGTTGAGTTCTACCTTTTGATTCCTGGTTGTAATTCCTTTGACTCTTACCTGGACCCCTTTCTCATCTCCACTGGCCCCCTGCCTCCTGCCACAACCAGCCCCGCCTGCTTGCTGAGTCTGAGTCAGAGCCCCCGGCTCCCATGGAGGTGGTGAGAACTAGGAGTCCCGTCTCTCACTCCCACGCGCCCTGGCTCTCACAGGGGAAAGACAATGCCCAGGCCTCGCTCAACACCTGAGCACTGACACCCCTCTCCCCACACTGGACACTCACTTGATTCCTCAGAGGGCACCAGCTCTCCAGGGTCACCTGCACAGAAGGAGAATCAGTGACCACATATCCACTACCCTCTGGGAGTGGAGGATTCACCCTGTGGGGAGTGGGTCCCACTCAGAGGCTTTCCACTTGATCTGAGCTGGCTGGGTGGGTACTGAGCAAGCAGGTTCCTATCCATCTAAAGGGGCAGTCAGCCCTCACCTGCTGTAGAAGCGCCTCTCCAGTGTTAGGGGTCTTCCAGTTTCCCACAGGAGGCTAGAAATCCAGGTGTTCACACAAACTTCTTGATTATATAAAAGAGTTGGCAACTCTTGCATTCCATTGCATCAAAGACATCATTGTGAGAGATGACTTTATTTTATATATTACTATGTAAGGAAGCCACCCACAGACAATTTAATGGTAAGTTGCCATTGGTTTTAAGGTGCTTCCTGATTTAAGCAATGCCCAAATGTGAAAAAGTGTGAAATGCAGAATTGATGAAATATGTTTATAATAAAAATACCCTGTGAGCCAGATAAAACACATCTGCACACAGATGGGCCACTAGTTTGAACATGTACCTGTTCATGCCTATCCGGATGCATGAGGAAACCTTGCTGTGTGGCTCAAGCCCGCCAGGCCGTGAGCTTGTGGGAGACAAGCTGGGTGGTCCACTGGGCCACCTGAGTGTTGTAAAGCCCCTCATCTGGGCTGCTCAGGGTGCCTTGAGTTCTACATATCTGCCTTGAGCTGCCGCCTCCTCATTATTGTGGTCTGGGGTGGCCCTCCCACCCTACTCACCCTCTGGTCCTGGTGGCTATTCTAGTTCCTCGTGATCTCTCCTCTAGCTTGCCACCTCCTTCCCCTCAGGGGCAGGCAGGACCCCTGTGATACCACCACCGCCACCAGGAGCCCCCACTCCTTTACACTTCCCATCCTTCAAGTCAACCCCAGGACAGAGACACTGGGAGGGGGCACTTGGCACATGGCAATAAACGCTCAATACACTGAACTGTCCTTCCGGCTAATGTGCACACAGGAAACACCTTCTGCAAGTGGCCAGAGTGCCTAGTACTGAGAGCACAGAGAACATACCACCAATGGCATGAAATGGCAGTCCCACCGTGTAATTTACTACATGCCTCCAATGCCTTATCTGGGGGGGAGAGAGATTCACAAATATGTGATAATCTCTACATTGTCTACAGTGAATATGAATAACTTTGATGAGGAGGAAGAAACATTAAAAAATATATGTAAATGTAACAGTTTCTCTTATTTTACACCCAGTGAAAAATTTTTTACACTGCTTAAGTAATTAAAAACATTTTTTAAACCAAGTAATACTTGTTTTTGTAAAAAATAAAAGAAAATCAGAAAAATCAGATAAGAAAATGAAAACAGTAGAAAGATTACCCACAATGCTACTTGAGGCAGAACATCAAAATGTTTCATTATATTTCTTTGAATGTATACTTGTTTCTCATTGTTTTTCTTGGGCATTAGGAGACTAAGTAGATTTTTTATTGGTCATTAGGAGACTATGTAGATTATGGAAATGTTGGATTAAATAAAGTTAAACAAGTTTTATCTGGCAGTGTACATTTGTCAGGCTTTTTTGACAAACTGGTTCATTCCTACAAATTCACACAATTCATCAAAGTGCTACCAAGCAAAGTCATAATATTCATATCTCCTTGCTGTGATAATCATGATGCTTAGAGACAATTATTCCATAAAAGAGTTTTGTAGAGATCAGATTCTTAATTTTTTCCCTTGCATGCTTAAACAGCTCAGTAGTTCAAGAGAGCAGGTACTAATCATGTCTCATTTTGTTGGTTGGGAAGCTGAGGACCAGAAAGTTTAGGTGGCTGGTCAAGGTCACCCTGCAAGTCTAGGTTATAGCTGAGAAAAGAATCCAGGACAGTCTCACCCTTGTAGAAAATGCATGCCCCAATCCCCATCTGCCAATGTTAGAATCACTCACCTTGCCACATCTCCTATATTTGCCCCAGGGCTTTTCAGCTCATGAAACACCCTCATCACCTCTTTTCTGCCCAACAAAGTCCTAAGCTTCATGTCCTTTGCTTAATTCTATTTTTCCAAAGCCACTGGACAACCAATTACCTCCATAGAGTTGAAGCTCATCCTTCAAAACATCAAGTTCCCCATGCTCAGCACCTTGGTGGAGACAAGCCCCTTTAGTCAGCAATCCCCAGTCACAGCACCTCAGAGCAGCTGCCATCTCCCACATGCTTAAAGACTTAAAAAGTAAGACAGTTCTTGCATTGGGGATACAATGAGCAGGTTTCAAGAGGCAAGGCAGCCTTCCAAACGTTCTCCCTTTACTGCGTCTGACTCTCCTCAGCACACCTAGAGGTGACCACATTCAGTTTACTAAGAAGGAACTGGGGGTCTAAGAGGATCTGAGCCTCGTTCAGTCAGTAATTATAGTTGCCATTTATTGAGCACAGTAATTACTATGTACCAACACTGAACTAAGTAATTTACCTCTGGTATTCCATTTGATTCTCATCCTATGAAGAAGGTATTATTACCTCTCCCTTCCCCATTTTACAGATAAGGAAACTGAGGCTCACAAAGTTAAATTATCCCCTGAAGGCCACACAACCAGTAACTGGCAATTCCAGAATTCAAACCCAGGTCTATCACCAAAGCCTGCAATCCTAATCACTTTTATCTTCAGAAATAGAACCCAGAGCTCAACTCAAGCTTCATAGGCAGCATTTATTAAACACCTCTTGTGTTCCAGGTTTGGCACTAAGCATTAATCCAGGTTCTTTCCTCCACATTATTTTCTTCCCATGATCCATTTAGGCTGAATTTTATCAGTTTCTTTTTTTTTTTTTCCTTTTTGCAAGAATTATTTCCTTCTGAATGTAGAAATAAAACACGCTTATTGTAAGATATTTATAGTATAGGACAGTTCAAAAAGTGAAAATAAAAATCACCCATAATTTAACCATCCAGAGGTAACCACTGTTAACATTTTGAAATTTTTACATCCAGTCTTGTTTATCACCACTGATGTGGGAATTTTTGCAAAGTATATAGGAGATCATGCTAATTAAATGATTTGACATTTTTCTTTTTCACTTCAGAGATACGTGAAGAACGGAACTCAGACCTGGACAGGGTGTATTTCGCCACTGTTTGACATTAGGTTGTTACATATTGTGGCCCTACTATAAACAGTGTTCAGTCCCATTGAGAAACTCAATTGTGAGCTGAGTGTGCAGAGGAGAAATAGTAGAGCCCGTGGCCTACCGGGTGAGCTGTCCCTGGTGGGGTGTCCAGTCCCCCGGCTCTGCCCTCGTCTTCTGGTTGCTCTGGGGTGCTGGTCCTCATCACCGCTCCCTGCAGGAGACAAGCACAAGCGGTAAGGTAACCTCAGCCTGGAACGGACCTGCGATATGTTCATGCTGGTGTCTAGACTCAGAATTCAGTTTATATGAGGACTGTGATCTGGGGGAAAGCACTCTGTTTGGGGTGTTGGGGGTTCTGAGATCTGCCACAGACTTTCTGTGTGACCTTGGACAAATCACGTAATTATTTCCATTGTTGCTTTCATGAAGATATGACAAGGCACCGAGGAGCTTTCCCTCCCAGCAAGTACAGGGGCTGTGTCACCTCAGTATCCCCACAAGGCCACGCTGACTCTGTTTGCTCTGGCTGCGTCTCCCACCTGAAATGCCCTGCCTGTTTGTCTTCCTTATCCTGAAGGTTAAGCTGATGTCACACGTCTTGAAGAGAGGCTTGTCCAACGGTCCCAGCTCACCCTCATGTGGGCCTCCCTCCTGTGCGGTTTCTATAACGTCAACTCTCTGGGGTTGACACAGTGGGCATGAGGGTCAATGGGGGCTGTGCTCATCTCTCCAGCCACCTGGCTCTGAAGGACAAGGCCCGGGTCATCACTGTCCTAAGGGTTCCCAGCCTGGAGCAGGCGACCAATCAAGACTTCAAGAGTGAATGAGTCTTTTGCACTCTTGGACAGTCAGCCTTCCAGGAATTCAGGCCTAGGCATTTCCAGCTTCAGGATGACCAAGATAGCCCCAGTGATGCTAATGCCCCTCAGTATGCTTGGGGCCCTCCTGGTCTATCACGCATAAAATTTTGAAGTCCAGGAAACCAAGTTAACTGTGCTTAAAAACCAGTGTGTATGTGACCCCAACTAGATACGGAGGAAGATGTATCAGGAATTCCATCAAGATAACAACATTGGTATTTATCTCAGGAGGTAGGATTTTGAGTGGCTTCTATGTTCTTCCTTTCTGTATTTTACAAATATTAATCAATGCCACAAACAGGCTTTTTCATTGCATTTTGCAAAATACCAAACAATACAGAAAATAAGGAAAGCAAAAGTTATCCCAAATTGTATCAGCCAGGGACAACCTCCATCAACATGCAAATGAACTTTCTCTCTATATATTCACATGCATACATTTTTTTATACAAGGTATTAAAGAATTATAGGCTGTCTAAAATGAGGACAATTTTTGTATGTGTTCTCTAGTTCAATTATTTAAAAAAATTAACCCTGGCAGAGTAAATTTGCTGCTGGTGTCCCCAGTGACCATCACAGAACTTGCCATATAGTTGCCGCTCATAAGTATTTATTGAATAAATGTAAGGAAATACACTGATGTGTGTTGGTGGTTATCTCTGGGTGGCAGAGCAAAGGATGATTTTTTTCCTTCTATTTCTTTACATGCTCCACATTTTCTACACTGTGCCTACGTGTGATCTTTCACAATGAAAAGTTGTAATTAAATAACAGAATACATTAAAAACAAAAAGGGAGGGAGTGAGGGAGGGCAATGTTGGAGCCAGACTATGGGGTTAGGGTCCTGCATGTGGAGGAGGGTTGGGGGCTGCAGCGAGGTACCCAGCCAGGCTTGGGGTCTTGATGGCTAATGGTCACCACCTGAGCCTGCAGAATGGGCAGCGTCTGAGTTCCAGCGGGCAGGTCAGCCATTGTGGATCAGAGATCAGAGCCTGAATGTAAGTCTGTTTCTACGTGTCTGCTTGTTTTCCTGTTACTTTCTTGGTGCTCTTTTGGGCTAATTACAGCTATAACATGGCAACATGCTTAGGAGAACATAGCAAAAAATTCAAACAGAAGACAAGTCCCATGTGTGCTGTGGAACCTGAGGGAAGGAAGGGGCTTATGGCCACACTTGGGGGAGAACATTTGTGAGGGAACAGCACCCCCTAAGGATCAACCAGCAGAAGACAGAATGTCCCCTTCCCGTTCAGAGGACAAAGGGACAGGTAATGGCTCCATGGTGCCTGGAAGCTCTTCTTCCAGAGCTTTACCTTGTCTGGGGTAGGTTTGCATATTTTTAAATAAGGGAGGTGGCTCCCTTTCCCGTCTCATGAGGAGACTGGTACAAACGACCCACTGGACCCACCCATCCCTCTCCCTCCTGTCTGCTGAAATGATAAGCATGGATGTTTAGGCTTTGAGTCTCAGTCTCATCATTTACCACAAGAGAACAGGAGGCCAGGGCTTTGCAAGCATTTAAAAAAATTTAGAGAACTCTTTGATTCACATAGAATATCAGGCCAAGCCCACTATGTAAAACGTGACAGAGCAGGAGCTCTGGGGGAGGAGACAGACCAGCACCAACCCCTTTCAGTCTCAGAAAGACCTCCTGAGACCCCCCAGTTGGTTATTGAGCCCTCTAACAGGGGGTTACTTGGCCTATCTGCCTCAGCTTCCTCACCTGTAAAATGGGAATATTACAGTACTTTCCTCAGTGGGTCGCTGTAAGAATTAACTGAGTGGTCACACGTAAAATAGTCGAACAGTACCCAGCACATAGTAAGTGCTGAGCAAATGCAGCTATGATGTTCCCGCTGCTGCTACGAATCAGCTTTACGTTTTGAATTACAAGAATAAAAATGAAAGAACATTCTGCTTTTCATCAGAGGATAATGTTGCAATTTATAATCATGACCAAGTGAGAAATGTTTATTCACTTAATTCTACTGAAGCCCCCATGGGGAATCGATCCTGGGATGTGATTTGTGCAAACAACTCAAAAAATAAAAGCTTTTGAGCAAGGACGCTAATGAGTATGATAAACTGGCCGCAAGGTGGAGGTGGATCTTAACAATGACAGCTACTTTTAGTTTTCACTCTGTGCTAGGTGCTAAAACTTCACACGTGTAAGAACGTAATCCTCACGATAATTCTGTGAGTTAATAACTTCTGCTATCATTCCCATCTTGCAGGCGAGGATCCCGAGGCATGCAGGGGTTAGCAGTTTGCCCAAGGACACATGGCTAGTTAGCAGCAAAGAAAGGTTGGGATCTAGGCAGGCTGCATGTTCCTCTTTAACCGAAATGTCGCTTCACATGAGAGGTGCCCACTTGAGAGTCTATTCAGTGAGCATGAAAAATAGCTGCAAAGATATAACAGAATAGCACGGCAATAGGTTTAGGAGAAGATAGCAAATTTTTTCAAATGGAAAAAATTGTCTATGTGGCCGGTTATAACTGTGTATAAGTTATGTGAATGGATAGGTGGGCTCTGGAAGGGAATATGGAAAAATAGAATTGAAGTGTCAAGGTGGGAGATTATGGGGGATTGTTTTTCCATGCAAATGCTGTTCTTGAATAATACTGTGAATACAGATGTATCTTTGCCATACCGGACACAGAGGTGGATGGCGAGGAGGAGGAAGAGGAGGAGGAGGAGGAAGAGTTGTTTCTCTCATGTTGTTCTTGAGAAAAGAGTCTGGTCTCCCCATCTTGCTTGTGGAGATCTGTCTCTCTGTCTGGGAGGCACACATAGGCAACGATGAGTGTTTTCTGCCCTTCCCACCCCAGGGGTCTATTTGGACTTGGGGTCCAGGAGCTGCCGAATTCTCCGGGATGCTCTTTCCAAACACCTAGAGCCAGTGGATGGTGCAGGAGACTGGAATTCTCAGAGGTCCAAGGACTCTAGGAAGGCCCAAGGCAGAAATTTCTCTGAATATGGAACCCTCAGAGGGGCTTCTTAGCCCCTCATCCTGCCCAGAGACCAATAGACTGTGTACGCAGTTGCCAGTTTAGAATTTTCTATAAATTACAGGGCAGGGGGGATCTGATCAAGCCCTAAACCTTCCCATCCCCCATGCTGGGGCTATGCAGGACCCATCCCACCTTTTGGGAACTCTCCCTAGTGCCAGCCCAAGCTCCCAAAGCCTCCTTAAAGTTTGGGGAGCAACTAAAGGTCCCCACAACCAGAAAGTGCTGGGGGATTGGCTGGACCAAGCATGTGTATGTGCACATGTGTGTGTGTAAAATCACTACTTCTCTAGAGGTTTCAATTGTGACTTGAGCCATTGTGCCACATGAGCTGAGCAGAGTCTTCTTCTGTTCCATACACTGCTGGACTCCACCTTCCATGTGGCTTTGCCCAGAGGGTCAGAAAAAGCAAACATACAGTCTAGGTCTTCTGTTTCTCTGGGGACTTGGCTGTGGTCTTGAGTTTGGGAGGAAGGTCCTGAAGTCTCCATGGCCTTCCCTGGAGGAATAACAATAAGTAATTAATAGCTCCTTAGTTGATACCCTTAATATATAAAGAGCTTTGGCAAATAAATAAGAAAAAGACACTGAATATTCAAATGTATAAGAACAGTTTACAAAAAAATAAATATTAGGAAAATTTGAATAATGATAGTGTTTTGATAATATTAGAAACTTATTAGTAAAAGTGAGTGGAAGGTACAGAGATTGTCCATATACTCACTGCCCCCAAACACACATAGCCTCCCCCATTATCAACATCTTTCAGAGTATTAATAAATTAATAAATACCAGAATATTTTTTAGGTGTGTTATTTATATTAAGGTTATATTTCTTTTAAGTATCCTTAGATTTGGAGATAAATATTAAAAATTTTATGATAAAATAATATGATGTTTGGGACTTGCTTCAAAATAATTTCGTGGGGGAGCTGAAGGGCATAGTTGGGGGTTCAAATAAACATAATCAGTTAATAGTTGTTGGAGTTACATCAAAACATGGTTCTTTCTGGGTGATGGCATCATGGGTATCTTGAGCTTATTTTTACTTGGCATTTTCTAAATTTTTAACAGCAATGCTTTTGTTATAACAAAATAGACAATAATTTTTCCCTGCATAAAAAGTAATATGCCACCTTATATCCATAACAGCTTTACAAAGGGCATATGTGTCTGTAATTCCATCTGAGGCTGATTACAAACCAGTCAGGTAGGAATTGGGATTAATCACTCCTCACATTTGAACTGGAGTTTATAGACAACAAAACTTCCTAAGAGATCATCTCACTGGACCCTTACAATAATCCTGCAAGGTAGGTTTTATTATCCCCATTTACAGAGGAGGAACCTGAATCTCAAGGAGATGAAGTGATTTGCGTAAGTCAAGACTCCAGAACCCATATATTCTGTTCAGTGCACCCCAAAACGTTGATCTGGGGTCCAAAACTGCTCAAAGGCCACCATGGAGTCAGGATGCAAGTGGTGAAGGAGAAGGCAGGAAGCAGGCCCTGGAAGGTGGAGAGTGAGGTTGGGAATCTGTCCCTTTGGGACACCATACCCTCTGCTTTCCTGAAATTCTGAGAGGGAGCTAGAGGTAAATCTGGAGGCAGGCCTTCAGGTGAGGCTACACGAAGGCTATAACTGTGGCCTTGGAAAAATCAAAATGGCTAACCTCAATGAGCTAGTCCTCTCCCTGGGGAAAAGACATGGAGTTGCCATGGTAGGGCTATCTCTCCAAGCCCTTATTTTAGCTGGGCATGTGGCCACCCAGCTAGAAACTTTATTTCCCAGCATCCCTTGAGCTCGGTGTGGCCGTGTGACTACATTCCTGCCAGTGGAGTGTAACTGGTTGGGATATGGGCTGTGGTGTGCTGATAAATGTTTAATGTCCCTTCAGGAAAAAGTATACACACGTATACACATATATTACACACACATATGTTTGTTATACATTTTACTGATATAAAGAATATCCAGCACATAGTTCACAAATAATAAAGCATATACAGTACTCTTTATTGTGAATTCCATATGCCTATAACTTCAGTGCGCTTTGGCGTTTCTTGCAAAATCCACCATTAGTTTTTATAAATCTATTACCAACAAGAGTGTCACAGAATCAGATTTCAAATAAACTCTTTTTTACTACCAGATTCAGCAAAGAAGTTGCTCCTATCATCAATGTATGAGAGTACTTCCAATGTGAATGCTGGCCGGTATTCTCTTCCATGTTAAGGAGCAAGACAAAAGTGACACAACAAAGGCATTTGTTCTTATAGTCTGTCGGGGATATAAGCAAACTTCTTTGCTGAATTGAACCATAGTTTTAAAATTCTGGAAAAGTATTTTCTCAAACTTTTTGTGCTACTCACAGTGCAATGGCTACAGGTGCAATGCAGTTTTAGGTTTAATCTGCATTATTGACATTTTCTTGATCACAGTCTTAAATTCAAACAATCAACAATCATTTAATTGCACATTTGTGTCATGCAATTATTTAATGTAATAAGGGCTGTGTTTTTCCTAAAGATGTAACAATGGGCTCTCATAAAGTGATACGACCCAGTTCTGGCTCTGAGCATATGAACTACTGTTTGCCTTCTATTTCCTCTTTCTTGCTTTGTGTACTCTAGATGCAGACATGGGGTGGTGAACCCACCTCATTCACGGTTCCAAACCAACATCCTGGAGAATCCATGGGAAGCAAGCAAAAGGACCCTGGGCCTGGCAGGGCTGCATGCACAGAGCCACTGCCCGCCTGGACATGCCGCTGGTAGGCTACAAGCTCAGCGAATCAGCTGCTTTCTTATTTGAGCTTCATGATTTGGCCTCTGTTCCCTCAGCTTACCCTAAGTTGTGCAGGCCTATTTCTTCTCCTTCCAGCTCTGAGAGCGGGCAGATTCCCTACTCTCTGACTAGTTAGGACCTGCGTTCTCAATTGCAAAACTCTGGACATTTGGGACCCAGGACTCTTTGCCGTCGTTCGCATTATGTAAGGCGGTGAGCAGCCTGCCCACTAGATGCCGGGAGCACCCCCACCCCCAGTTGTTGTGACAATCAAAAATGCTCCCAAACATTGCTAAATGTCCCCTGGGGGCAAAAATCACTGCCAATTGAGAATCACTGGTCTATAGGATCTATTCTTAAAAGTTTTTTTTTTTTACTGAGAGATAATCGGCATATAATATTATATTAGTATCTGGTATACAACATAATGATTCAGTATTTGTATACATCGCAAAATGATCATCATGGTAAGTCTAGTCAACATTCATCACCACACAGTTACAATTTATTTTTCCTGTGATGAGAACTGTTAAGATCTATTCTCTTAGCAACTTTCAAATATGCCATACAGTATTATTAATTATAGTCACCGTGTTATACATGACATGCCCAGGACTTAGTTACCTTATAACTGGAAGTTTGTACTTCTGACCTCCTGAGCCCATTTTGCCCACCCCCGGCCCCCGCCTCTGGCAACCACCAATCTGTACTCTGTATCTATGAGTTTGTTTATTTTTGTTTTGTTTTGTTCTTAGCAAAGAATCTACCCTTAATCCACTATAAGACATTGGGGCCAGGCAACATCCTCTCCTGTACCTCAGAGTCAGACTTCCTGGGTGTGATTCCTCACTGACGCTTCTAGCTGTGGGAGTTTGGACAAGTTATTTAATCTCTTGCTGTGCCTCAGTTTCCTTGTCTGTAAAATGGGGACAATAAAAGTGCTTGCCTCCCAGGACTGTGAAAATGACATGAGTTAAAACATGGAAAGCGCTTAGATGAATGCTTGGAATAGAGCAAGTGTTGAAAAAAACAGCAGCTGAGATGATCATTATCAGGCCAGGAATGGCATCAAGACAGCATTTGTATAATGGCAAGAGCATGTGCCCCAGGCTCTAGCACCGCTTTCTAGAATAAAAATTCCCATTTCTCAGGGCAGAATTCAGCTAAGCTTTAGAAGACATCAGTCAATAAAACTACTTGATATTCAGGTATGAATGACTGGTAACCATAAGCCTCCAGGGCACAGCTGTATATTGAAAAGGACACTTTGTACACAGCAGGTGTGCAGTACAAGTTCTTTGGCTGAAATCATCTCTAATGGTGGGATTTCAGGCAGTGGAGGAAGAGAATTAGAGCCATAAGGGGTAAACAGAGCCGTGGGCAGATGCCAAATACACCAAAAGTTGGCCAAGCTGGACGTGTCTCTTTCCTGCTCTAGCTGTCTTGGTCAGTTGGCGGTCCCTGGTCACACACAGCATTTCCAGGCCTCCAGACTTCCACCCAGACCACTCTTTCCTATTGTCCAAATTGTATCTGACCTTCCAGGCACAGCTCAATACCACCTCCTTCATGAAGCCCTCTGCTGGTTGCCTACGCAGTGCCCAACCCTCCTTACCCCAATTCCCTTAATCCTCCTCCCCGCCTCATCACCGCTGGCTGGCTTTCTTGCTAATAAAACTGCAATTTTGTTCTTCCAGCTCCAGTAAGATACTTTTTTCCCAGCCTCCCTTGTAGCAGGGGGTTGCCATGTGACCCAGTTTTGGCCAATGAGAAGTGAGTGGAAGTCGGCTGGGGTTCTGGGAATTCTCCTGACAAAAGAGACCAATGGTGCCGGTCACTTGTCCTGCCTTGAACATGAATGTGATGGCAGGACCTACAGTGGCCATCTTATGAGCATGAGGAAGAGCCAAAGCAAATGCAGAGACGTTGAGCTGCTGAGCCCTTGCCAGCAGCTGCCTGCTTTCCTGCCATTTGAGAAAATATGCCTCATTTTGTGTAAGCCTCAGTAGTCAGGATTTTTGGCATTTGTAGCAGAACGTGATTCTGACTGACACACCTTCCCTCTCCTACATTCATCCATTAATTGAGCACCTACTGTGTGATGGCACTGAATACCACAGTGAACAAGCTGCTGCCCTGTTCTTAAGGGATTTCATGGTAGATCAGGGGGCAGTGGAGCCCAGGGAACAAATCAGACCAGGATCAGTCAGGAAAAGTTCCTGAAGGAGGGAACACTGGGGGTGAGTTTGGAAGGGCCATGGAAACAAGGTGCAAAGGCAGAAAGGAAGGGGGCTTGGCCTACATGGCAAGGAGTTGGCAGGAAGCAGCTCTGAAGAATGGGACTCTGGGAAGGCCCAAGGGCACCCCTGCCTTGTTCCCTGGCACATTTCTCTCCTGAGCCTTGTCAACTCTGCCTTGTTCTTCAAGGCAGGACACCTTGTTGTACAACTTCAGATCTCTGCTTAGGGTTCCAAGGGTCTGACACACCCAGGGTGTGTCTCCTCCACCAGATCATGAACCTGGCCAGGGTAGGGACTAGGACTGGTTCACCTCTGTGTCACCCAGGCCCTGCACAAAAAGGCCTGGGAAAAAGCAAAAAAGATGATGATGATCACCATGATCATGACCATAACAAGTGCCTACTATCTGCCAGGCAATGATCCACCACTCTGTGAGGGGGGCCTGTGCTTGTGCCCATTTCGTAGGCAAGAACACTGAGGCACAGAGAGACTAAGTCACTCGCCCAGCATCACATAGCTAGTAAGCAATTGAGCAAGGGTAGTTGTTCAGTCCGTGTTGGGAGACAGAGGAGAGATGCTGGTACCTCTTCTCCAACCCCTGTCATTAGCACAAGGAAAGAAGCCACCAACAGTCATCGGCGTGTTATACAAATGATGCTGACCTGGCTTATATTTAGCCACTGGCAGAGCCCTGAGCAGTGCCCTCGTAGCCAGGGAACTTCCTGACACAGTTCTCCTGCACAGTGATCTCTCCCGACGGAGGCAATGGAACCACCGTGGAGGCAGGACCTGAGCGAACCCTGTTTTCCCTTTTAGAAGTCCGTGCCCCATCCCTCCTCCACTCATATTTCTATTATGAGAAGGAATAAATAGAATTAAAACATTTTTAAGTCAAGGACCAGTGTGCAGGGCAATGTTAACGCAAAGGGACAGAGGACACCAGGCACTGGCAGAGGGGTTGGTGGGAGGGGCTTCTGAAAGCTCAAGTTCACAGCCCGTGACTTCCTTTGAGTCCAGATGGACCACGGGGAGTTGAGACAGGAGAAATGAATAAAGAAGAAAGCAGAGAGAGGAAAGAACACGGCACTTTACTTGCACTCATATTTCATATATACAAGTCTTATTTTACACAGGAAGAAACTGAGGTTCAAGTAGGCAAAGTTACTTGTCTGAGGTCTCCCAGCTTACAGATGGACTTGAATGCAACCTCTGCCCCAACAGAGAACCCCTTCCCTGGCTCTGGCTAGAGGCCTTGAGAACTCCCCACTTAGGGGGCCCCTATATCAGAGGCTGATCCTACAAGTCAGGCTGATGCCTGACTTTATGATGCTTTCTGCAGAAAGCTCAGTTTTGCCAAGTCACCAGTGGTGCTGGGGCCTTTGCACCCACAGTCTTCCTAAACTGCATTTTCCCTTCTGTGCAGCTCACACTTCCTAAATTCCTGCTGTCCAAGGGCCTGGATCCAGGGTGGGAGGGATACTAGGAGACACCAAGTCTTCACAGCCTCCCAGCACTTCCCCACCCAGCTCACTCAATCCTCATACTAACCAGGAGGGAGGCAGGGTGGGCATTATTGTTCTATTCTAAAAGTGAGGAAACTGAGTCCCAGAAATGGAGAGGAACTTGCACAGGGCCATGTAGCAACTCAGAGGCAAGGCTGGCTTCAGAACCCTGTCTCTTGATTCAGGAGCTGCTTAGCTTTCCCGTGTCCCCGCCTGGAGGAAGGGGCTTCGGCAATGAGACTGAGTTGGATTTCAACAGGCAGTGAAAGGCAGGGCGGGATAAAGGTTTAGTGGAGGGGGTGGGTGGTGGCAGGCAGTCAAAGGGGTAAGGGCCTGAGAGGCCAACTTTTCCTTCAGGTGGACTGTAGCATCAGGCCTCGGGGCCACACATGCAGGGCCAGCTCAGTTAACCAAGCCCAGGACAGGAAATGCAATGGGGGAGGCACTGGAAACAGAAATAGCAGCTGAGAGGGGAGCAGAACCGACAGAGGGGTGCACACTTGCTGTTTTGATCCGCCTGGCATTGAAGCCCCCTTCTTCTGGCCATTACACCAAGGAGGCAAGTTAGAGCCCTGGATAATCTCCTTTAGCTTCCCAAGCTTCCCAAACAGGCATACACCCTAATTTCAACGATGCCGTGGTCCAGCAGAGCCGGCTCCAGGACAAGCATCGCCCCAACTGATCGCACCTCCTCCCTGTGCTCCTTTAATACGGAAACTCTGGAGGGGTCCCTGCCAGGACAGCCCTAGCCTTTCCTTCCTGGGAATCAGGCCTGTGACAGGAGTGACGCAAAGCCCTGAGTCCGCAGGCGCTGGTCTGCCCCAGGACACAGCCCTGAGGAGACCATCCTCTCCTCTCTGCTCCTGGCCCCTGTCTGCTGTGCGGTCTGCTTGCTCAGAAATCCCCTCTGTTCTAGGAGACCCCCACATCCTCCCAAGAAAGTCCTTTTCTCTAGCAGCCTGAGGTGGTTTCTGTTCCTTGCAGCTGAAGCACTCCAGGTGAGATAAACTTGGGAAAGGCTCTGAGGCTGTAGGCAGAGCAAAGCAGGGCCATGGGGCAGGACGGCATCCACAGACTTTACTGCAGCCACCAAGGCCTCCTGCTCAGTGCTGCCCTCAACTCCAGGCTGGGTTGGGGACCTCCCAGGTTTCTGCTTTCCCTTCATCCCCCAACCCTGTGATGTCCCAAAATGCCAGTTGTCCTGGAGAGCTTGCCCCGGAGCCCCACACACTTGCCGAGGATGGAGGTCATCTTAGAGCTGCTTCGGTTCCTCACTGGTTTTCTATTGCTTGTGTAACAACTTCCCTCAAACTTAGTGGCTTAAACAACACAAATTTAGTTTCTCACAGTTCTGTAGGTCAGAAGCCCAACAGAGGTCCCACTGGGCTGAAATCAAGGCATCAGCAGGGCTGCAAGGCTTCAGGGAAAAATCTGATTTCCTCACTGCTGCTGTGCCTCCTCCTCCTCCTCCTCTCCCTTTGCTCCCCTTCCTCCTTCATTTCCTTGCTTTGTCCTGCTCCTAGGGGCCACCCACACGCCTTGGTTTGTGGCCCCTTCTTCCCTTGTCAAAGCTGGCGATGGCAGGTCGAGTCCTCACACCGCACGGCTCTGACCTCCCTGCCCCCCTCTCCCACCTCTGCGGGCCTGTGATGACATCGGGCCTGCTCCCATCATTCAGGATCGTCTCTCGTCTCAAGGTCAGCTGCTAAGCAACTTTAATCCCATCTTTATTCCCCTTGGCCATGGAACCTGACATAGTCATGGCTTCCAGAGATCAGGATGCAGACATCTTTGGGGAGCTGCCAGTCTCTGACCCCAGGGCCTGCCGGGAGGTCTGCAGGTGCTCAACATCTTCCTTCCCAAACCAGGTCCCCTCCCTGATTCTTTGATATGGAAATTATGGAGGTGGAATGATGTCATGTCCAGACCAAACCTAGAATACCAGCACTTATTACGTGAGTTTCCCTTAGTGAATGGCTTTCCCATGCTCAGTGTCCGCACCCCCACCCCCCAGTTTGGCTAATGATCAGAGGTTCTCGCTCAGGTCTGGTGTTAGGAGCAAGGTTAGGGGTAAGATGTGGCTCAGGGAAATCCATATTGTTAACAAAGGCATCACATGCTAAGCAGAGTGTGGTCCACTCAGACCTCCAGAACCTCTCCCCTCAGTGTTACAAGAGTCTCCCAAGAGGCTTGCCTGCCTCTGGCCTCCCTTCTACAAACGTTTTGCTGGACTGCCCTAGGCTTCAGTTTCCCCATTACAAAGAAGCTGGGCTGCTCTCTATAGGGTTCTTCCAGCTCTGACATTCTATGATACTAATGCTCCCCTCCAGTTAAAGCCTTAAAGATTCATCCACTCAATCAGCAAAGAACTTGGAGACACAGGGTTGATAAGACCTGCAAGAAGGCCCCAAATAGCATATTCTAAGATACATATAGTATCTTGTAGGGAACAGCAGGGTGAAATATTGGAAGAAAGGCTCCAAGAACAAGGGGATTTTGTTTTCAAAGGAGTTTGGGCAACACTGCTTTTCACAGCCCCCTTCTCTGAGCTCCACAATGTGCAACCATGTATTAAAGGCTCTGAGAAGGCCTGCAGGAGAGAAACTTCTTTCACTCTTTTTAATCTAATCCTTCCCCAAACTACCAAGAACACAGTCTTTTTCTGGAATGTGGGCCAATGTCTTTCGGCACAGCTTTGAGAAATGCCATCTACTTCAGTCTCTGATGGGTGTGGGGTCAGCCTTTCTGTCAAGGAATCCAGACCCGGGCACTCTTGCTTCCCACTTTGGACACTGCCAACCTCCCTTCCCATCCCTTCATCCCTGGATCAGGAGAGGAATGAATCAGAAATGAACCCTGAGAAGCCAGGGGCATGGAACATAAATGGTCTTTTCACCAGCTCTGGGATCCCAAGGTGTGGGTGGTGATCCTCCTGGCATTCCCAGGCCACGGGTTCGGCGAGGGAACTGCAGTCAGCTGGCCTGAGACCCAGGGCTTGGGCCTGGCCCAGCCACCAACCTACCCTGGGCCCTTGAGCACATCACTTTCCTCCTCTTTGTTATCTGGAAGACAGAATAATGACACTCCCTAAGGGTTTTGGAGCTCAAAAGGGTTATGGATAGGAAAGTGCACAGTAAAATTATCATGTGCTTAGCCAGGACGCCGTACTGATTAAGGCAGTCTGGAAATGAGATCTGACAGAGCCCACTTCAAGTCCTGCTTCATCGCTTTACTTCCCAGCTCTGTGACTTTGGGCAAATCACTTTACCACTCTGAGCCTCAGTTCCCCCATCTGTGAAATGGAAACAGTGTCACTATCTCACAGGGTTGCTGCCCCCATTCCAGAGCTCTCTGGGAATAGGAATCATGTTTTATTATCTTCTACTATATTCTAGCTCTGGGTTAGAGAAAGTGCTTCATAAAAAGAAATTATAAAGTGCTGAATTTAAGAGTTTAGAGAAATAATGTTAGGCTGGCAAAAAGTTTCTTTATAAGATTTTTTTTTCCTTTCTCGTTATAAGATTTTCCACTTGTTCACACCCCACACCCCCCTTTTTTTTTAGCAGTCCCCCTTCCTACCCCAGGTTCGCCCGACCCTCACCCCACCACCCCCAGCTACCCCCATTTAGCGGTCTCTCCTTTTTCCCAAGCTTGAATTGTGGCCAGGAGATAAAAACTGAGGCCCAGAGAGGGAAAGACACCTGCTCAAGGCCACAGAGCAGGGAGCCTGGATATGAACTTAGATCTGAGGCTGAAGTTCAAGCATGAGGGAAACCTCACAGAGAGCAAAAGAACCTCACAGATGTCACAGTTTTCCTTCTCCACCATTTTGTTCCAAGTCCAACCTGGCAGCTTAATGGTGGGATAACAACCCACAGTGCCTAGCCAGCTGACCACAAGCTAGACAGACCTGTCATGAATCTGGGTAAACCTTGTGGCCATAACACACCCAAGGATGCAGCCAGGGCCTGGGTTGCCCCTGCCTGTTGGATGGCCCTAGGATAAAATAAGAAGGTAAAAGGGACAAAATTAGATCTGTGCAGAAAGAAGATGGGTGGGCCCAGCTTGGAGGCTGTTCATACAGAAAGACCTGGGGTTTTCAAAAGACACTCTGAAAGGTAAGCAAACGTTAGCATAAGCATCTAACTTGGTGTCTAGCACATAATAGGGGCATAACCAATGTTTGTTAAGGTCAACACGGTGATAGAGCTACAAAGCAAAGTTAACACAGCCTTAGGTCATATTAACAGAAGCACAGAGTCTATAGTGAGGAAGGTGACCCATATCTCACCATTTCCCATCCCAGGTTCAATCCTAGGAACTGAAAAGAGTAGGATCTGGACAAACTGAGAGAATCCAGAGGATGGGGGTATGGAGACCACACCCAAGAGGAGTGGCTGGAGGAGCAGGGTGCTCAACCTAGGGCTGAGTGGTGCACGGACAGACTTGGCCGCTGTCCCCAAGTCTCTGCAGGGCCTCCTCCAGGACAGAGGGCCCAGGAGAGGCCGTGAGCCAAGATGGAGGGGTCAGGACCTTGGGGAGTCACCAGGGAGATGCCAGTTTGACATATAGAAGAGTTTTCTAAAAATGACATCTACTGTGGGTGGTCATGAGCACCCGGCCATGGGAGAAGGAAAGCTGAGGAGCGGCGGAGGTGGGCTGGGATGTCCTTAGCTCAGAGCCCATTAGCCTCTCAAATAATCGTCTCCAAAGAGAGGAGGAAAATATTAATTGATCTATTTCTACTTCACTTTTAACTAGAAATAGTTCATAGTATATGTTCCACCCTGATGTGCACCCCCCACGTGTCAGAACCAAATGCCACATCCACAAAGCAGGGTTCCCCGAGGCCAGCGGGGAGCAGGCAGCCCCACAGGACATTCTGCTGCAGCCATGTCTTCTGTTTCTCTGCATTTGGCCTGTTGCCATGGACTGCTGGGTGGATCTGAGGCTCAAACAATACAGCTGGAACTGCATCAGCCCCCGTGCATGGACAAATGGATTTAGAGAGTCCCTGCAAAGGAACCACAGATGGAGACACTCTAATCCAGAAAGTGCAGGAAAAGTGCAGCCCAGCCCCGCTTGCTGCTCCCAGTTCAAGTTCTTCACCCGCCACCTTACCACGTTGAAAACTATAACCCATGGGATCTCACATACAATGCTGCTTACTTGAATTATAATAAGAAAACGACTTGAAAGGTGGACTTCCACTCACTACTGTTGGTGATGAAATTCACTCCGAGTGTACGTTGGGCCGTGAGACAAGGGTCACACTGCTTTGTGTAGCCACAGTACTTGTGTGTAATTTCTGAATCCATAAATGCGATATGTTGGGGGTGCCTGTTGCATTGTTCTTGAGGAGAGTGAGCAGTGAAACCATGGTGGAGCGTGACCACCACGGCTCCGGGTCCTTAGCACCAGCTGGACATGAGGGGATGCAGTTTGCTGTTTGAATTTTGAGGTCTAATCAGATTTGTTTCAGACTTAGGAAGACAGAAAAACCAGGGGGAGGGTGCTCCCAATAAGCTTTTTGAGGTCCCCAAAATGTTTGAAGATTGTTGGGAAAGAAAACAAAAACCTTAAAAGGTTTCCCTGGCTTTGCATCTCCTAGGTGGGTGTTTATTTAAACAGCCAGAGCCAGTCCAGACTGCTCCTTCTCATTCCAGTTTCTGTCTCCTCTCTCTTTTTTCTATCTTTTTCTCTCTGTATGGCTTTCTCTCTCATCTCTCTCTCTCTCTCTCTCTCTCACACACACACACACACCCACACACCCACACACACACACACGCAATTCCCAGGAGCAAAATCCAGAAGGGAGGCACCCAGTACAAAAGAGCTTGCTGGTCTTTAGATGTCAGACCTGGACTCAGTCCCCCTCTGCCCATTGCTGACTGCCAGATCAGTGGAAGTCACACTCATCCTGGGAGCCTCAGAATCCTCCCCTGGAAAAGCGGGCATGCCTACAACTCAACAATAAAGTCACAAATAACCCAGTTTTAAAATGGCCAAAGGATTTGAATAAACATTTCTTTAAAAAAGATGTACAGATAGTCAACAGCCTGTGGAAAGATGCACAACATCATTTGTAATTATGGAAATGCAAATCGAAACCACAAAATGACACCACTTTGCACCCCTAGGATGGCTAAAATAAGAAATATAGATAATACCAAGTGCTGACAAGAATGTGGAAAATTTGGAGGCTTCATATATTGTTGGTGGGCTTGCAAAATGGTGCAGCCACTTTGGAAAACAGTTTGGCGGTGTGTCAAAATGTTAAACGTAGGTTTCCCAGATGAGCCAAGTTCCCTCCTAGATATATACCCAAGAGAACTGAAAACCTATGTCTACACAGAGACCTGTGCATGAATGTTCACAGCAGCATTATTCATAATATCCACAAAGCAGAAACACCCAAATGTCTGTCAACTGATGAATGGGTTAACAAACTGTGATATAATCATACAATCAACAGAGAGGAATTCAGCCATAGAGAGGAATGAGGTGCTGACACACGCTACACAGCACGTATAATAAACCTTGAAAATGTTTGCGAAGTCAGGCAGAAGGGATCACCTCTTGTCTGACTCTGTTTATATGAAATGTCCAGCATAAGCAAATCCACAGAGACAGAAAGTAGACGAGTGGTTGTCAGGGGAGAGGGGAAATGGGGAGTGACTGCTGAAGGGCATAGGACTTGTTTGGGGATGATAAAAATGTTTTAACTTAGATAGTGGTGAATATTCTAGAAAACACTGACTGTATGGTCTAAAAGGGTGCATTTTATGGCTTGTGAATGATATCTCAATAAAGTTGCTATTGAAAAAAAAAAGAGGACTTCCCACATATGGTTGCTATGAACGTGGAATAAGGCCTCTGTCAGGGCCAGTGTGTGAGACTGAGCTTTCTAAGAAGCTGGTTTTGCAAGGATTCCAAAATACAGGCACCTTAGTGCTTAGGGCTACACTAGCCCAAGTTCTAGGAATTTCAGAGACAGGAGGGGGGGGGTCTCATTGTTTATAGATCTGCTTGGTTTAGACCCCAACAGAACATCCCCCTGCCCCCATACTTTACTCACCACAATTTCCCCTAACACATACTCCTGACTCAACTTTTCTGGCAGTTTCTAACCAAAACAGAATAAAATAATAAGCATAAGACCATAATCTTTCCTGTCCCTCTTAAAAGCAAAATGTATTGGCTGGAGACCAGAGAGCTGAGTCTGGGAGAAGAGGGTCTGGGACTCCCCGACCAGAGGTGGCTCCCAAGACTCAGGGTGACAGTGGGGTTGGGGGTGGGGGGAGGAGGGATGGTGGTGCTGGGCTGGTTGGGTGGGGTTCCCTTCCAGGGCATACCACCTGGGTGAGCCTCTGAGAGGCAGCAGGGACCCCCTCCCCCAAGACCCAGCTCTCTCTGCCAGAAGTTTCTATGAGTGAGGCAGAGGAGACAACTGGCCTTAAGGTCCCCCCAGGCCTCCAGGCCCAGAGCAGGACTCAAGGGGCTTCCAAAGGAAGACAGGAAGTCAGCTGCCTCCGCTGTCTGCTCAAAGCACAGAGGCTGGGACTTTGGGGCGAGCAGCCTTGCCCTCTAAAGCTGATCAGTCGCACAGGGCAGAGTGGGGCAGGTTCCAAAGATCTAATCAGACCCCTCATTTCACAAATGAGAAAACCGAGGCTCAGAAAGGTCAAGGGGTTTTCTGAAGGTGCGCAGCCAAGTTAGCAACAGAACTGGGAGTCCGGTCGCCTGCTGCGGCCCGGCATGGGCTGGCTGGAGCCTCAAAATAACCCAGGGTGGGGAATCTTTGTCACCCACCTCTGACTTTTCCAGAGATGGAGAGTGAGGTGCTCACCCAGTTGGGAAGGTACCTGATTGGGATCCCCAAGTCTCTTAACCATCAACCCCCCACCTTGCTGTGAGCCTGAGCCCGGCCCATTACCTGCGGTCCCGAGGTCTGTCTGGGTTGCAAGGAGAGCTGGGTGTGTGGACGGTGCTGATGCCAGGCTGGGCAGGAGGAGGAGGCTGGGGAGAGGAGGCCCGACCGCACCCCCGTGACAGGGAGGGGGCGGGGCATGACGTTGCCCTGGGCTCCAGGGGCATTCCTTCCTGCTGGCGCTATCAGCCCCAGGCCCTCCTGTCCCATTTGCCTCTTCCCCATGACACGTCAGGGGCAGCAGCTGGGGTAGCTATACCCCAGACCTGTCCCCTGGGCATGGATGCCTCTGGCTCCAGGGGGCAGTGATGGGGGGCGCTGAGCCAACCTCTAGGCAGGGAGGAGGAGGGGTGTTTCCTAGGTCCCCTCTCCACCCCATTGGCGAGGCTGACTCAGGGCCTAGCCATGTGGGCCAACCCAATGCTCCCAGGAAGGGAGAGGTTCGGCAGGCAGCAGGAGAGGAGTCCCAGCATCAGGGGACTGGCAGTGCCCTCTCCTGGTGAGGAAACTGGACAAAGGCTAGAAGATCCACTGCCCAGAGCAGGTAGAAAATACAGGTCCCAAGAGGGAGGAGGGTGGGGACTGACTTCTCACAGCCGAGGCCAGGAGAAATCCAGCTCAGCCTGCCTCTGCCTCTTGCTCACTTACCAAACACTCTGGAAGCAGAACAAACAGGTCCTATGCTTCCCTGGGGAGCACTCAGGCCAGAGGGAGAAAGGCTGTGACAGGCCCTATGAGAGCAAGACTCAGGGAGCTGTGGGTCTCCAGGAGGGCTTCCTGGAAGAGGGGTCTCCTGGCTCCTAAGCTCAGCCCAAGTCCTGGAGTCATCCTTGCCCCTCTGTTGTCTCATACTCCGTATCTGACCTGTCTGGAAAACCCTGTTGACCTCACCTGCCAGTATCCCAAATCCTGCCCTTCTCTCCACCTCCATGGCAACCAACACAATCACTAGTGTCTGCTCCTGCCCTGGCCTGTCATCTGTTCTCATCAGGGCAGCCAGAGGGATCTGGTTAAACCCTAAGTCAGCTCATGGTCCTCCTCCCTCGGCACCCTCCCAGGGCTCCCACCTGACTCAAGTTCTTACACAGCCCTGCACTATCTGCCACCCACGTCTTGTTATCTCTGACCTTAATTCCTACAACTTCCTCCCTTACTTGGCCCAGTCACCCTAGATGTGCCCCAAATACTCCAGTTAGGTTTCCTTCTCAGGACCTTTGCACTGGCTGTTCCCTCTGCCTAGAATGCTTTTCCTGGCTCCTTCCGGTCTCTACTCAAATGTCCTCTTCTCCACTAGGCCATGCCTGACCACCCTGTACAAAGCAGTAACCACCAGCATCACCTTTTCCTCTCATCCTGCTTCACCATTCCCCATCTGACATATTATATATGTTCCTCTTGTGCGTATTTCCTTGTTATGTTTTTTTATTTTATTTTATTTTTTCCTTGTTATGTTTTGATTACTCCATGATCTAGGACAGTGTCTGACACACAGTAGGCGCTCAACAAATTCTGCTGAATGAGTAAATGACCAGAAAAGGTAGCCCAAGACACATTCCAAGGGCATTCCAGGCAGAGGGAACCATGTATGCAAAGGCTTAGAGCTAAGAAGCATGACTGTGTGGAGGATCTGGGAACAATTCAGTACAATGTGAAGTGGGGGCTTTAAGGGCTGGAGGAAGGGAGAAGGGAAAGCAAGAGAGGCAGGACCTCAGAAGCCAGACCAGGAAGGTGGGACATCATCCTGAGACTGATGAGGAGCCACAAAGAGGGACACCATCAAATCTACCTTTTAGATGATGATTTGTTTGGCTGCTGTATTGGGGATTGCTGAGGAAGATGTGAGGGGCAGGCATCCAGTGAACACAAGCCATGTCAGGGGTGATAAGGACTAGGGACAGGATCACTGCACTGTCCAAACAGTAGCCACCAGCCACATTAAGGTCATGGAGTCCCTGAAAGGTGACTGGTCAGAACCGAGGTGTGCTGTAAGTGTAAAAAAAGAGATTTCTAAGACTCGGCATGAAGAAAAAAGAATGCAGTGGATCCTGGAACAACACAGGTTTAAATTGCATGGGTCCATTTCTATGTGGATGTTTTTCAATAAATATATTGGAAAATTTTTTGGAGATTTGCAGCAATTTGAAAAACAATTTTTTTTCCTAGCTTACTTTATTGAAAGAATACCATATAAAATACATACACAGAACATGTGTTAATCGACTATGCTATCAGTAAGGCTTCTAATCAACAGTAGGCTATTAGTAGTTAAGTATTTGGGGAGCCAAAAGTTACACAGATTTTCAACTGTGTAGGGGGTTGGCACCTCTAACCCCTGTGTTGCTCAAGGCCAACTATATACAACAGTTCATTAATAATTCTTGTATTGATTACCTGTTAAAAAGATAGTATTTTGGATATGTTGGATTAAATAAAATATATTACTAAATTAGTTTCACCTGCTTCTTTTTACTATTTTTAATATAACTACTGGGTAATTAAAATTTTTTTTGCAGGTACACAGAGTTCATAATATATTTCTATTGGACAGTATTGATTTAGAGGGCAGAAGGGACAGGGCTCAGCAGCTGATGCATTATGGGGGTGAGGGAAACCTCAGTCTAATTTCAAGCCTCCTCCAATTGCTCCTTTCTGATGAGACCATGTAGTCCAGAGGAAGAAAGAATGGGCCACAGAGACAAGCCATAGAGTTGGTTTTCATCTGAACACAAATACACCTAAAAATTTCATATTTTCAGAATAAGAACTATCTAGGAATGACATATGCTGAAAGAAGAGGCAATGAGTCCTCTGTCTCTGGAGGTATGTAAGAAGAAACACGAGGACTACTATTAAGCAGGGGAAAGGAAATTGACCTAATTACTCTCAAAATGTGGGCCCTGACCAGCATCAGCAGCCCCTGGAAACCTTTCAGAAATGTAAATTCTCAGGCCCCATCCCAGGCCCTACTGAGTCAGGAACTCTGGAGGTGGGACCCACAGTTTGTATTTTCACAAGCCCCCAAGGTGCTGCTGGTGTCTACTCAAGACCCACTGGTCTACGTAATACTTCCTACCACTTAAAGGTTTCTATGACTGGCACATAGTAGGTGCTCAAATAAAACCAGTCACTACCTTTGTTTGTCTTCTAGTCCCAGGTTAAGGCACTTCACCTCTGTGAGCAAATGAAGAGTTGACTTCCTACAGCACCTGGTAGTATGTGAACCTGGCACAGGATGGAACCTGGCACAGAACCTGGCACAACCTCAGGGCATTTCTTATCCCTCTGCTGTGGGTGGAATTCCAGGGCCATGACGGAGTGGCCAGGAGTAAGGGACCCCCCAGCCCAGCTCCATCCTGAGGTGACCTCACTGCCCAATGTCTGTGTGGGGTGTGGGGTTGATTCATGAGACAACCTCCCACTGTCCTGTGGGCAGAGCTGACCGCCCCAGGGAACCGGCTCAGCCGCTGAGCATGGCATCCAGCTTCCCCACATTCCAGAACTGTCAGCTGGCCCATCTGAATCAGCAGGCACGTCCACTCTGGAGGCAATGGTTAGACAGCCTCGCCTCAGTCTCCACCTCCATAAAAATGGGGAGATGGCCGCCCCTATCCACAGTGAGATTATTGGTATAAAGTGCTCAGAGCAGTGCCTGGAAACCATCAGCCCTCACTATGCCTTGGCATTCGTGTGAGGAGGCCATTGGGATCTCCCAGGTGGACGAGAACCCCCCCAGTGACTTCTTAAGTCTGAGAAGGATGCCTCGTAGGTGCAGGGAGGGAAGAACATGCTCTTGGCAGCCTGGTTCTCTGTATGAGATTTGACCTAGTCACTGAATGGATGTCTGTGAGGACTGGGCCTGGCTTAATCACCTTAAACACAGATTAAAAGGATCCTCTAAATCAGGAGTATCGTCTGTCCCACTTCATGGATAAGAAAAGTGAGGATCAGAGGAGTGGAATGATTTGCTTAAGGTCACATCACTGAGAAGTGCCTAACTCAGTCAGGATTTGAGGCTAGACTTCAAATCTAGAACTTTTTCCACTCTTCTGTGAAGGAACTCCAACTTAACCCCCACCCCATGTGTCATTTAAATGTGACATTTAAACCCCACATGTGTCATCTATTTATTTATTTTTATTAAGGTACCATTGATACACGCTCTTATGAAGGTTTCACATGAAAAACAATGTGGTTACTACATTCACCCTTATTATCGAGTCCCCCCACACCCCATTACAGTCACTGTCCATCAGTGTAGTAACATGCCACAGAGTCCCTACTTGTCTTCTCTGTGCTACACTGTCTTCCCCATGACAGCCCCCACACCATGTGAACTAAATGTGAACTAATCATAATACCCCTCCCCAACGCCTCCCCTTTGGTAACCGCTAGTCCCTTCTTGGAGTCTGTGAGTCTGCTGCTTTTTTGTTCCTTCAGTTTTGCTTCGTTGTTATACTCCACAAACCCACATGTGTCATTTAAATCCACTTGGAAGAGTTATCCTTTGGCCCAGATTGTAATCTTTGCAATTCCAAATTTTTTGAGAAATAATGGCAGTAGCTGATGCTATTTGAGATGGGAGTTGAAAATATCCTTCAATCTAGATGAAGCCTGACTCACTCTGGGCCCCAGGCCTCAGTTGTTCCACCTGTAAAATGGTCATAATGAGAACCTGCCGTGGCTGAAGCTGAAGTTAGAGCTGGTGATCCGGAGTTGAGAGTGCTTCTAACCCTCAGATGCCAGCGACCCTGTGCTTACTCTAAAGAACAAGGACTTAAGTTAAATTTTAAAAAGAAAAGGAAAGAAAGAGAAAGGGGGAAACATCAACCCTAGTACACTTTGACAGGGGCAAAATGAGAGATTTGGACTCAGTGTAAGTGGCTTTAAACTTCCTTTTATTTTTAAGCACAAAAGTCTTGACAAACAAAATTGAAGACATTCTACCAGGTCAGAATGGATTTCTTTCCAGTTGAAGTAGGGGCCTTGGGGCTGAAGATGGGGTGCACCTGCTTAGCAGGACCCCTGACTTTGCAGGCAGCCCCTCTGAGTGTCCATTGGGCACCCAAGGCTCCAGGGAACCCAGTTTGATAACCATTGGAGGGCAGCAGTACATACTGTCCTTGGAAATCTCTTTGAAGTGGACAAATAAGTCCAGAAAATAGTCCCTTTGGTTTCTAGAGGAAACTACCTCTGTTGGACCACATCTTTTTAAAAAGTTTTAATTTTGAGATAATATATTTGAGACAATTATTCATTTGAGACAATTGCATGCAGTTCTAAGAAATAATAGAGAGCCCGTGGGCCTTTCACCTAGCTTCCCCCAATGGGAACACCTTGAAAAACTACAGTTTCACACCAGGATATTGACACTGATACCGTCAAAATACAGAACATTCCATCACCACAAGGCTCTCTCATGCTGCCCTTTCGTAGTCATATCCACTAGTCTTCCAACCTTTCCCCTGTCTAATCTCAGGCAACCATGAATCTCTTCTCTATTTCTAAAATATTGTCATTTCCAGAATATTCTAAAAAGTGAACCATATGGTTTGTAACCATTTGGGATTGGCTTTCTTCACTCAGCATAATTCTCTGTAGATCCCAGTTACTGTGCATTTCAAGAGCGTATTCACTGCTGAGTGCTATTCCACAGGGCGTGAGCCACAGCTGGTTAGTCACTCACCCGCTGCAGGACAACTGGTTGTTTCCAGTTCTTGGCTATTATGAATAAAGCTGTTATAAACATTCACATACAGGCTTCTGGGAGAAAATTAATTTTCATTTCTCTGGGAATAAATGCCCATGAGTGCAATTACCAAGTCATATGGTAGTTGCATGTTTAATATTGTAAGGAACTGCCATATTCTTTCCCAGAGTGGCTGTGCCATTTTATATTCCCGCTGGCAATGTATGAGTGGTCCAGTTTCTCTACATGTTCACCTGCATTTGGAGGGGTCACTATTTTTTATTTGAACCCCTCTGCTGGGTCTCATTCTGTATATCCCTAGTGGCTAATGACGTGGGGTGTCTTTTCATGTGCTTATTTGCATCCTCTTTGTACATTTGTTGTATGAATTCTCTTCGGTAAAATGTCTTTGGCATTTTTTCATTATTCAAAGGCATTATTCATGTCTTTGGCCTGTTTTCTAATTGAATTGTTTGTATTTTATGGTTGAGTGTCAAGAGTTCTTTATATATGCCAGATATTAATCCTTTGTCAGATGTGTGGTTTGCAAATATTTTCTCCCGGTCCCTGGGCCACCTTTCAAATGCCAAATAGTCATTCCTTTGTCTGGTTCACTGGGCCCTGAGAAACTGGCTGAACAAGCGTTCCTGAGCCCATTTTACAGATGAGGAAACCAAGGTCCAGAGGTGAAAGGGATCTGGCCACAGAGGCACAGGGAATTTGGGGGCAGAGGTGGGACTAGAACCCAGATCTCCTGACCCTCAGCCCAGTGATTATACCACTTTGTGAAAGAAGAGATGCCCTCCTTCCCTTCACTCTCGCCCCAGATCCTCAGGGCAAATACCCACCCCAGGAATAGGCAACTGGGAACTTGTCAGTCAGACAAAAGAAAAGGACATCTGCTCTTGGAGAATGGCCAGTCTCCCAAGGAGCCTGTGCCCAGACAATGTGCACTTTCTACAGGGAAGGGAAGGGTCTGACCCTGGAGCAACTACTACACAACAGCTTCATGGCAGAGACTAAGGCCCAGGAAGGTTAAGTAACTTGTTTCAGGTCACACAGTGATTAAATGATAAGATCTGGGGTTTTAACCACATCCCCAAACTCCTTGCCATAGCCTCCTTTCAGCTCTGACTCTGGAATTATGTAGGGTAAGGAAAAGAGAGAAATCAGGTGTATTCAGGGGGTCCCATAGGAATAAACTCAGGAAAGGAAAAAATAGCAACACTCCTTGGAGAAAAGTGAATGGTGACAATCCTGGATGGGGTTGGGGGTCCTCTTTCTTGGGGGACTGTGGCATCATTAGAGGGGAGGGGAGGAAGTGGGTTGGAATCTTGGGACCACTTCCTATGGCTGGGTATAGGCCCTGGAGTCCTTAGGGTGTGTTTTACCCACAGGTCAGAGAAATAGGAGGAAGAGAGAAATGAAGAGATATCCCTATCAGACAGGGGTTTTTCCAGGCCCTGGGTCCCTACAGGCCTGGTCAACTAGTAATGCTCTCCCTTCCCAGGACAGAAGCCCAAGCCAAACGCCTCTGAACTCCACTCTCCGAGCGGGGGCCCCAGGAAGGTAGCCTGTGGGAGAACAGGTCAACAGGACAGGTAAGGCTGACCCCACCCAGCACTGCTGGACTCAGTGCAAAGGGTAGGAGGGCCTACTGTGAGCTAGTTTGTGTCCAGCACAGCTGGAGCTTTTAAAAAGGGATATGATGCAGCTCCTGTGTCCATGCCCCGTGCAGTTGGTCCAGGAAGCAAAGCCTGAGCAAGCGTCACTGCTATGGATTTCAGAGCCCAGTGGGTCCCTGACGGGCCATCACTGTCCTCCAGCTGGGGGCCCCAGGGAAGAGCAGCTGCTGGCTGCTGGGGGGGAGGTCACACCCTCAGGGCCTTGGGCTCTCAGGAGAGGGTGCTGGGAAGAATGTACTGTAGGATTAGGGCTTTGGCTGCATGGTTTTGGGGATGGCCTAAGAAAGCAGGGCTTCGCTAGACTGGCTGCTGCCAAAGATCAGGGCAATTCTGTGACTGGGAATCTCAATAAATCTTATCTACAGGGAAGGGGGCTAACACTGTAGCAGACACTGATTTTCACCAAGAGAGGGGGCTGCTCGGTATTTTGTGGGTGGCACAGGGACCCGGTTTTTTCGGGGCCGAGACACAATCATAAAGTGGCCTTGCTTTGTCCCACTCTATCATGATCCCAGAGGAACCCTGTCTGAGGTGGGTGTTCCATGAACTCACATCCAGTAGGAGAAGAACACGGCCCAGCTGTGGGCACCAGGGCAGCTTCCTGGTAAGAGCTGCTCTATATCCTTCCTCCTTTCCTCTCTCCCTCCTTCCCTCCTTCCCTCTCTTTCTGTCTTGCTTTTAGGACTCTTGAAGATTTCAGTCAGCAGCACAGGGCAAAGATCCAGGATGGGGTCTTTGATATAAAATAGGTCTGTTGCTTACTAACTCTGGACCTTGGGGGAGGGCAGCCACAGTGTGCCCATCTGTAGAATGGGGAGATAACAGTATCTCCCTCATAAGGCTATGGGGAGAATAATGACCAACAGTCCCTGTTTGCCTGGGACCGAAGGGTTTCCCAGGACATGGGACTTCCAGTGCTAAAATGGAACAGTCAGCAAAGCAGGACTAGGTGGGCATTACAGGAGGTTTCGCTTGGGAAGCCCAGGATAGCTAATGGCAAATGGGAAGCCTCAGTACACAAAGGCTTTGACTATCAGTGGTCAGGGGAGAGCTTACCTCGCGGAAAGGGGAAGCGTTAGGAAAGAGGTGATATGAGAGAAAAGTCCTCACGGATGGGGAAGATTAGAATAATTGCTCTTTCTGCTCACTGCTGTCCCCCAAACAGATTATGTGACTCCTGTTGTTCTAGTCTTACTGATCTGATCTGGAATAGGAGGCAAGCTAGTGTCCCCTTGCAAAAGGCACTGAGGGCATCCAGACAGGAATTTTTGGACAGGACCTCTTTTAGCAGAGTTCATTCTAGTGATGGACACAGATGTATAAACACCTGGCTTCAGAGAGGGAATTACCAGTGTCTTGACCACACCGTGTCTGGGATGTATTTAAAGTCCTCCAGCATCAGGAAAAATGTAGGAGGGAGAGATGAAACTCCATTGGCTGACACTGGTAACAGCAGACACTGGGTGATTTTTATGCAGGGATTCATTATACTATTCTTTCTACTTCTGTGTATGTTTGAAAGTTTCCATAATAAAATATTTAAGAATGCAGTGTGTCACTGGATGCACATTCCACAGGATCAGAGAAGTGCTCCTGTTTCTCAGCTGTGTCTGACTATGGCTGTCTTCTGTTTGAACCCAGTACAGAAGCATTCAGCCAGCGGACGCCTGGAGACCCCTGACTGGAGGCGCCGTAGTGGACTCTCGGGCAGCGAACAGTGTCAGGCTTGGTCAGCCTGCCCGAGTGCTGTTTGATTCTCAGGTGTGGTCCTGTTCTTTAGGAGGTGTTCCACAATCTTGGTAAATAAGTGAGTGTGCGTTGTTGACCTTTATGACAAACAGAAAGGAGGGAAAGAACAGGGAGGGAGGAAGGGCATAAGGAAGGGAGAGAGAGAGAGAGAAGAAAGGGAGGAAGATGGGAGGGATGGAAGGAGGAAGAAATAAAAAAGGAGGCTCTGGGGAGCGGCTTGAGATCTAGGATCCAGATGTTTGGAAATGGCTCTCTCTGCTGGAAGGATACAGCACCTTCAGCCTGGGGATTCTAACAACTCCAGGAAGTGACTCCCTTGTGAGTGGTGTCTGGACTGAGCTCAAGCCCAGCCAGAGGTCACAGGACACCCCTGTCTTGTGGGTGTGAGGGGCAGGCCCAGGGCAGCTGAGGATGAAGCCAAAGGACGTCAGATGCAAGCATATGTATCTGGAATGCGGCCCAGCTTCTACCCTGAGGATGTACCTGTTCCTCAAGGTCTGGCCCATGTGTCCCACCTGCCCTCTCTGTGTTCCCATAATCCTTCTCTCAACCCTGGATGTCAGCACATGTCTCCCTGCTAGGTGTAACGATAATGAAAACTAACAGCTGCTGTTCACTGCAGACTTTTCACATGCCAGGTGTTCTCCCAAGAGCCGTGCCTCATGGGGTGGGTGCTATTATTTCCATTGCATAGTTGTGGAAACAGAGATTCAGAAAGGTTGAGTCATGTGCCCAAGGGCACACAGCTAGAGGGGGCTCAAACTTAGCTCTGTCTTCTCACAAAGTATTGGTTCCCAGCCACACCTCTAGTCAGCTTGCTTCTCTACCATCCTGTGCCAAGAAAGTGGCCTTGTCCTTTGGTAAATGCTTGAAGGAACTCACTTGGATCCTTGCCTTCCCCTGCTGGCCGGGGGTCTGCCAACCTTCCCCAGCAACCTGCTGGTCTCATTCACTCCCAAACGATGTGATGGAACATATGGGGACTTGGGAGCTGGGAGCTGGGAGCTAGGAGCTGGGAGACCTCAATTTGAGCTCTGGCTCCAGCTGTGTGACCTTTGCCAAATCACTTAACCTCTCAGAGAGTGCTCAACAAATGTTCCTTTTTCAGTTCTGAAGGAGAAGGTTAAAGAATTCCTTCAATGCCCCTCTGAGGTGGACTGGGATCTCACAATGTGGAATACCAGATGGGCTGAAGCCCCTGCTGAGATCCAGGCAGAAGTGAGACCTACAGGGAGCAGCCTGGCCTCTCCACAGGGCCAAGCAGAATAACTCCTGGGGCAGGAGGTTGCATCTGCAGGGAATGGAATGGTCTTCCTGCCTGTACCTTCTCTGCAGGCAACATCTGCCACCCTTACCATGGACCAGCATGAGTGAGGCAGATGATCTCCGGCAAAACCCAACTTCAGACATTAAAGGGGCCCTGGCTGGGTGGAGGGTCCAGGAAGGAACCAGTCTGGTCCCCTATTCTAGAGTAATATCTGGGCATGTAGCTACTAGAATGAAGACTATGTTTCCTAGGGCCCTAAGAGCTATGTGTGGCCAATGAATTGTAAATAAAGGTATCTATTCCAACTAGCTGGAATGTAGATGTGATAGCAGGAGTCAAGAGTAGCAATATTTCACTCTGAAATGATACTGAGAGGGTTAGTTATATTAAGAGGAGACATCTAAATAGCAACAGTATAAACCAGAAAACAATGAACAATTATCTTCAAAATGTTGCAAGAAAATAACTATCAGCTTAGAATTCTAAATCCACCTAAATATTTATTAAGCAAAGGACATTGTTAATTCTTTTTAATAACCCAGCTTGAAGAGACAAAGAAAGCATCAGGACCAGACTCAGATATAACATAGATGTTGGAAATATCAGACAAGGTGTTTACAGTAATGATTAATAGGTTAAGCGCTCTAAAAAGGTAGACAACATGTAGGAACAGATGGGGAATGCAAGCAGAAAGATGGAAACTAATAATGAATCAAAAAGAAATGCTAGAAATCCAAAACAGTATAATAGAAATGAAGAATGCCTTTGATGGGCACATCAGTAGACTGGACCTGGCTGAGGAAAGAATCAGTGAGATTGAAGAGACACCAAAAGAAACTTGCCAAACTTAAAAGCAAAAACAAAACAAACAACGACAAAAAAAACCCAGACAATTCAAGATAATGTGAAATAATTTCAAAAGGTGTCACACTTGGGTAGTCAAAATGTCAGAAACAGGAGAGAAAAAGGAGCAGAACTGTTTTAAAATGTAGATTTTGTTATTACTCAGGTATGATGAGGCTAACACACCAGAACATGACTGCCATTGGAAAGGTAGTTGTTAGTCACAGTTCCTAAGAGGAGGGGGGTGCCATACGAGGGGGCGGGGCATGCAGGGAAGAAGCAGGTCAGTCAGGAGGCAGAAGGAGTGGGAGGAACACGTGGGTAGGAGCCTTTATTGTGCTCTTTGTGGAAAGAAATAGATGAGGCAGGGTATGCAGGCTTAGGGTTGAAGTACCGGCTGTTCTGAGCTGTCTTGGTCCTGGACCTGGGGTGCTCAGGCAGGGGAAGAATGGCCTTGGGGTGAGAGTCCAATAGAGAAGGTAGCTAAGAGCATGGGTTCTAGATTGGTAGGTTTGCATATAAAAGGTGTGTTCCTGGGCAAGATATTTGCTCTCTCTAGGAATTAGCCAACCCTGGGCGGGGCAGTCTCTCCACAGTCAGAGAGGCCTCAGATGCCAGATCATCAAGAGTACAGAAGACATGAAAATATAGTTAATATAAGAACTATTTGGAAAAATAATAGCTGAGAATTTTCCAAATTAATGACAGATAACAAACCACAGATCCAGGAATTTCAGAGAATACCAGTTAAGATAAATACCAAAATATTTATACATATGCATATCATATTCAAATGGCAGAAGATCAAAGACAATCTCAATCTTAAAAGAAGGTAGAGGAAAAGAAAACTTTACCTACTGAGGAACACTGGTAAGAATTACAGCAGACTTCCATCAGAAACCATGGAAGAAAACAAAAGGGGTGAAATATTTAAGGTGTGGAAAGAAAAGAAACACCACTATAGAATTCTACATCCAGGGAAATTATCCTTCAAAAGTGAAGGAGAAATAAAGATTTTCTCAGGCAAACAACACCTAGGAGAACCCATTGTCACATCTTCCCTGCAAGAAAAGTTCTAAGGGAGGAGGAAGATTATACAGGTCAGAAACTAAGACCTACCTGAAGGAAGGAAGAATGTCAGAGAAGGAATAAGTAGAGGTAAAATAAAGCATTTTATTTTTCTTAGTCTTAACTGCTCTAAAAGATAACCATTTGCTTAAGCAATAATAATAACAATTCACTGAGTGATTAGAGAATACAGGTAAGGGAAATAAATGCCTAGAGGATGGCAGGAAAAAATTAGGAAGGAACACTTCGTTACAAGCATCTGCACAACCTGTGAGGTGATACAGTATTACTTTAAAGTGGATTTAGATGGGTTTAAAATGTATATATTTTATGTATATTAGTTTCAAATGTTTAAATGCAAACTCTGGGGCAACCACTAAAAAAGTTTTTAAAAAGAAGTATGGTTGATGTACAGAGGAGATAAAATAGAGTTATATAAAATGCTTGATTAAAACTGAGAAGAAGAAAGAAGAGGGAGAAAAAAAAAGAAAGACAAATGAAACAGAAAACCGTTGCAAATGTAGTGGGTATTAATTCATTTTAAAGATGAATGGTCTAAACACAGCAATTAAAAGACAGAGATTATCAAGTAGACACAAAAACAAGACCCAACTATATGTTGTCTACAAGAAATCCACTTTAAATATTAAGACTCAGGTTAAAAGTAAAGGGATAGAGAAATACATGTCAAATAGAGAAATACAGATGCAAAAATACCTAACGCAATATTAGCAAACTGAATTCAACAAGGTGGAAAAAGAATCATACACCATGATTAAGTGGGATTTATTACAATTATGCAAGACCAGTTCCACATTAGAAGAATCAATATAATCCATAACATCAAAGGTTAAAAAAAGAAAAATCACTTGATCATATCAGTCATTGCAGGAAAAGCATTTTTGACAAAATCCAACATTTATTTATGTAACTCTTAGCAAATTAGGACTACAAGGGAACTTCCTCAACTTGATAAAGAATATCTACAAAAAAATCTACAGTTAACATCATACTTAATGGTGAGAAACTACACTCTTTCCTGCTAAGATCAGGGACAAGGCAAGGATGACCTCTCTCACCACTCCTATTCAGCATCACACTTAAAGTACTAGCTAGGGCAATATGACAAGAAAAGGAGGTTTAAAAGTATACAGATTGAGGAAAAAGAAAGAAAACTATATTTGTTCATAGATGACATGATTGTCTTTGTAGAGAATACCAAAGATTTGACAGAAAGAAAGGAAGAAAGAAAATTTTTGAGAGGTGGAAC
The DNA here is from genome assembly GCF_030020395.1 of Manis pentadactyla. Taxonomy (NCBI): domain Eukaryota; kingdom Metazoa; phylum Chordata; class Mammalia; order Pholidota; family Manidae; genus Manis; species Manis pentadactyla. The sequence continues at coordinate 203,654,205 of NC_080019.1, read as the reverse complement.
CAAGATGGTGGCATGAGTAGAGCAGCAGAAATCTCCTCCCAAAACCACATATATATATATGAAAATATAACAAAGACAACTCTTCTTAGAATAAAGACCAGAGGAAACAGGACAACATCCAGACCACATCCACACCTGCGATAACCCAGTGCCTCGTAAAGGGGGTAAGATACAAGCCCCGGCCCCGCGGGAGCCGAGCGCCCCTCCCCCCAGCTCCCGGCGGGAGAAGAGCAGGCAGAGCGGGAGGGAGACGGAGCCCAGGGCTGCCGAACACCCAGCCCCAGCCATCCGGGCCAGAGCGCAGACACAGTGCGCGCGTGGGGCCCTGGATAGTAGGGAAACAGGGCAGCAAGAACCGTGAGCGGGCACCGGAGGCCTGGCGCCGGAGGACATAAGAAAAGTGAGCGGCCATTTTTTTTTTCTTTCTGTTTTGTTTTGGCGAGCGCTTTTTGGAAGTCTTAAAGGGATAGGGACCCCAATACTAGGGAAACAGGGCAGCAAGACTGGTGAGCAGATGCCTGAGACTGGCGCCAGAGAATAAAGAAAAACAAGTGGCCATTATTTATTTATTTATTTATTTTGTAAAATTTTTAAATTATTATTTTTTTGTGTGTGTGGTCGTTGTTTTTTTTTGGCAGGTGCTTTTTGGAAGTCTTAAAGGGGCAGGGAGGGACACTTAATCCAGAGGTAGGGAATCCGGGGATCTCTGGACACCCTAATCCCCTGGGCTGCAGGGAGCAGGGAGGCCCCTCACGGAGATAAATAGCCTCCCGGCCGCTCCCCCTCCAACGCGACTCCACCATTTTGGAGCAGCTGCCAGAGCCAGGCCACGCCCACAGCAACAGCGGAGATTAACTCCATAGCAGCCGGGCAGGAAGCAGAAGCCCTGTCTGCGCGCAGCTGCCCAGCACAAGCCACTAGGGGTCGCTGTTCTCCCAGGAGAGGAGGGCCACAAACCAACAAGAAGGGAAGTTCTTCCAGCTGTCACTCATCCCAGCTCTGCAAACTATTCCTAATACCATGAAAAGGCAAAACTACAGGCAGACAAAGATCACAGAGACAACACCAGAGAAGTAGACAGACCTAACCAGTCTTCCTGACAAAGAATTCAAAATAAAAATCATAAACATGCTGACAGAGATGCAGAGAAATACGCAAGAGATATGGGATGAAGTCCGGAGGGAGATCACAGATGTCAGAAAGGAGATTACAGAAATGAAACAAACTCTGGAAGGGTTTATAAGCAGAATGGATAGGATGCAAGAGGCCATTGATGGAATTGAAACCAGAGAACAGGAACACATAGAAGCTGACATAGAGAGAGATAAAAGGATCTCCAGGAATGAAACAATATTAAGAGAACTGTGTGACCAATCCAAAAGGAACAATATCCGTATTATAAGGGTACCAGAAGAAGAAGAGAGGGGAAAAGGGATGGAAAGTATCTTGGAAGAAATAATTGCTGAAAACTTCCCCAAACTAGGGGAGGAAATAATCGAACAGACCACGGAAATACACAGAACCCCCAACAGAAAGGATCCAAGGAGGACAACACCAAGACACATAATAATTAAAATGGCAAAGATCAAGGACAAGGAAAGAGTTTTAAAGGCAGCTAGAGAGAAAAAGGTCACCTATAAAGGAAAACCCATAAGGCTAACGTCAGACTTCTCGACAGAAACCCTACAGGCCAGAAGAGAATGGCATGATATATTTAATACAATGAAACAGAAGGGCCTTGAACCAAGGATACTGTATCCAGCATAACTATCATTTAAATATGATGGTGGGATTAAACAATTCCCAGACAAACAAAAGCTGAGGGAATTTGCTTCCCACAAACCACCTCTACAGGACATCTTACAGGGACTGCTCTAGATGGGAGCACTCCTAGAAAGAGCACAGAACAAAACACCCAACATATGAAGAATGGAGGAGGAGGAATAAGAAGGGAGAGAAGAAAAGAATCTCCAGACAGTGTATATAACAGTTCAATAAGCGAGCTAAGTTAGGAAGTAAGATACTAAAGAGGCTAACCTTGAACCTTTGGTAACCACGAATTTAAAGCCTGCAATGGCAATTAAGTACATATCTTTCAATAGTCACCCTAAATGTTAATGGACTGAATGCACCAATCAAAAGACACAGAGTAACAGAATGGATGAAAAAGCAAGACCCGTCTATATACTGCTTACAAGAAACTCACCTCAAACCCAAAGACATGTCCAGACTAAAAGTCAAGGGATGGAAAAACATATTTCAGGCAAACAACAGCGAGAAGAAAGCAGGGGTTGCAGTACTAATATCAGACAAAATAGACTTCAAAACAAAGAAAGTAACAAGAGATAAAGAAGGACACTACATAATGATAAAGGGCTCAGTCCAACAAGAGGATATAACCATTCTAAATACATATGCACCCAACACAGGAGCACCAGCATATGTGAAACAAATACTAACAGAACTAAAGGGGGAAATAGACTGCAATGCATTCATTCTAGGAGACTTCAACACACCACTCACCCCAAAGGATAGATCCACCGGGCAGAAAATAAGTAAGGACACGGAAGCACTGAACAACACAGTAGAGCAGATGGACCTAATAGATATCTACAGAACTCTACATCCAAAAGCAACAGGATACACATTCTTCTCAAGTGCACATGGAACATTCTCCAGAATAGACCACATACAAGGCCACAAAAAGAGCCTCACTAAATTCCAAAAGATTGAAATCCTACCAACCAACTTTTCAGACCACAAAGGCATAAAACTAGAAATAAACTGTACAAAGAAAGCAAAAAGACTCACAAACACATGGAGGCTTAACAACATGCTCTTAAATAATCAATGGATCAATGACCAAATCAAAATGGAGATCCAGCAATATATGGAAACAAATGACAACAACAACACTAAGCCCCAACTTCTGTGGGACACAGCAAAAGCAGTCTTAAGAGGAAAGTATATAGCAATCCAAGCATATTTAAAAAAGGAAGAACAATCCCAAATGAATGGTCTAATGTCACAATTATCGAAATTGGAAAAAGAAGAACAGATGAGGCCTAAGGTCAGCAGAAGGAGGGACATAATAAAGATCAGAGAAGAAATAAATAAAATTGAGAAGAATAAAACAATAGCAAAAATCAATGAAACCAAGAGCTGGTTCTTCAAGAAAATAAACAATGGCCCCGGAAGATGACTGGTTAGCCAGAGACGGGTAAGATTCCTCAAGGGAGGAACAACCTAAGACAGGCACAGTCGCAGGGGGGCCATCAGGTGAGAAATTGGGGATCAACAGAGGTGAGGCTTAGAACCTCACCCCCCCGTTCTGAGAGAAATCTTCTGCATACGTGGATGTTTTATTGCCCTTGTCTAGCTTGGATTAACACATAGTCTACAGGCACACACCTGATCATCTACATGTGCTCTCTTACAACACTAAACTCTGTTTTCTACCTTTATCTTGTATCTACCTACCACTTCAGCATTTTATTAAAAATAATAATAATAAAGAGAGAAATGTGGTATCCACATATAAATCAAGTATAAAAACCAAATGAGTATTCATATTTGAACTGACTGTTTATAGTTCATAATGCATGAGCAAAACCGAAAGTTTCTGTGATGACTGCCCTTGTACTGTTCACTATGTAACTTATTCATTATGTAAGAATTTGTTCTACATGTAAAAACTTGTTTGTTATGCCTCAGAAGATTGGAGACTGACAAAAATTAGGCTTGGGGTGGATTAATGATTGTGCATTGAGCATTGACTCCCCTATACAGAATTTTATTGTCGTTAACAACCATTTGATCAATAAATATGAGAGATGCCCTCACAAAAAAAAAAAAAAAAAAAAAAGGACAGACTTCCAATGGTAAAATAAATTAGTAACCGGGATGTAATGTATAGCATAAGGAATATAGTCAAGATATTGTAACAGCCTGGTAGGGTGATAGTTGGAACCTAGAATTATGTATATAAATGTTCTACCACTGTGTTGTACACTTGAAACTCATGTAATGTAATACTGTGTGTCAACTACCCTTCAATAAAAAATAATTATTTAAAAAAAAAAAAAAAAAAAGAAATTAAAAATGCCCAGGTGAATCCCAAATAAAGTATGTGATTTAGTTCAAAAAAAAAAAAAAAAAAAAAAAGAAAATAAACAAAATAGATAAGCCTCTAGCCAGACTTATTAAGAGGAAAAGAGAGTCAACACAAATCAACAGTATCAGAAATGAGAAAGGAAAAATCACGACGGACCCTACAGAAATACAAAGAATTATTAGAGAATACTATGAAAACCTATATGCTAACAAGCTGGGAAACCTAGGAGAAATGGACAACTTCCTAGAAAAATACAACCTTCCAAGACTGACCCAGAAAGAAACAGAAAATCTAAACAGACCAATTACCAGCAACGAAATTGAAGCGGTAATCAAAAAACTACCAAAGAACAAAACCCCCGGGCCAGATGGATTTACCTCGGAATTTTATCAGACATACAGGGAAGACATAAAACCCACTCTCCTTAAAGTTTTCCAAAAAATAGAGGAGGAGGGGATACTCCCAAACTCATTCTATAAAGCTAACATCACCCTAATACCAAAACCAGGCAAAGACCCCACCAAAAAAGAAAACTACAGACCAATATCCCTGATGAACGTAGATGCAAAAATACTCAACAAAATATTAGCAAACCGAATTCAAAAATACATCAAAAGGATCATACACCATGACCAAGTGGGATTCATCCCAGGGATGCAAGGATGGTACAATATTCGAAAGTCCATCAACATCATCCACCACATCAACAAAAAGAAAGACAAAAACCACATGATCATCTCCATAGATGCTGAAAAAGCATTTGACAAAGTTCAACATCCATTCATGATAAAAACTCTCAGCAAAATGGGAATAGAGGGCAAGTACCTCAACATAATAAAGGCCATCTATGATAAACCCACAGCCAACATTATATTGAACAGCGAGAAGCTGAAAGCATTTCCTCTGAGATCGGGAACTAGACAGGGATGCCCACTCTCCCCACTGTTATTTAACATAGTACTGGAGGTCCTAGCCACGGCAATCAGACAAAACAAAAAAATACAAGGGATCCAGATTGGTAAAGAAGAAGTTAAACTGTCACTATTTGCAGATGACATGATACTGTACATAAAAAACCCTAAAGACTCCACCCCAAAACTACTAGAACTGGTATCGGAATACAGCAAAGTTGCAGGATACAAAATCAACACACAGAAATCTGTGGCTTTCCTATATACTAACAATGAACCAACAGAAAGAGAAATCAGGAAAACAACTCCATTCACAATTGCATCAAAAAAAATAAAATACCTAGGAATAAACCTAACCAAAGAAGTGAAAGGCTTATACTCTGAAAACTACAAGTCACTCTTAAGAGAAATTAAAGGGGACACTAACAGATGGAAACTCATCCCATGCTCGTGGCTAGGAAGAATTAATATAATCAAAATGGCCATCCTGCCCAAAGCAATATACAGATTTGATGCAATCCCTATGAAACTACCAGCAACATTCTTCAATGAACTGGAACAAATAATTCAAAAACTCATATGGAAACACCAAAGACCCCGAATAGCCAAAGCAATCCTGAGAAGGAAGAATAAAGTGGGGGGGATCTCACTCCCCAACTTCAAGCTCTACTACAAAGCCATAGTAATCAAGACAATTTGGTACTGGCACAAGAACAGAGCCACAGACCAATGGAACAGACTAGAGAATCCAGACATTAACCCAGACATATATGGTCAATTAATATTTGATAAAGGAGCCATGGACATACAATGGGGAAATGACAGTCTCTTCAACAGATGGTGCTGGCAAAACTGGACAGCTACATGTAGGAGAATGAAACCGGACCATTGTCTAACCCCATATACAAAAGTAAACTCAAAATGGATCAAGGACCTGAATGTAAGTCATGAAACCATTAAACTCTTGGAAGAAAACATAGGCAAAAACCTCTTAGACATAAACATGAGTGACCTCTTCTTGAACATATCTCCCCAGGCAAGGAAAACAACAGCAAAAATGAACAAGTGGGACTATATTAAGCTGAAAAGCTTCTGTACAGCAAAAGACACCATCAACAGAACAAAAAGGAACCCTACAGTATGGGAGAATATATTTGAAAATGACACATCCGATAAAGGCTTGACGTCCAGAATATATAAAGAGCTCACACACCTCAACAAACAAAAAACAAATAACCCAATTAAAAAATGGGAAGAGGAACTGAACAGACAGTTCTCCAAAAAAGAAATACAGATGGCCAACAGACACATGAAAAGATGCTCCACATCGCTAATTATCAGAGAAATGCAAATTAAAACTACAATGAGGTATCACCTCACACCAGTAAGGATGGCTGCCATCCAAAAGACAAACAACAACAAATGTTGGCAAGGCTGTGGAGAAAGGGGAACCCTCCTACACTGCTGGTGGGAATGTAAATTAGTTCAGCCATTGCGGAAAGCAGTATGGATGGACATCAAAATGTTCAAAACAGACTTACCATTTGACCCAGGAATTGCACTCCTAGGAATTTACCCTAAGAATGCAGCAATCAAGTATGAGAAAGACCAATGTACCCCTATGTTTATCGCAGCACTATTTACAATAGCCAAGAATTGGAAGCAACCTAAATGTCCATCGATAGATGACTGGATAAAGAAGATGTGGTACATATACACAATGGAATACTACTCAGCCATAAGAAAGGGCAAATCCCACCGTTTGCAGCAACATGGATGGAGCTGGAGGGTATTATGCTCAGTGAAACAAGCCAAGCGGAGAAAGAGAAATACCAAATGATCTCACTCATCTGTGGAATATAAGAACAAAGGAAAAACTGAAGGAACAAAATAGCAGCAGAATCACAGAACTCAAGAATGGACTAACAGGTACCAAAGGGAAAGGGACTGGGGAGGATGGGTGGGTAGGGAGGGATAAGGGGGGGAGAAGAAGGGGGGTATTAAGATTAGCATGCATGGGGGGGTAGGAGAAAAGGGAGGGCTGTACAACACAGAGAAGGCAAGTAGTGATTCTACAACATTTTGCTATGCTGATGGACAGTGACTGTAAAGGGGTTTATAGGGGGGACCTGGTATAGGGGAGAGCCTAGTAAACATAATATTCATCATGTAAGTGTAGATTAATGGTACCAAAAAAAAAAAAAGGCAATTCCTGTGTGGTGACCTTCAATGAGTTCTACACAAGGGTATAAAGGGCATATAAAAATGTAGGCAAAGGGTCTGTTTGTGTTTATACAGAGGATCAAAGCCTAATTGGGCTACCCTGAAAATGAACTAAGATACAATATGAAAAAGAACTTCCAACATCAGCACTCTCTGGAAGACTCATGCCAGAAGATGATCATCAAAAAACCCCAACAAAGATCCACACACTGCTACAGGTGTAGATGCACTCATCCCACCAGTTCCTGGACTTGCCATGGGAATGAGGAAGGAGATATCTAAGCTGGCCTGTGCATACAGTAAAACAACAAATTTGACTGGATCTATACTGTTGGAACTCAACCAAGAATTAGGAGAAGTGCAAATTGTAGTGCTCCAAAATCTTACAACTACAGACTATTTACTGTTAAAAGACCTTATGGGATGTGAACAGTCCCCAGGAATGGGTTGTTTTAATTTGTCTGATTTCTCTCAGACTGTTCAAGTTCAGTTGGACAATATCCACCATATCATAGATAAGTTTTCACAAATGCCTAAGGTGCCTAGTTGGTTTTCTTGGTTTCACTGGAGATGGCTGGTAATTACAGGTATGCTTTGGTTATGTAACTATACTCCTATTATGTTAATGTGTGTGCGCAATTTAAGTAGTAGTTTAAAACCTATACATGCTGAAGTTACTCTACAAGAAGATATGTCAAAGAAATAATCAATCTTCCCATGTTTTCTTCCGCCTGCTACTTCTGTAGCTTTTCTTCCTCCTTCCTAATTACAACCCTTAAATAGAATTTGTGCCTCATATCAAATTTACCAAGTATCATAATTCTTCCAAGTGGTAAAGATACCTCAAGACAAATGCTGGGCATAGAAGCCACAGGGCATAAATATGCAAAGAAGTAAAAAGCTAACCTTTTCAAACAATAAGGCTTCTCTTTCACTTACCAACTTTACATTTCCCTGTATGGCCCCGGAAGATGACTGGTTAGCCAGAGACGGGTAAGATTCCTCAAGGGAGGAACAACCTAAGACAGGCACAGTCGCAGGGGGGCCATCAGGTGAGAAATTGGGGATCAACAGAGGTGAGGCTTAGAACCTCACCCCCCCTGTTCTGAGAGAAATCTTCTGCATACATGGATGTTTTATTGCCCTTGTCTAGCTTGGATTAACACATAGTCTACAGGCACACACCTGATCATCTACATTTGCTCTCTTACAACACTAAACTATGTTTTCTACCTTTATCTTGTATCTACCTACCACTTCAGCATTTTATTAAAAATAATAATAATAAAGAGAGAAATGTGGTATCCACATATAAATCAAGTATAAAAATCAAATGAGTATTCATATTTGAACTGACTGTTTATAGTTCATAATGCATGAGCAAAACTGAAAGTTTCTGTGATGACTGCCCTTGTACTGTTCACCATGTAACTTATTCACTATGTAAGAATTTGTTCTCCATGTAAGAACTTGTTTGTTATGCTTCAGAAGATTGGAGACTGATTAAAATTAGGCTTGGGGTGGATTAATGATTGTGCATTGAGCATTGACTCCCCTATACAGAATTTTATTGTCATTAACAACCATTTGATCAATAAATATGAGAGATGGCCTCACAAAAAAAAAAAAAAAGTACACACTTCCAATTGTAAAATAAATAAGTAACCGGGATGTAATGTATAGCATAAGAAATATAGTCAAAATATTGTAACAACTTGGTATGGTGATAGCTGGTACCTAGAATTATCACGTATATAAATGTTGAATCACTGTGTTGTACACCTGAAACTAATGTAATACTGTGTGTCAACTACCCTTCAATAAAAAAATAATTATCTACAAAAAAAAAAAAAAAAGAAAATTCTTGGAACTAATAGGTATAGCAAGGTTATAGGATACAGCATTAATATCTGAAAGCCAGTTGCTTTCTTATATACCAATAACGCACAATTAAAGTTTGAAATTTTAAAAATACATCATTACATCACCTAAAATAAATACAGCATAACATAAAAAGTCCTGAGATTCACTCATGTTATTTTGTGTAGCAGTAGTTGATTAGTTTTCATTGCTATGTAATATTCTATTTTTTTTTTAATCTATACCATTGTTAGTTCATCAATTCACCTATTGATGAATAGTTTGGATGCTTAGAAATTTTGACTATTCTGCATAAAGCTGCTCTGAACATTCTTTTGTTGAACACATATGTATTCACATATCTTGGATACATGCCCAAGAGTGGAATTACTTAACTGAATAGATCAAGGTAGATATATGGTTAGTTTTTTTCCAATATATTACCCAATTTAAAGCTCCCACCAGCACCACAAGTTCTGTTTGTTTTGCATCCTTGATAACACTTAATATTGTCCATCCTTGTACACTCCCATCACTTTAAATACCATTTCTGTGTAGAGACTTTCCCTCGATCTTTATCTCCCATCCAGTGTTCTCCCCTGATGGTACATCCAATCAATATGACATCTCTCCTTATATGTCTTGTCAGTATTTCCAAGATAACAAGTCTGTAAAAACCTCTCAAGTCCTCCTTCCTCCCAAAGGGTTTCTTCCTCTAACTTCCATATCCCCATAAAAAGCACCACTATGGACTCAGCTGCTTTACCTGAATACCTGAATTTTCTTCTTTCTCTCACTTCCACATCCAATCCTTCAGTGAAGCTGTTGAGTTCTACTTCCATAATATGTCCAGAATCTGTCCATTTCTTCCCACCTTTACTGCTGATTCCTTAATGCAAACCATTATCATTCTTTTCTTTAACATATTTTTATTAAGGTATCATTGATATACAATCTTATGAAGATTTCACATAAGCAACACTGTGGTCATTACATTTACCCATATGATCAAGTCCCCCCCAACCCCATTGCAGTCACTGTCCATCAGCGTAGTCAGATACTATAGAGTGGTTACTTGTCTTCTCTGTGCTGTACTGCCTTCTCCGTGACCCCCCTACATTATGCGTGCTAATCATAATACCCCTCAATCCCTTTCTCCCTCCCTCTCCATCCGCCCTCCCCTACCCCTCCCCTTTGGTAACCGCTAGTCCCTTCTTGGAGTCTGTGAGTCTGCTGCTGTTTTATTCCTTTTGTTTTGCTTCGTTGTTATACTCCACAAATGAGTGAAATCATTTGGTACTTGTCTTTCTCTGCCTGACCATTATCATTCTTGACCACATGACTGCTCAACAGCCAGAGGGATCTTTCTAAAAAATAAAGCAGTCATGTCACTGCCTTGCTTAACACCCTTCACTATCTCCCCTAGGGCTCTAACATAAAATCCCAACTCCTCACCTTGGCCTTAAAGTCTTTGAATGATTTGATCCCTCCCACCTCTCTGATCTCACCTCCTCCCATAGGGAACTGACCATATTCTGGCCATTGCCTCTTCTTAAATACACCAGGCTTGTACCCACCTCAGGACCTTTGCACTTGCTGTTCCCTCTGTCTGGGAAGCTCTTCTCTCAAATATTTGCCCAGCTGCCTCCTTTTCATCTGTTTGAGTCTTAGCCTAAAGGTCTCTTTCTCTAAAAAGGCCCTCACTGACCACCTTGACTAAAGTTGCCCCTCCACACCTCAGGCACCCTATCTCATCCCTTTTTGTTTTATGTATAGCTCTAATTTTCCTTATCTTATCCTTAATGCTTATGTTCTCAGCTAGAATGTAAGGTCCCCAAGGGGTATAGTCCCTTGCTATGTCCCTACTGCCCAGAACTGCATTGTCTACTATGGTAGCCACTAGCCACAGGTGGCTCTTAAAAATAAATAGAATTAAGAATTCAGTTCTTCACAAGTACCAAATAATTTCACTTATTTGTGGAGTATAACAACAAAGCAAAACTGAAGGAACAAAACAGCAGGAGACTCACACACTCCAAGAGGGACTAGCGGTTACCAAAGGGAAGTGGGGTAGGGGAGGGTGGGTAGGAAAGGAGGGAGAAGGGGATTAAAGGGCATTAAGATTAGCACACACAATTTAGGTAGGTCACAGGTAAGGCAGTACAGCACCGAGAAGACAAGTAATGACTCTATAGCATGTTACTGTGGTGATGGACGGTGACTACAATGGGCGGGGGGGACTTGATAATATGGGTGAATGTTGAAACCACGATGCTGTTCATGTGAAACCTTCATAAGATTGTATATCAATAATACCTTAATTTAAAAAAAAAGAATTCAGTTCTTTAGTCATGCTTGTCACTGGTCTGGATTTGAACCCAGGGCTGTCTTGCTCTAAAGCACATTCTACTCTCTTTCCCAAGAACCTGGCTGTTGAGAGGCACAGGCTGTCCTTGTCCTCCTACAGACCCTCCCACCCTGTGTTTGTTGTATCTATTAAGAAGCTGTGGGAAGATTTACTAAAGGACGGTTGCCCAAGGCACAAAGGGGTTAGTGCTGATTCCATCCCAGTCGTTGGCTGTGTGACCCTTAGCAAGTCCCTTTACCTCTCTGGGCTGTTGCTATAAAGTGAAGTAACTGACCCTGATGGCTGGATATCTGGGGATGGCAGTGGGGGGTCGGGGACTGGTGTGACTGGATGCACTCTTCAGATCCTGTCTGGCTCTGGTGCAGGCTAGCATGAGGAGGCGGGTGAGGCTGAAAGCGCTTCGGTCAGCTTTACGTCCAACAGCAGCTCCTGTTTCTTTAATGCCTACAGGTAAGATAGCGGAGGGTCAGAGAGGTAAAGCAACTTGGCCAAGGCTACACAGCCCGGGAACTGGCGGAGCTGATTCGAACCCGAGACTCCCTGATGTCATGCCCCATCCCACGCGAGCACGGTCGAAGGGCCCAGAGGGCGGAGCCGGGACCCACGGGAACCATAAGGAGTAGTCCGGTGAGAGGTGGTGAGCTCCCCGTCTCTGGGGGTGTGCAAGCCAGGGCTGGTCCATCCGCCCCGCCTGCGCCGGGGAGCCCCTCGTGGGCCCCTTCGGCCTTCCGCCGCGGCCACGGCCACTGCTGAGGCGCGAGCGCGGCGCCGAGGGGGCGGGGCGGGGGCTGCTATTTCTGTCTGGTGAGCGCAGCCCGCGCAGCCGGGAGGGGGCCCGCGCCGCCATATTCCCTCCCGCCGGCCGGCTCGCGGCGCGCAGCCACCATGAGCACCGCCGCCTTCCACATCTCCAGCTTGCTGGAGAAGATGACGTCCAGCGACAAGGACTTCAGGTGCGCCCCGCCGCCTCCCGCCGGCACCGCGGGACTCGAGCCCCCGCGCCGCGCTCCCCGCCTTCCCCGGGACCCTCTCCCCGCCGCGCCTCGGGGTGCAGCCCTGCGGTCTCCGCGCCTCCAGGCCCGGCCCCGTCTCCCGCGGTGCAAACTGCAGCCCCGGCCTCCTGCCCCACGTTGGGGCCCCTCTGCCCCCTTCCCCTACCCTTTCTCCCCTTATTTCTGCCCAGCCCTCCTCTCTCCCCGGAGGCGCCGCAGGCCCTGCATTTCAACCCACAGCTGAAGCCCTCGGCCTCTCCTGGGGATCCCAGCGCCCGCCTCGTCTTACCCGCATTGAAACCCAGTTCCTTCCCGGGGCCCCAACCCCGGGGCTGCCTTTTTCACGGGCATCCGCAGTATCCTCAGCTCTGCCCTCTTCTCGCAGTCGCCCCAGGCCGCCTCCCCCGGCACCTCATCAGGGCGCCGTCTCCCATCCCTCCGTTCCCAGGTTTGCTGTGACTCAGGCTGAGGGAGGGGGCTGGGCCGAGTGGCTTTGCGGGCCGGGTGGGTGATGGCTGGGTGGTTGCTTCCAGGTTTTGTCCACGCCCCTTCCCCGGGTTCCCCCTCGCCCAGCATCACTGAGCCACACAGGAAGGTAGCTGAGAAGAACCGAGGAAGCCTGTGCCCCGACTCCTGCATCCTCAGGGGGATCGAGGCCTAGGGAGGCAAAAGGGTTGGCCCCTGGTCCCACAGCCAGTTCTGGATCCTCCGGGCTGAAAGGAGCCACAGAAGACAACAAAGCTGTGCCCGAGAGAACATCCTGTTGTTTATTCCCATGTTACAGATGGGGAAACTGAGGTTCCAGGGCAGGAAGGGCCTAGGTGCAGTCACAGAGCTAGGAAGTGGAGGACTTGGGGTCCCAGTCCAGGTCAGTCCAGCACAGAGGCTTGAGATCTAAGTGAGGCCATCTGATTCCAGCCCCCTGACAGGTAAGAGACTGAGGCCCTGCTCTCCTGGTCTGACCCTTGCCTTTTCCTGGAATCATTCTTCAACATCCCTTAGGAGCCTCTAGTGGAGCTTTAGTAGAGCCTTTGGGCCACAGTCCTGAGTTCAGATCCTGGCTCCAATGACTTACTGGCTGTGTGACCGTGGACAAGCTGCTTAACCTCTCTGAGCCCCAACTTCTGTTTCTATAAGATGGGGATAATAGCAGAACCCACCTCAGATGATTGGCCAGACAAGGAAATGAGTTAGTACATGTGGAATGCTAAGATGAGTGGCTGGCTCCAGGTAAGCACTTAATAAATGGACACCGTTATGATTCCACACACACCAGAAGTCTGCCGGCCCCTCTCTGCTCTGGGCCTTGCCCTGCCCCTCCACATTCATTTGCCTCCTTCACCTGGCTAGCTCCTCCTCAGTTGTCACCTCTTTGGGGTACCTCCTGGCACCCTGGCAGAGTTAGGCACCTTCTCTGAGCTCCCAGGGAACTTCCCTGCTCCATGTTTCTATTGCATCACTTCTTAGCCCGGGGATACCCAGAGTCCCTGCATGAGGACTGTGCCCTTCTGGGTATAGTAGGTGCTCAGCGAATGTTTTCTGTGTCCCAGGCTTCCTGCTGTGCCATCCAGGGTAAATCTCAATTGTCTACCCATCTGCCTCAGTGGTAGTGATTGTTCTTCCTGTTCTCCAGTGGCTTGGAGAGGTGAAGTGACTTGTCCAAGGTCACGTGGACAGCCAGTGGCTTGAGGGGATTTGCACTACTATCTTTTGGGCCCCAGGTCCAGTCTCCAGGAGAGGGAGTTGGCCCTGCCAACTAGAGCCTGAGAAGCACTCTCAGCCAGCTCTGCCAGCAGCTCTGAGAACACTTAAAACCACCCCAAGCATATGAGGATGGTGTCTATTTTTAAAGTCTGGATACCAGGAGGGCTGGGTCCTGCTGACCAATTGTCCAGGTGCCATGTGGCCAAGTTTTTCAGCTGAGTTGCCTCTAGGGTTTCTCTGGAATGAAACTGAGACTATGTCCTCTGGCTCCTGGACGTGGGTGGTGACTGCAAATGGGGGTCCCATGCAGGGTGAAGGAAGCCTTTGATCCCTGTTGTTTCTGGGCCCCCACTCTGTGGGCAGGAAGTTGCTCTGTTCCCACTGAGACTCCAACAGTCAAATGGATAAACTGGGGAGTCTTGCAGGAATTCCCAAATCATTTCTTGAAATCACAGTAGTATTGGTTGAGGAGCCAGGAGACCTGACTGATAAGCTGATTCTCTCCCCAACTTGCTGTGTGGCCTTGGGCAGTTCCTGTAAACTCTCTGAGCCTGGTTTTCCCATCTGCTACATGCAAAGAACTGGTTGTCCTATTAAAACCTCCCAAGGATCTTTGAAGTGGGGCAAAGAAAAATTGCATTTGTTAGATAGAAAACCTGAGACTTAGGAGTCAATCTCTCAAGATCACCTAGTTAAGTGGTAAGACCACTTTATTTACTTAAAGCCAAACTTCAGTGTTCAAGCTCTTATGTACCAAATTATACCCTTTCCTATACACCCGCCACCACCACCACTACATAGTACACAATTGGTCTTTCTCTGAGAGCTGGGTGTTTGCAGGAACTCGGGGTTGTCTGAAAATGCTGAGGCATATTTCAGAAGAGTTAGCTTCTGAGTTTGGGTTTCCACACAGCTCTTTGGCACTGAGCCCTGGCTCTCTGCCTCCCCTCCTTCCCTTGCTCTGCTCAGACCCTTTTCAGACTTGTCCTTTGTTGGGCCTGGAATCCCAGAGATGAACCCAATGGGCCTCTGTGTGTTCATAGCTTAATGGGGGCGACACGCTGGTGACTAAGCTTGCAGTGCAGTTTGAGAAGTGCTATAATGGAGTGCAGAGTGCTCTGAGAGAATCCTGCCCAGGAGAACCAAGTGCAATTAGAGCATGTGGGTTGGGGATAGGGCGGGGTGGTCAAAGGAGTCATCCCTGAAGCTGGGACATTTGAGTTGGGTCCTTAACAGATGAATAGGAGTTCAACAGGTGAAGAAGAAAGAGGAGGGCTTCATCTTAGGCAAAGGAGCACATCCCTTGGGTTGCCAGGCTCAGCTGAGTCTCCATGGACTGCTGCAGAAGCCCAGAGACCCTGCCTGCCTTCTCAGAAAGTGGCCTCAGCTGGGCAGACCTAGGGGTGCATGTATATACCTCAGGCCTTGTCCTGGCTCAGAGCCAAACCTCCTCCTTCACCTTATCTCAGCTGCTTCTCCTGCAATGACCAGGCCTAGAGGTGGGCACCATTAGGCCTGCCACTCTCTCCTCGCCTCCAGCCCAGCCTCCTTCCTTCTCTCAGCAGCTTGGGGCTCATCCAGTTGTTAAAAAAAGCTGACATCCACATGTGCCCTGGTACCAGAGTCTCTGGGCCGCCATCCCATCGAACAGCAGTTCTGAGCCTGCAAAGATGAAGCTAGAATCCTTACTATGACCCATTTTGCCACAGGAGGCTTGGGGAGTAGGGCTCTCGGTTGACTCACTCAAGCCAGAAAGCAAAGCTAGTGTGATTAGGCAGAGGGGTCTGGTGGGCCAACAAAAGCCAGAGGCTTTTTCTGGGGTTGCCACTCTTTGGCCCCAACTTTGTGGCATCTCTCCTCGTTGCTCTGTCCTGCCTTCACCAGTCTCCACTCTAAAGTGCTTGCAAGAGCCAGAAATGGATGCAAGGGCCTAGTGGGAACCTGGTGAACTAGATAGTGCGTGTCCTACCTAAAGAGGGCAGCCACGGCTTCCCTCCAGCCAGTTATTGTCGCCACGGAGCATAAGCCCAGTTGCATTCAAATAGTCTGTTTTCCATAGAATCTGGAAATCAATACTTTGATGTCAACTCTCTCAATTTTCAAATATCGATAAATAATTCAAATTTGTGGAAAATATTGGCAAGGTGGACATGGCAGAGGCTGCCAGTTTAAGACTGCTCTCTCTCTTAATCTTGGCAGAGATGGGGCTCCATAATGCCCCCACAGCCCCAACTCTCCTTGGCCTTCCAGCTCAGATTCCCACTGCAATGTCAGATGCCCGGGACAGGGCATCAGGCCTCGTGGCCATGTTCGCCTGTGGGTGGGTAGGGCTTGACTCCGATGTCCACCCCGGGGTCAGGGAGCCCTGGCTGGGGACTGGCTGGCTGACTGTCGGTGGCAGTGCAGTGTTTGAGATATATGTGTTCCTGGCCCATCAGCCTGGCCTAAGGCAGTAGTTCTCAGAGTCAGTGCCTACCCCTCAGCATCATCCGGGAACTTGTTAGAAATACAAATTCTTGGGCCCCATCTCAGACCTAGTGATTCCAGAAGCCCTGGGGATGGGGCCCGGCAGTGCCTAGAGGTGATTCTCTTGCTGGCTATGGGTTGAGAACCACTGGTCTAAAGGCAGGGGCTGAGTCGATTTTCAGAGGTGGGAATGGGCAGGGCAAGCCCCTCTCCACCTGTCTGGTAGAGACAGTATCTTGCTGACACCCCTCTTGGTTGCAGGGTGTCTGGTCGACCCTCTAGCATATATGTGTGTGTGTGTGTGAAATGTGAATGGTGTAATGTGCCATCGTAATAGTGGCGGCGCTATTTACTGAAGACTTACTGAGCGCTCACTGTGTGCTAAGCACATTGAATACATTATCTCATTTTATCTTCCGTACAACTCCGTGAGACAGCCGATCACCCCCATTTTTTCAGACAGGTGAACCAAGGCTCAGAGGGATGAAGTGACTTGTCTGAGTTCACATTTTCGTAAATGGCTAAAGCAGGAGCCCCAGCTTTGGAGCCCTAAGCATTTAGGCGACATGCGGAACCATACCTCATCCGCCACAGTGTGGCAGTTGGTGTCTCCCACATGGGTTTCCTTGGGGTAGCCGGACCGGGCCCACAGCCCACATAATCTTGTGCCCTTGAGTCTTTGTATCAAGGTCTGCGTCTGGGGGAGCTCTGAGCTGCTTGGCAATCCTCCATGCCCTCCCTGTGCAGGTTCATGGCCACCAGTGACCTCATGTCGGAGCTGCAGAAGGACTCCATCCAGCTGGATGAAGACAGCGAGCGCAAGGTGGTGAAGATGCTGCTCAGGCTCCTGGAAGACAAGAACGGGGAGGTGCAGAACCTGGCGGTCAAGTGGTGAGCGTCGGCCTCGGTGGGGCAGGCGGGGCGCCTGGTCGGTGGGAGAGTGCCCCAGGTGTCCCTGCTCCTTGGGGCACAGCCTCCAAGAGAAGAATCACTGAGCAGCTCTTGGAGCCCCAGGGGAGTTAGTGCCTTGGTCTTGGTTCTCCCAGAAGTAGACATGGTGACAAGGACTCAAGTGGAAGTTGATGTGGGAAGTGAACCCAGGAAACTCCAGGAGGGAAATGGGGAAGGCAGGGAAGGAAGACAGCCAATAAAGTGTGTGTTACCAAGCGGAGCTTAACCTACTGGAGTCCTTTGGAACATAGCATAGGACCTACCCCTCGGAGTGTTACCTCCCCGCCAGTTCTCTGTCAGTCCTTGGTTGAGGGCTGCTCCTGGGTTAGGGTGGAGGGTCCTGCATTCCCTGGCACCTCCAGCCAGAGAAAGCCCTCAAGCACAAATGCAGGAACCAGCAGCTGGAAGGTCAGGCTGGTATACACGAGGGTGTGAAAGCTCAAGGGACCTGGGGGGCTCCAAAAGCCTTTAGGCATCATGAGGGTGTGGTCAGAGGTTCTTAACCCTGACTGCATGTTAGAATCATCTAGGCAGTTACAATTACAAACCCCAATGTCCAGGCCACACACGACACCAGTGAACTCAGACTCTCTGGGGCTGGCACCAGGTAATAAGTCCCCAGATAATGGCAATGTGCAGTGAAGGCTGAGAACCAATGTGTCTAGTGCAGCCATTTTAAAGCTTTAACATGCATTTGAATCACCTGGGGACTTGAATGAAGCACAGACTGTGCCTCAGTAGCACTAGGGTAGGACCTGCGCTTCTGCATTTCTGACAAGTTCCAAGTGATGCTGATCTATGACCTCACTTGGAGATCAAGGTCCAGGACAGAAGCTCTCAAAGTGGGGTCCCTGGACCACCAGCATCAGCATCTGCTGGGAACTTGATAGACACGCAAATTCTCTAGGCACAGCCTAGACCTTCTGAATCTCAAAAGCTGAGGTGGGCCCCAGCAGTCTGTATTTTAGCAAGGCCCCAGCACATTCTGTTACACAAGTTTGAAAACCACTGCTCTCGCACGTTCTTGGTTTCCAGCTGCAGTTCCTGGGTGCGATGGTTTGGCCATCTACCGAGATGCAAAACCTACAAGGAGCGCAGGTTTTTGGGGGTACCAGGAAGGATGTTGGCATAGTTGGAGGGTGCCTCTCTTTCTGGAAAAGTAGGAAGTCCCCTGTTGATCTGAGGCCCTTTTCCTAAGCATATGTGGCCCCAAGGGCATGAGGAGACATAAGGGGCAGCCTGATCCAGCCTGAGCCTGAGGCTTTTGGACACCCTCCCTCTCTCCCTGCTCAGCCTGGGTCCTCTGGTGGGCAAAGTGAAGGAGTACCAGGTGGAGACCATCGTGGATGCCCTCTGTGCCAACATGCGGTCAGACAAGGAGCAGCTCCGAGACATTGCTGGCATCGGCCTCAAGACCGTCCTGTCGGAGCTCCCCACTGCAGCCACAGGTACCCAGGTCACCCAGATGAGGTACTATGATGACTTTTCCTAGATTTCTGATTAAAGAAATAGACTCAGAGAGGTGAAGGGACTTATATCTAAGGTCAGCCAGCTAGTAAGTGGCAGAGAATTCAGACCCGGATCTATATAAGTTCATGATTGTATGTTGGGAATGCAAAAATCTAACTAATGACAACTTGAAGAGGTAGTGGTTGCTTTCCTCACCTAGTTCTGGAGGGATCAGCCACTCCATTTTTGCAGTGATTCATTTAGCAGCTCAGGACAAAGTTGAGGTTGCTCCCTGGGTCTCTTACCCTTTCTAAGAAAAGCATGTTTCCCTAGAAGCCCTAAGAAGATTTCTGCCTATATCTCCAAGGCCAGAACAGGGTCACTGGACCCTTCCTAGCAGCAAGGGAGTCTAGAAAAGGAAGTGCTGAACTTTTCCTGCCTCCCTAGTAGGAGGCAAGAGGATGGCAGAAGGGATTGGGTGTGAGGTGAGTCAGCCAGCAGGGCAGCCGGCAAGTTTTTCAGCTCCCCTAGCTGTCTTCTTTAGCTTGATCAGACCCTGGGTCAAACCCTGGACCACTGGAATGCAGGTTTCCCCAGGTCAGCAGGATTCTCAGGGCCATGGGCTTAGGAACCCAACCAGAGTAAAGGCCGGCCTGAGGTGGAGACCAGCTCTGGGTCTCACGATGACATTCTTGTGCTCTGTGCAGGCTCCGGCCTGGCCACCAGTGTGTGCCGGAAGGTCACCGGCCAGCTCACCAGTGCCATCACCCAGCAGGAGGACGTGGCTGTGCAGCTGGAAGCCCTGGACATCCTCTCTGACATGCTGAGCAGGTACAGGAGGCCAGTCTGGACAAGGAGGCCTGGGGTGGTGGTGCAAGAGGACAAGGAGGGACTCAGATCCACAGAGCTGGCACTTACTGCACGCCAGGTCCTGTGCTTGGGGCTCCTTAATTGTACTGGCAGCCCTATGAAGGAGAATTCGTTTGTCCCAATTTTATAGACTCTGAGGCCTGCCCAAGGTCTGTCATAAATGGCAGAACCCAGGTCTCCCCATAGCTTGAAGCCTTGTGTTCATCATCTCCTCATCCGCTTCTTTCTCCCTCTCTCTCTCTTTTTTTTCCATCTTTTGGGCTAATATAGCCAGGCTTATGTTTTAAATTGCACTTGACATTTTTAAAAGTGTTCATTCATTCAGCCTTCCAAGACTTGAGCACCTATTCTGTGGCCCAAAAAATATCAGGTGCTGGGCTGGTGCCGGGAATATGGAACTGGCTAGAAAGGAGCTTAGGGACACACAAATGATGAATGG
Organism: Manis pentadactyla; assembly: GCF_030020395.1. Taxonomy (NCBI): domain Eukaryota; kingdom Metazoa; phylum Chordata; class Mammalia; order Pholidota; family Manidae; genus Manis; species Manis pentadactyla. Next base: position 203,633,858 of record NC_080019.1, on the reverse strand, counting down.
GGTAAGAACAGTAAGGATGTGAGCAGTCCTCGAGGGCGCTCAGAGGAGGAGCCCCTAACCCAGCTGGTGGGTGGGCACCTTCCTAGAGAGGGTGCTGCTAGCTGAGACTTCAGGGGCAGGCAAGACTTGGCCAGGCATGGGCAGGCATAAGAGGGTGCTGGAGGGGGAGACGGCCCTCAGCCCAGCAGGCAGAGGCCAGAGAAGACATGGGGTCCTGGGGAGGAGGTGTGCAGGGCGGTCGTGGAGCTGGGGTGTACTCTGCAGGGATGGGTGTAGAGAGATGAGGCCTGAGCACTGGACAGGAGCTGGGGCTGAGTGGCCAAAGATTACACGCAGGATGTGGGGAGCCCATGAGACATTTGGGGTCAGGGGCTGAGGAGCACCTGCACATGTTGTGTGTGGTCTTGTCTGTGTGTGCATGGTAGATGGGAGGGGGCTGAACGGGCTGGGAGTGTGGTTAGCACGCTTCTGCAGGCAGGTGAATTCAGGTTGTATTTAGGAGGTAGACTCCACCGGGCTTGGAGCTGGTAAGAGGTAAAGATTTAAGGATAACACCAGGGGCCTGGCTTTACTAACCAGAGGCACAGATACAGGGCCATTGGCTGTGGTGGGGTGGATTCAGTTTGCTGTGTGCTGAATTTGAGGTACCTGGAAGCACCCACTCAACCAAAAACTTCATGAGGGCAGGCTCTCAGGCTAAGAGTATGTCTTGAAACCCCGAGCTTCCAGGCACAGCCCCTGTCACATAGCAGATGAACAAATAAATAAGTGGAACCCAGGAGAGAGGGCTGGACAAAAAGATACGGGAGAGTGAGGTCAGTGCATTTGTGTGGAGTGAGAGAAAAGGTCTCAGGACATGTAGGGGACAGAAAATGCACAGGCCTCTTTTGAAGGTGAGGATAGAAGCAGCCGAGGTGGGCAGTGGGCTGCCTTCAACCTGTGCAGAAACTATTTTCTGGTTTGCCTCTTGCTTTGAGCCCAGAGCTCAGCTTATCCAAAGGGCACCTGGGGAGCCATTGAAGGAGTTAGGCAGAGGAGTGACCAGGTCCACAGGTAGATTTTAGACCTCTCTGGTCTCCATGAGGATAGACCTAGGAGGAGGGTGGACACTGAGGCAAGGCCCAGACTCCCAGGAAATGGTGACAGCCCCACTGAAAGCCCCACATCCTATAACCATCAGGCCTTCTTCTGGGGCTGATAGCCTGGGCACTTGGGTTCAGGTCCTGGCCTTGCATTTCTTGGTGACCCTAAGAAGTTCCTTCCCCTCTCTGCTTTCTCTCCTGCAATAGTAAATACAGTAATTCCCCCACATAGCTGCCCGGCGCCTTTCAGTCTCCCAAGGGCCATTGGGTTGCCATAACTCCAGGAAAGAGGCCAGGAGAGGAGAGGTATCTGGCCCAGGCTGCCCTTTTTGGTGGGCCCTTCCTGACGCCCCGTCTGACTCTCCAGGCTGGGTGCACCCCTGGGCGCCTTCCACGCCAGCCTCCTGCACTGCCTGCTGCCGCAGCTGAGTAGCCCGCGCCTGGCGGTGCGCAAGCGGGCGGTCGGGGCGCTTGGCCACCTGGCGGCTGCCTGCAGCACCGACCTCTTCGTGGAGCTCGCCGACCACCTGCTGGACCAGTTGCCTTGCCCGCGCACGCCCACCAGCCTCGCGGCTGTCCGCACCCTGATCCAGTGTCTGGGCAGCGTGGGCCGTCAGGCAGGTCACCGCCTAGGTAAGAGGACGGAGATTAGAGCGGGGCCCGGGGGCGGGCCGCCTCCTGGGTGAGGGGGCGTGGCTGAGGCGAGGAGATGCTGGGGGCGTGGCTGGTGCGCCTGGAATGGGGAGGGCTGGGTTTGGTGTTTCTGAACCTCATCTACCTACCTATCTGTCCCGATACTCTGATTATAATTATTAATCATGCCACCAAACATAAAATACGTTCTGACCTCCTACTTGAATACCTTAGTAACAGCCCATAAGTCAGGTTTGAATATTTAAAAATTTTACTGGGGGATAATGTACATACAAATAAACCATACTATTTATAGTGTACAGTTTTCAGTGTGTTTTAACCTTTGTATACACCTGGGAAACTACCACCACAATCAAGATGCCTAACATTGCCATCCCCTGCAAAAGTTTCTTTGTGTCCCTTGCAATCCACCCCTCCCACTGTCCTACCTCAGGCAACCGCTGATCTGCTTTCTGTCACCACAGGGTAGTTTCATAGAAATGGAATCCTGCAGTCATGTTTGAATTTATTTTCAGACACCCTGGAGTTCCAGGCTAGAACAAGGTAGCGCTTAGTGTTGGCCACGATCTGCCTTTCCCTTCCCTCTGGCTGTCTCACTACAAGGGACTCTATAAGCATGCATGGGGACCTCAGCCCATAGTCCACACTCTGTCCACATCCCCCCAAACAGCAGCCACCCTTTGGCCACTCTTGGGAGTATGGACCTGGGAAGGAGGCCTGTCTGGGACCTGGACAAGGGTTCAGGGTCAGTTGGGCAGGAAAATGGGGAAGGGTGAATCTGGAGAAGGGTTAGGGTGCAACCCTCTGAACCCCGGGACCAAGCAGGGGCTCCCCTCTTAACCAGAGTATAAGAGCATTACCTGCCTCTCCCTTTTTCCCGTCCAGGGCTACAACCTAGTGCAGGAGATAAGGCTAGGACATGAGGAATAGTTTCAACAAGAATCTATTTATTGAGTGCCTGCTCTGCCAGGACTTGGGCTGAGCTCTTTATCTGCATCATATCATTAGTCTTCACAAAACCTCTGCCTGTAGGCTTGTTATCCCTACTGTGAAGATGAGTAGACTAAGGTCTGAGAAGTGTGATATGCCCAGCATCCTACACTGGAGCCCACATCTGCTCAGCTCCAAAGCCTCTTAAGTTGAGTTTGCAGTGGTCAGGCTGCAGGTGCAGGAACAGGCTGAGTGCTGTGGGCTGGGGGAACCCAGAGAGGGCTGGCCTGGCCTCAGTGACTCACTTGGCCCTGCAGGGGCCCACCTGCACCACCTGGTGCCCTTGGTGGGAGAGTTCTGCAACCTGGATGACGATGAGCTTCGGGAGTCCTGCCTCCAGGCCTTTGAGGCCTTCCTGAGGAAGTAGGTGCAGTGCGGGTGCCGGAAGCTGGGGCCCTGGGGTTTCTTTGGGAAGTCAGTGGGGATGGGTGGGGGCAGGGTGCTGGCCTCAAAGCAGTAAGATGTCAGGACTCACCACCGCCCCTGCCTCCACCCTGCCCTACTCGGGTCCAGCAGAGCCTCCTGCATCCCACCCCACAGGTGCCCCAAGGAGATGGGCCCTCACGTGTCCAATGTGACCAGCCTCTGCCTCCAGTACATGAAGTACGACCCCAACTATAACTATGACAGTGATGACGATGAGGAACAGATGGAGACAGAGGACAGTGAATTCAGTGAGCAAGGTAGGTGGCCAACTTGTCATTGGGGCTGGAGGGTGGAAAGGGACCCAGCCCTCCTGGGAGGCCCCTCTTAATTTGCCAAAGAGAGGCCCACACTGGTGTCCCCATCTGGACCCCAAGTCCTCCTCAGGCTCCAACCCTGCCATCCACAGTCCGGATTCCCTGAGGACCCCACCCTCTGCACAGATCACAGTAACGATGGTGATTGTTGTCATTTATGGAGTGTTTCCTGGGATCCTAAGCCCTCTCTTATTGCCATGTTCCTTACAGTCACCCTAGAAATCAGGCTTTTGTGATGATGGCCCTATTCAGACAAGGAAACAGAGATACACAGTTAGGAAGTGGCCCAGCTGGAACTTGGGAACCATGTCTGCCAGGCTCCCTTACCTCTGTTACTGCCACTGTGCCTGTTTAGTAATGGCTTCCAAGACACAATGCTTTAACCCAGCAAAGTGAAGCTCTAATGATGGAATGATAGGCAGGGACAGGGAGAGACATACCTGGATGGGGAATGGACTTGATGTGCTTGTGGTCCTGTCTGTCACTTAGACATATGCCCCTGGGCCCTAGAAGCAGAGCATTGAGGGAGGTAAGGGACCTGGGCCTGATGGGGCCCTTGTAATAAGATGGGATGGTCGGAGACAAGATTGGACAGGCATGTTGGGGCCTTGAATGCCAAGCCAGGGAAGGGAAAGATCGGGCATGTCCTTGTCAGTAGCAGGGAGCTATGGATGTTCCATCGTGGGTGGCATAGGGTGGAGGTAACACTGTTCCATCAGAGGGGATCATCCGTGGCGCCCACTGTGTCTAGATGCCAGTGCTCTGAGAGTGAGTCCTCTGCAGGGCAGTATGGGCAGGAGAAACATGCTAGCATTTTATCCTGTGCCTGGTGGTGTCCCTTGTTAGGACTGTCCCCTCTCTGAGCCTCATGTGTGTCTCCCCAGGTGATATGGGTGGGCCTCGTGGGATGGAATCTCAGCTCTGCTGTTTCCCAGCTGTGTGTCCTCAAGGGAGTCTCTCATCCTGTCTGGGCCTTATTCTCATCATCTCTGAAGTGGGGCTCAAGGCACCTACATCCTGAGGTGTGCTGCAGACCTGATGAGTCTGGCCTCTCTAGAACTTGAAGCATAGAAAGCCACACAAATACAGCTTTTCTTATTGATAGCCCTGCTTGGAGGCCAGAATCAGGACCCTTGAGAGGCTGGGGGTGGGGAGGCAAAGGGTGGCCCGATTGCTTCTCTCTTCTGCAATCCTAGTAATTGAAACATTGCACAGCCAGTCCTGAAACCAAAGGGCGAATTTTGTGCTCCAGATGGATTCTCTAAGTCCTCACTGAAGACTTGAAGTCAGTTTTTTCCCTGGTGTAGTCAAAACAGCAAAGGTTCTGGAGGCAGAGAGGACCCTGATTTAACTCCAGCTGTCTTCCCGCTCACGTAGCTCATAGTGGGCCTTTTCCTGCTAAGCCCCAGTTTCCTCCTGTTTGCAGTGGGGAAATAATGTCAGTCTCACCAAGTCATTGTGAGGCTGACGTGAGGTTGTCGATTTGAAGTGCCTGGCGCCATCTCTGGCATGCAGTAGGTGTTCATTAAATGGAAGGTCACATTCCTCATAGTGTGTAAATAACAATCATCAAAAGGCGAAGCCAGGCCCCCTTCCTCCTCTCTGCTCCTCACTTGTCAGTTCTCCATCCTGGGAGACAGCCTGGGTGGGGCCGGGTGGCTCCCTGTCCTCTGCTGCAGTGCTCAGGGCTCCATGGGTGTCTTGTTCCCGCCCCAGAGAGTGAGGACGAATACAGTGACGATGATGACATGAGCTGGAAGGTGCGCCGGGCAGCGGCCAAGTGCATGGCGGCCTTGATTGGCTCACGGCCAGACCTGGTACATGACTTCCACCGCACCCTGGCGCCTGAGCTCATCCACCGCTTCAAGGAGCGCGAGGAGAATGTCAAGGCTGATGTCTTTGGAGCATACATTGTCCTGCTGCGGCAGACACGGCCCCCAAAGGGGTGGTTAGAGGCTGTCGAGGAGCCCACCCAGACCGGCAGCAACCTCCACATGCTGCGGGGACAGGTAGGCATGCCTTCACCTGTCTCCCATGCCTCCCACCTGCTCACAACCCTTCCGGCTGCTCAGTTGCCCATCCTTCCACCCGCTCCACCCTCTGGCCGCCCACTGAAGGTGCATAGTAGGCACCTACTATGTGCCCTGTGTGTAAGGTATTGTGGTACAATGGGGACCACACAGCCTAGGGGCAGATAGCAACACAAATAGATCCCTGAGCAGGAGTTTCAAAGGGGAATTGCAGGATCCATTCATGTCTGGAATAGCTCACTCTGCTGTGCGGGGGATGGACTGTAACCAGGCAGGTGAGGATAGAGGCTGGAGACCTGTTCAGGTGAAAGGGGTTGGTGCCTTGGACCGGGGGTGTGGGTTGGGGGCAGAAAGGAGTGGGCAGACTCCAGAGGTAGATTTTGGGTCTTGCTGGTGGATTGGATGTGGAGGGTGAGGGACGAGGTGTCATGTGAGCTCCAGGCTCTGACTAAAGCATGAATTGGCAGCTCCCAGAGATGGCGGAGAGGGGGATGCGTAGAGTTGCGTTCTGATCATTTATGTTTGAGGCCTTTGGACGCCTGAGTTGAGAGGTTGGGTGAGCAGTTAGCACACTAGTCTGGCATTGGAGATGTTGACCTGGGAGGCATTGTTTCGCTGGAATCTGAAGCTTGGGAGCCCATGAGCTCAGCTGGGGAGAGAATCCAGCTGAGGAAGGGGAAGGGCCCCAGTGCTTCCCTCTCCCAGAGTGTAAGGGTGAGAGCCAGCTGGCTTGGCTGACCTTGAGCAAGTTACTTAATGTCTCTTCACATGTCTCCCCATCTGTAAGGTGGGCCCAGGAACAGTATCTGTCTCAGAGGGTCTGAGCACAGAATCAGGTCCCTGTTACGGAGCTTGTGATGGAAAGCTTGGGATGGAGTGATCCTCTCCACACTGGGGGTCCTCCATGGCCATGTGTCTTGACAAAGTGCCCCTGCAGTGGGTGGGAACTGGAGGTTTGTTGGGGGTCACTGACTTCTCCCCACAGGTGCCCCTTGTGATCAAGGCCCTGCAGCGGCAGCTAAAAGATCGGAGTGTCAGAGCCCGCCAGGGCTGCTTCAGCCTCCTCACCGAGCTGGCGGGTGTCCTCCCCAGCAGCCTGGCAGACCACATGCCTGTGCTGGTAGCAGGTAGGATGGACCAGAACCAGGAATCTGCTGTCCTGGCCTCCTTTTAGAACCCAGATCCCTGCCCCCAATCCTCCCAGTGCCCCCAAAACAGAGGATGTTCCTCTTCTATAACCCACCGCCAACAACGAGAACAAGACTAGGGTGCAGGCTCTACTTCCTGGCTTCAAATGGGTTCCCTGGCCTTGTGTCCTTCAGTCCTAGCCTTGAAATCTGCTGCATGAGAGCCCGGATGCCTGGGTCCAGCTCAGACACGTTATGGCTACTCCACTCCCACATCCAGGGAGGGCTGTGTTGGGTTAGAGTCCTAACCTTTGCACCCACCCTGCAGGCATTGTCTTCTCGCTGGGTGACCGCTCCAGCTCCTCTACCATTCGGATGGATGCCCTGGCCTTCCTTCAGGGGCTGCTGGGGACAGAGCCGGCTGAGGCCTTCCACCCACACCTGCCCACTCTCCTGCCATCCGTGATGGCCTGTGTGGCTGACCCTTTCTACAAGATCGCAGCTGAGGCCCTGCTGGTGCTGCAGGAGCTGGTGCGGGCCATGTGGCCACTGGACAGGCCTCGGGTGCTGAATCCAGAACCATACGTTGGAGAGATGTCTGCGGCCACCCTGGCACGACTCCATGCCACTGACCTGGACCAGGAGGTGAAGGAGCGGGCCATCTCCTGCATGGGCCACCTCGTGGGCCATCTGGGTGACCGGCTCGGGGATGACCTGGAGCCATCGCTGTTGCTTCTCCTTGACCGTTTGCGGAATGAGATCACCCGGCTGCCTGCTGTCAAGGCACTGACACTGGTGGCCGTGTCTCCACTGCGGCTTGACCTGAAGCCCATCCTGGCTGAAGCACTGCCCATTCTGGCCTCGTTCCTGCGCAAGAACCAGCGGGCGCTGCGGCTGGCCACACTGGCTGCCCTGGATGCCCTGGCCCAGAGCCAGGGACTCAGCCTCCCGCCTTCTGCTGTACAGGCTGTGCTGGCCGAGCTGCCTGCCCTGGTCAGTGAGAGCGACATGCATGTGGCCCAGCTGGCTGTGGACTTCCTTGCCACAATGACGCGGGCCCAGCCGGCCACTTTGGCTGAGGTCAGCGGCCCCGTGCTCTCAGAGCTGCTGCGCTTGCTGCGTTCACCCCTGCTGGCAGCAGGAGTGCTGACAGCAGTGGAAGGCTTCCTACAGGCCCTGGTGGGGGCCCGCCCCCCGTGCGTGGACTATGCCGAGCTCATCAACATGCTCACTGCACCTGTTTATGACCAGGCTCTGGACAGCGGGCCAGGCCTGCACAAGCAGGTGTTCCACTCGCTGGCTCGGTGTGTGGCAGCCCTTGCAGCTGCCTGTCCCCACCAGGCAGCAGGCACGGCAAACCGCCTGGTCTGTGATGCCAGGTCACCCCACTCGAGCACGGGGGTTAAGGTTCTGGCATTCCTGTCGCTCGCCGAGGTGGGCCAGGTAGCTGGGCCAGGCCCACAGCGGGAGCTGAAGGCAGTGCTCCTGGAAGCCTTGCGGTCGCCCAGTGAGGACGTGAGGGCAGCTGCCTCCTATGCGCTGGGCCGTGTGGGCGCTGGGAACCTGCCTGACTTCCTGCCCTTCCTGCTGGGGCAGATCGAGGCTGAGCCCCCGCGGCAGTACCTGCTGCTGCACTCGCTCAGGGAGGCCCTGGGGGCGGCCCAGCCCGACAGCCTGAAGCCCTACGCTGAGGACATCTGGGCCCTGCTGTTCCAGCACTGTGAAGGTGCCGAGGAAGGCACCCGGGGGGTGGTGGCTGAGTGCATTGGGAAGCTGGTCCTCGTGAACCCTCCGTTCCTTCTGCCCCGATTCCGGAAGCAACTCGCTGCAGGTAGGGACCCCGGTGGACAAAGGCAGCCCAGATCCAGAGGTGGGCAGTTGGCCCTTGAGTGTCTGAGTGGTCCACAGAAAGTGAGCTATTAAGTGGTTGATTGTGAGAGTCCCAGTGTGGGTAAGATAAAGGCAGAGGAACCAGTAAAAACTGTTCCATGAGATTTCCCGGCTTTCTGTGTGAACCCTCTGGGATGGATGGGTCAGAACCCGTAATATGTCCCTACAACAAATAAACCTGCCACGATGCCACCTTGGTAATCCATGCTGAGCACAGCAGCCTCACGCTCCAGGCGAAGGTTAATAAAAGCAGTTCTCTTGAGGGGCCAGGGACCGTGACCTGTTCTGTCTCCTAGAGTTAGAGGCAAGCCTTCGCGCCTCCCAACCCATGGGTGTCCAGGCTGGGCTCTGCTGCTCACCACACCACTGCTTCTTGTCCTGCAGGCCGGCCACACACACGGAGCACTGTCATCACAGCGGTCAAGTTCCTCATCTCGGACCAGCCCAGTCCCATCGACCCCCTCCTGAGGAGCTTCATTGGTGAGCACTCCCTCCCCTCTGCCTCCAGCCCCATTCAGTCCCCTCCACTCAGCCCTTGGGCTTATTTTTCTTACACATTAGCCAAGAGGAGTTGGAGACCCAGGAGGCCACCTAGCCCCAATGACAGCAGCAGGCCTGGGTTCAAATTCCTGCATTGCCACTGAATCACTGGATGACCCCAGCCTCAGTTTCCTCATCTAAAAATAGGGATGAGAATCTCTTATCTGCGTGTTCTAAGGTGGTTTTGGAGACCCCACGGATTACTGAGGAGAAAGTGCTCCATGAACGTGCTGGCTCTTAGAAAACTACCAGCCCCTCACGGGCACTGGCTTCAGGTGGCACCAAGCTGAGGAGGGCTGTACCAGGCTGTGGGTAGCAGCTGTCCAGCTCATCCCCTGTCTCAGGGGCCTTCTGGCCTGAGGAACCTAAGCAGCCTTCATTGGTGAGCCCTCTCTTTGGGGTTCTGCAGAACCAGGCTTTCCCTAGAGAAGGCTGGCCCCTCACGTCTTCGGAGCTCCAAGCCTGCTGGCCTTTACTCCACACTCGAATCTAGCCCTCCTTCCCCAGGCAGAGCAGCCTAGGGGAGCATGGAGAGGATTTGGAGTCTGCCAGCCTTGGATTGGAGGGCTCGCTCTGTCACACTCTGGCCATGTGAGCATGGACAGACCATCTCATCCTCAGCCATAAAATGGGGGTGTTGATCCCCCGCTACTGGACACTGTTGCGTGAGACCAAGGGGTCAGCAGATGAGACTGCATTTTGGAGAAAGGTCCAGAGGCTACAGCAATAGTGTCAGCAGCAACTTTATCCCATGTCCTGACCCGTGATGTACTGCCCCCAGCCCTGATTTCCTCTATCTTCTCTGAACTGCCCATGGCTGGCACCCCTAGGGCCTCCAGCTGGGTGTTTGGTTTTTGTTGTGTGTTTGAACTACAGTTTTTTAGTGCTCATTGTGTATCAGGTGCCATGCTAGGCCCTTTCACATACCTTATAGGAGTGCATCCTCACAGCCCCCTGCATAATATCTAGGACTGGTCCCATTTTACAGATGGGGAAACAAAGGCGCAGAGAGGCGATCTGAACTCAGATCTTGCCTGTTCCCCACAGCTGTGTTCTCACAGAGAACAGGGAACCGAGGAGCCAGCAGGGCACAGTAGAAGGGGCCCAGACGCTGCCTGCCCTGGGTTTGAATCCTACTGTGCTGGGAGATTTTCTGTTCTTCCCAGTGCTTTGTGTGAGGAGGTACATGATGGCAATTTGTTCCATGACTGGTGGTGCTAATTCTGATCACCTGGTTAAGGTGGAGACTCCCAGGTTTCTAAGGTTTCTAAAGTTACTTTTTTCTTTGGAATGAATAAGTAGTTTTGAGTCTATTGACACATCCTCTTCCTCATCAGATTTTTGCCTACTACATTTAGCATGCCTGTGGTTTCTTGCCTGAATCAACAATTACTGACAGTTGCCAAATGGTGACTTTCTAATCCCAGCTGTCCAACCATATTTGTTATTTTGCATTCTAGTCTCAGGAAGAAATTTCCTTCTCTATTTATTTATCTATTTGTTGATTTATCATATCATTATAGACTCATGGATTCTGGTTTCATTCAGTGGGTTATAACCTATTACTGTCTTTATTTTGACTCTCAAGATTGTCTCAGATTTAGCTAGTGAGAGCCCTTTAAGCTGGTTGCTATGTTCTGTTGACATGTTTCCGTCATCATTTTTGGAGCATATCCTTACTTTTTGGCACAAGAAGATGCTCCAGATTCACCTTGAACCTTTCCTGCCCCAGCCATGGAATTGGCCATTTCTCCAAGTAGCCCTGATTCCCTTTAGTGGAGAATGGTATTTAGAATCCAAGGTCTGGGCTCTAGGTGTGCTTATTGCTACAAGGGTGCTGTTGCCTGCGGGGCCTCTCAGCAGACAGACCTAGGAAAGGTGTGTACATATGAATGTATGTACAGACAGGTACACATCCATTTACATGTTAATTCCTGCTCCAGCCCAGCATTCTGGCCTTCTCCCTTCCACATGCCCTTCTCTTACAGGGAGAGACCTGTGTCCTATAACCTCCAAGATATTTATTCACTTAGTCCTGGCAAACACAGAAAGTAGTCTGAGAATTGCTAACTTTTTTCCTGTGAAAAGTCACTATTTGTTTATGGCTCCATTGTCTTTAACCTGAGGGCATCTAGTCAAAATACTTTGGAAGTTACTTGGGTGAGTTGATCTCCTTTATACACTGGGTGGTTATGTTAATCATTTGAAATATAGTTAGGTTTTTTTTTAGGGATTCCCCTCAATTCTTGATTTTATTTATTGAGTGTGTAGAATGTTAACACAGTTATTAAAAATAAATCCAAACTATTCAAAAAGGTATACTCAGTGAAGTTGTGTGTGACTTTGTATACGTTTCTTCACCCCTCTGATCTTCAAGAGCTTCATCTGTAATAATATGATAATTAACATTTATGGAATCCTTCCTCTGTGCTAGACCCACAGTTATGTGCTTTGTATACATTACTACATTTTATATCTAAAAACAGTCTAACAGTCTTACAGTATAAGTACTGCTATAACCCCCATTTTACAGGTAAGAACACTGAGGACATCTAAAGTCTCCTAGTTAGGAAGTGGTAGAGTCTGGATTTGAACCCAGGCGAGACTCAAGTCCACATTCTTATCTGGGCTTTGAAGGTGTGTCGTGCCTGGTACAGAGTAGTTGCTCAGAACTTGTGTGGCCCATTCAGCCAGATCTGCACAGCTCACGCTAACCAGATGACCGAGGGTGGGGCGTGGAGGTGCTTTGCGTCTCGGCTGTGCTGGCCCTCACCCTCTAGTCTTCCTGCCAGGAGAGTTCATGGAGAGCCTGCGGGACCCAGACCTGAACGTGCGCCGGGCCACCCTGGCTTTCTTCAACTCTGCCGTGCACAACAAGCCCTCGCTGGTCCGGGACCTGCTGGACGACATCCTGCCCCTCCTCTACCAGGAGACGAAGATCCGCCGGGACCTCATCCGGGAGGTGAGGCTTGGGGACGACAGAGCCAGGGGCCCTTGGGCCTCACTGGCCGTAAGGATTAGGGCCAGGCTCGTCAGAACAGGCGCAAGGGCCACTTGGCCTGGGTGAGGTCCTGCCCCTCCATTTCCAGGCTGTGTGCCCCCCTCCAGGGCAACCTAATCCACTCTCAGCCTTGGCTTCTCCTCACAGGCAACACAAGGAAGGGAAGCACGTTCACGTTGTAGGATTGTTGAGAAGATTCGGATTAAGACCTACAAGTGCTCAGAACTGTTCTGGCACACAGTAGGCACTCAGTAAAAGATAGCTGATAGTGACCCTTGTTTTTTTTATTATTTTTATTTTTATTATTAAGGTATCATTGATATACAATCTTATGAAAGTTTCACATGAGCAACATTTTGGTTTTAACATTCAACCATATTGTCAAGTCCCCTCCAACATCCCATTGCAGTCACTGTCCATCAGCGTAGTAAGATGCTATAGAGTCACTACTTGTCTTCTCCATGCTATACTGCCTTCCCCATGACCTACCTGTATTATGTGTAGTGACACTTGTTTTTAAGGGGCAGAGGTTAAAGATGATTTAACAGCTAAGTCATCACATGATAATAAAAAGGTCTGAACCACCTGGCCTCACAGAGGAGGAAGTGACTCTGGTTAGAGGGGTTAGTTTCCCAAAAGGGGATAAGTAAGAGCAGACGTTTGTGGTTAAAAGCTTCAGAGACCCAGGTTTTTAATTCTGGTTCAGCCCCTTACTAGCTGTGTGTCCTTGGACAAGTTAACCTCTCTGAGCTTAGTTTCCTCATATGTTAAATGGGCTTAATAGTCACACTGTCTTTCTAAGACTGTTGTGATGTTTGAGTAAAATGTCGTCTATTAAGCCCTCAGCACAGTGCCTGGCATGTCATAACTGCTTAGTAGATTGTTATGATGTTACAATTATGCTTATTAAAAAGGGCATTGCGGGCTGAGCAAGGCATGGAGACTTGAGTACAAGGCATGATTTGAGGATGGGGCACAGTACTGAACAGCAGAGGTGGGGTGTGCAGCAGGAACTAGGGGAGGTAGGTGTTCCAGTACCCTGGAATCATGTCCCCTAACCTTTTGTCATCCTTCCCCTCCCCCTGCAGGTGGAGATGGGGCCCTTTAAACACACAGTGGACGATGGGCTAGACGTGCGGAAGGCGGCCTTTGAGTGCATGTACTCGCTGCTTGAGAGCTGCCTGGGCCAGCTGGACATCTGTGAGTTCCTGAACCACGTGGAGGACGGCCTGAAGGACCACTATGACATCCGGGTAGGACGAGCCTGCAAGGGGCCCATACCCACCAAGGGGATGGAGGTGCCACTGGGGCTTGCTGCTTGCTTGACACCCCCTTCTCTACCCCAAGCATCCCCATGAAAAAGCTGCATTGTTCTTTTCAATAAGAAAAAGAACCTATGTCTCCAGACTTTTGGTGGGAGTCTGTACTGGACAAGCTCTTTGGAAAATGATCTGGCAATAACCAGAAAAATTTAGCATTCTCAGACACACCCTTTAGCCCAGCAATTCTGTCTTCATGAACTGATTCCTAAACACGTCAGAATTGTTTGTCAAGATTGTTCACAGCTTTCTGGGAATTGGGAAAAGCTGATAGCTACCTAAATGTCCACCCATCGGGAGCTGGCTCAGTAAACCGGGTACGTTATCACGGAGTGCCAGCAACATTTAAAATCAGCAAGATGGATTTCTGTGTACTGATGCAAAATGTGCACAGGACCTACTGTTGAGTGAGAAAAGCAAGTTGTTTTTATGGGAATTCTTCACATGCTTGAACAAGTCTTCCTTGTCTCTTGCTCACTCTGGCCACACACCCCTCTTGCATCTTCCAGGGAGCACAGGACAGGGCCTGGACATCAGGTAACCTTTGGGCCCCTGTGTCCAGGCCCACTTTGGTGCTGAGGGTGCATGTGACATCTGAGCACCTCCAGTTATCTGGTCAGGTGTTCACATTAACCCTTGGAGAGAGCGTTTATGATGCCCAGTTTACAGGGAAGAAACCAGAGACCTGCTAGTTCAAGGGCCCCAGCTGGGGAGCGGAGGCGCCCTGGGTCATAGCATGTGATGTCAGTGCCATGCTCTTTGCCCCTCTGGCCCAGTCCTTTTCCTGTGCTGTGTGGCATTGGGGGATCACGGCAGGGTGGACAGCTGGTGGGGATGGGGAGGTCTGTGGATTTCAGACAACCACCTTTTATGCTGTGTATTATTTGTAGGGACTTTACCATTTTCAAAAGTGTTGTTCTCCTACAGGCTGCATCCAGGTAGACATGTTTGGTTGGCTCACACAGTTGTTTTGTTTTTAATCAGGTGCCAACATTTAAAATTTGAGAGATTTCACATGAAAGTCAGGGTTTCTTTTGAAAATAATCCATCGGCCCTGGGCCACGTTCCCACCTCGCCACGATCAGCTGGAGCTGAGAAGCTGCTGCCTGGGGTGGACTCCTCGCTCTGTACCAGTCCCCACCTGGCCCTCTTCACTCATGGATAGTGTCTGCCTGGCCCTGGGGGCCTCGGAGCTTGGGAACTGCCCCCTCCCTGGTGCCTCTTAACTGATCCTGCTCTGGACGGCCAAGTGTAGTTGGCATAGCAGACATTACCATTCACATTGTATAGAGGAAATTGGGGCCCAGACAGGAGAGATTCTGGTAGGTCTCTGGTGGGAATTAGTGCTAGAGTTTGGACTTGAACTCCAGGTGTGGAGTCCAGAGCCTCTGCTCCTCCCCTGGGCCATTCCAGAACCTTATCTCCCTCCTGGGCAGATGCTGACCTTCATCATGCTCGCACGACTGGCTGCCCTGTGTCCTGCGCCTGTCCTGCAGAGGGTGGACCGACTCATCGAGCCACTCAGGGCCACCTGTACCACCAAGGTAAGCCCCACCCACCCTGTGCCCACCTGCAGATCATGCAGTTAACCATTTACAGGTGCTTTATGAAGTGCTTCATTCAGTAATTGTGGCCACCTGATGAAGTACTTCTTATTGTTATCACTGTGTACACAGGTGGACAGAGGCTTGGGGATGTACACAGCTGGTAAACTGCAGAGGTGGGTTCCAAACCCAGCTCTCTCTTTCATTCATTGGACATTTCCCTGGTGTCAGACCTTGTACAAGGGACTGGGAATACAACATTGAACATGGTGGGTTCCCTACTGTCACATCCTAATTGAGAAACTGAGTCAGACTCTTAGAAGGGTAGAAATCATTGATAGATTGGTTGACTGATAAAGGGCAGAGCTGCTGCTAAACTGGAAACGCCTCAAGAATCGAGGGAAGGAATCTGTCATGGAAGGCCTCGTGGAAAGCTTCAGTGTTGGGAACAGAGCCTGGCACACCAAGGGGATACTCAGTAATCCCCTGTTGAATAAAATTATTAATTTGAGTTTTGAAAGGATAGGAATTAACCAAAAAGAGGGCAGAGTATTTTAGATGGGAGCTTAAAGAGGAAAGATACCCATAAAGCAATGATTTTCAAGTAGCAAAACCTTTTCCAAAAAATAATATCTTTTGGAGATAAAGTAGATAAAATTGTAAGTTTCAGTTTTTAAAACATGACTAGTATGAAGTCAACCAGAGACAATGGTTCTGGAGGGCCACTGCAGTCTTGATGGTCTGTGGCCAAATCATTCTAGTTTTCTTTGAGCTGCATGGCATTGGCACCAAGAAAAAATCTATTTGCAGGAAGGAGCTGCAAACGGTGCTGTAGCATTAGGACACACCTCCACTTGGTTAAGATGGAAAGAGGAGTTTTGATCTGAGGCCACTCAGCTGGCTGCACAGAGGACGCCGTTGTCAGGCATCTTGATGAGATTTTAAATGTACGTCTACAATTCGTCACCCACAATTCTGAAACCTGTGATACTCTGGAAACCAAAAGCTTTTTACAAAAAAAAAAAAAATTTACAAGACTTGAACTGGCATGAGACTGTTCATGTCCTTGATTCCCCTTGGGGGAATATTAATGTGTTTGAGCATAGGATATTGTAGCAGACCTATGTTATCTGCACAGTATCACTTTTCTAAAAGCCCTCTAAATCCTGAATTCCAAAAGCAGTTGGCCCTGAAGTTTTCAGAGAAGGGGGTGTGGACCTGGGTTAAGTCACCAGTCCTCTTAACAACCCTGTGGAAAGGCTCTTATTTTGGGAATGGGAAGTGAGGTTCAGTGAAGTGACTGCCTCAAGTCAGCTCTCAGGGCAGAGCCATTTGAACTCACAACTGTCAGACCGCAACACCAAGCTCTTAATCACTACACTGGACTCTTTGGGGGAAGAGCTTAAGTTTTGTCTGGGCTAAATCATGGAGGCCCTTCAAAGCCCAGCAGAAGGAATTTGGACTTTATTCCATAAGTGGTGGGGGAGTTCCTGGGATTCTCTCAGTAGGTGAGAGATGGTCGGGGATTAGCAAACAGAAAGCAGGCAAGGCAGTTTAAGGCGTTTGCTCTCCAGCTGCATGTGCAGAATAGATTGCAGGGCAGGGACTTGAATGGAGATCGGGAGGCAGAGGCCAGTAATCCATTAAGTCATGTGGTACTGAGAGCCTGTTATAAGCACAGTAAGTGAAGAGAGGCCAATCCCTCCTATCAAGGAAAGGAGAGAATAAAAGCAAACACTTCAGAGCAATTGTCACCATCATATCAGAGAAGAAAGGTGGCTGGCTAGAAGCTGCTTAAGTGAACAATGTGAATGACCACCAAAACCTATCCTTTGGGGAAACCAGCCGGTGTAAAAGCCCAGAGGTGGAAGAAACCCTCCGGAGGCTTGAACCACGGGACCCTGAAGCAGGGGAGTGTGCTGTAATGTAAGTGGGAAAGATTACAGGTGGTCCAGAGGAATCCAAACACCAGGGAGGTGGCTGTGGGGGCGAGGCCAGGCTCAGAAAAGGATGGCTGTTTCCCACTTTAGGTCAAAGCTGGTTCTGTGAAGCAGGAGTTCGAGAAACAAGATGAACTGAAGCGCTCTGCAATGAGGGCAGTGGCCGCCCTGCTGACCATCCCGGAAGTGGGGAAAAGCCCCATCATGGCAGACTTCTCTTCCCAAATCCGATCCAACCCTGAACTTGCCACCCTCTTTGAAAGCATCCAGAAGGATTCTGCTTCAGTACCCAGCACAGACTCAATGGAGCTCAGCTAGTTCCCCCTCCTCCCAGCCCCTAGGGGGGCCCTTGCTCAGAGGGGGCCCACCCAAGCCCAGGCCTCACCTTCCCACCAGCAGGCGCAGGCCTTTCACCCTTCTGTCATCTCACAGGGGGGACTCCGGCTTCTGGCGGGGCTTAGAGCGCCTTTGCAGGGGACCTCTACTCATAGGGCCCCAGCAGGAGTTGCAAAGGCTGCCATCAGTTGAGCCCTTCAACTCAGGAGTCACTCAAATCACAGGGCATGTTTTCCACGCCTTCCACATGAAGATTGATATTGACTTCACACTAGTCAGTCTGGTTCTTTCAAACCGGGAAGTCCCGCCTCACTAAGTCGTACTTAGAAATACTGTTGTGCTCACTGCTATAAAAGGTTAGGAGGCAGCGGGCTGGCCTTCCTGCCCACTGGCATCCCAGATTTGTCACTCACACCACTCCCATTTTTTCACTTCATTTGGTATGATCTGCCAAAGATCAGTCCTTCGGCTGGGCATCTTAAAAACTCAAAATACTATGGGTTACATTGTGGAATTCAAAATGCTTTATTTCTAATTGGCAGTGATAAAATCAGAAATTTGGTTTTCTGCAGGCAGAGGCATATAAGCTAAGGAATTAGAGCTTAAGTTCTATTTTCAAAACTAATGGCAAACTGGGAAACAGTAAAGTACAAATCACCTCATGTTACCCCACCCAGGCGTAACCAGCTGGTCTGTGTCCTTCTCAGGAAGGCTTTGAACGTTTCTAGGTTTTAGTATTGAGGACACAAATAAGCAACAGGCCAAAGAACGTTCTGTGCTATCCCAGAATAATAAATGAGAAAACCTGAATTGTTATGATGGTCTCTGCTCAATTCCTCTACTCAGTAGACCACTATTGGTACACTTACCTAGTCAATTTAAAGGAACTTGAAAATAAATTCACTAAACAAAAGGTTCAGACTAAGTTTTTAAGAGGCAGGCTGTAAGATATTTATCTACTGGAACTAAGGGAGTTAAAACCAGTCACCACTAGCACGCCATGAAAAAGTACAACCAGTGTAGTGTTTCTGCTTGGTTGACCAGGTTGGAAAAAAGCATCCCATCCCAAAGCTTAGGTTTTCTGTTAAGGCACCACATGCCATAATCCCATGTGACCTACACCGTCACTTAGTATCATGTTAGTGGTATACCTAACCTTCTAATTAAAACAGCTAAATTCTGTTGTTGCCTGAGGTTTAGGGCTTGTTCAAAAGTAGCTCAAAAGGAAGCTTGATGGTTAAATTCTGAGTTCCAGTCAAAGGCCCCATTGTCACCATTTAAGAATTCATACCTTCAGGAACTCTTATTCTTGAAGCAACAAGATGGGGAAAGGTTATGAAGGGAGGCTAATCATATAGTAGAGGGATTTGTGTGTCATCCTGTTGTGTGTTTTTGGACAGAAGATACAGGGTGCTATTTCAGCACCATGTAAAACTTCAAAGCCATCTGAATCCTTTCATGTACATTTTCTTATTCTTCACAAGAACCATGTAGGGCACTGTCACAAAGTGAGGCTAAGAACCACCACTTGCTCTGAGCTGCAAAGGTTCTTCAGTCAAGGGTCTTAGACCCCACTGTGGTCTGAGGGCTAAGTCTCCCCTGCCCCAGATGGAGCTGACCAAGGCTGGTCTGGGCACCTGAGTCCTGTGCCCTGTGAAGGATTGTGTGTCCTTTACAACCCTTCCAAATGCAAGATTCCACGGAACAGTTAACAGGCAAAAGAACAATCTCTGTGGCAAGCTGTCTAAGAAACTGCAGAATAAAAATAAAAACAGGAGGGAAATGCCAGATGGCAGTTTTACAGTTTTATTAACACAAATACAATGTGCACACAAGCTGTCTATTCATTTTCTTCGCTGCGCAGCCTGGCATTAGGATTGGTGACTCTGATGGCCAGCTGGGCTGCTCTTTCCACAATGGTTTTGCGGTTCTTGGAGGAGACATTGTGAGCAATCTCAGCACAGTAAGATCTGGAAGAGAATCGGTAAGTGGGTGAGGAGCAAGCCAGCCTGGAATGCACACACTTGTGTGTTCTATTGGGAAGGTAACTGCTTCGTTCACTTCACCTCCAGAGCCACAGCACTGAGTAAAGGGGGTGCTGGGGAACAGCTGCTGAACAAGACCTTCATGCCCCCAAATCCCGACTCCCCTAATTCCACTGTATTAGCAGTAAGGCTCTTCAAGTGTTTCCTGGTGGTGACAAAAGAACTCTCATTTGTCCCCTCTCATTTCATCCCCACAGCAGCCTTATGATCCAGGTATTGCCTGTTTTACAGACAAAAGCCCACAAAGGTGGGAAATGAATTCCCAATTCACCAGTCAAGTAATGAAAGGGGCCGGGATGGTTCAGTCCAAGACTCCAGGTTCAAAGGTTCCCCTGCAGTCCAATCTGCCCAATAAAGGGCAGTTTCAAAGAACCGGGACTTGCCCGTGAGAGTTTTAGAACTCTTTGCAAAGCAACCAAAAACCCAACAGTCTGATTAAGCAAAGGGCTCCCTAGCCCAGACTATAAACATTTTACTTAAGTTTTGACTTCTGTGGACAAAATTCAAGTTGCAAAGTAACACTGCATGAGGTCACCCAATGAGTAGCAACACTAAGACTTCCTGAGCACATGGGCACCAGCGACCATTCACGTTCCTTCCTCACAGCTACACCACGCCCCAGGCTGATAGCCAATCAGCCTGGTGGGCACATTTCAGTAAGGAAGTGATTTATGAAGCCATCTACAAGGGATTAAGACAAGACACTACTGTGGAGACGTTTCAGCAAATAGAGAAGTGAAGATTGTAAGGGGTAATTAAAGCAGTGGGTATACAGATTCTTTTTAAGAACTCCTGTAGGGAAATAACCTATTAGCAAAAGACAAGCAAATCAACACTAACACTTTTTTTATATAAAGGAATCCACTGCAAAGTAACCACATATTAAAGTGTTTCCATAATCTTTCCCAAGACTCAAGTTAGAGTACATTTTCATCTTTTTTCACTTCTGGCAAAAACTCCCCAGGTCTGTGTATTTAATATTCACAATCATAATGCATGTATCATTTTAAATACTGTCCCCTCTGCTTGGGCATTTCCCATACATGATGGTCATTATTAATGTACACAGGCACTGCACCCAGAGCGTGCACTCCACCATTCAGCAATTTTATTTTCAACTATTCAGTCACTACTGCACTGAGTGGCTTTATCAACTTTCCCTACTTTTCAATTTTCAAGGTAAGTGCCCAGAAATGGAACTTGCTGATTAGAGACCACAGATTCAGTCATTACTATCACTCTTGACACAAACAGCCAAGCCACAATTTAAAAAAAGAATATAGCAACTGGCAACATTGGCACTGTGATCATTTTTGCTACACATGGGCATTAAACTTCATTTGTCATCAACCGGCTTACTGTGATTTGGGCAGCTCCATTAATTCCTCTGCTCAACTTTTCTCAAGAAAACTTCCAGCATCTCAAAGCCTGGTTACATTTCCAACCTAGAAACCCAACCAATAGTGAGAATATTGGTTTGTTTTTTTGTGTCTATAATCTCTACAGATAAAAGACCTTTGTTAAATATACCCTTGTAGCTTCTGTTTAACAGAAGAAAGCAAATGATCCCCTGCTTAACTGAAAAACACCATTCCCTTCAAAGTGTCTAAATCACTTTCCATGATAAATTTTTTCATTCCACTGCCTAGTTTTAGCTTAAGCAGACCAAAATATCTTATACACACACCTTGCAATGTATCTAACTTTCTCAAACACTTGGAAGTGATGCTGTGAGCCCTCCACCACTCTTACATCTCTACAACTGTGTGTAAGCAGTCCTCTCTGCCTGCCATGCCTTCCTCCACCTTAGGTCACACTGAGCTCCAAATGTGGCTGCTCACCCCTCTATCCTGTAGCTTTCTGGAAACACTGTGGCCACAGCATAGTGCCCCTGGGGTCTGACACTACTTCTGACATCCCACCTACCTGTCACATAGATAAAGCAATGTTCTGGAAATTGCCAGGCTGCCAGGATAGTGAGTGTACTGTCAAAAAAGTCCTCCTTCCACGTCCGGGTCTGTACACTTTGCAGGACAAGTCCCCCAACTCTCCAGCAATGAAAACATTCTGAAGTCCCCAAAAAGTATTCTCAGGGAGAGAGTTAACAACTCATCTACAGACATTCTGAAAGGCCTACAGGCCCCACCAAAAATGCAGACGCAAACTTCTGACACATGAACCGAGATGGGACCCAGCTTACTTGTTACACATCAGCAGTACTTCAAGCTCCTTGACGTTGTGCACCAAGAACTTCCGGAAGCCACTGGGCAGCATGTGCTTTGTTTTCTTGTTGCTCCCATAGCCAATGTTGGGCATCAAAATCTGGCCCTTGAATCTTCTGCGCACCCTGTTGTCAATACCTCTGGGTTTCCGCCAGTTACGCTGAAAGAAAACATCAAAGTGGTTCAGTGCCTGTGCAGATGACCAACTCTTCTCTTGGAAGGAAAAAAGGAGACCACATGGAAATATGCCGAACAGTAGTTGTCTTTGGTAACGGGATTTTGCTAACCTGTTTCTTTGGGGGAAAAAAATATGAGGTTCCCGCATTTAACCACCAGGCATATAGACCCACATCCACACTCTTGGGCAAGGATAAAAGGACTATGTACCAATGGAATGTGAGGTTGTATATATAGTGTGGTGACGAGCATAGGTTTCAATATGTACTCAAGCCTTACTTTTTCTTATCTGTAAAATAAGGATAACCTACCTCATCATCCTAAGGCCACCTGACAGAAATATAAGCCTCTGGACACCTCAAAACAGTGAAGTGTCACATATCATTTTCGTTTTGATTTATACATCAAGACAGTAAGGAATAGTAAGGAGACCTGGGTTTCCACAGAGAACTCTTCCACGGAGGGGATCTCAGAAATCCAACAGCCTATTTAGGAAGCCCTTTCTCCACCCCAACACACACTTCCATCCCAGGCCACGTACCTTAATTTTGACATATCGGTCTGACTGGTGCCGGATAAACTTCTTGGTCCTCTTTTTGACGATCTTAGGTTTCACGAGGGGTCTGAGGGCAGCCATGATGCCTTCAAGAAAAAAGGCAGGGACCATGTTAAAGAAGAGTTCTGAAAAGAGGCTCTCCTGCCCAGAGAGCTTGAACACTGTTGCAGAGTGTCTTCCAATCACCAGTTACTGAGCAAGCTGGGAATGGAATGGGTACCTCTGCCGTGCTTTCCCTCCTGTCTCCGAAGCTGGCAGAGTACTAGTTACTCTCCAGATGCGATCCTGGGAGGTCAGGGGTCAAACGCACCCATGGCAAAGCCGAGAGAGAATGCCAACAGTTGACCTAAAACAAACTGACTGCCAAACGTTCTCAGCTTGCAAGGGGCTGTAAACCCCACTAGGGCCCAATTTCCTTTTACTTATGCAGACCTTGGGCAACCTACATGAACCGCAGTCTGAATTCTCATCTGTAACAAGGAATGCCTGAGGTGCCCGGACCAAAGTGGATGCTCGGAAAAGGAAGACCTGTATTTCCGCTAGGGTGCTGCTGCTCTGCAATACCCTCCAAGATAGACAAAACCGTGACGTCCACCTAAAGTGCCTCTCAGTCCTTTAACATACCCCTCTACCTGGAGATCATCCGAATATCACCTTAAAATTTATGTTAGCTTCCTCAACGTGGCCTTCCCGACTACCCTAGTTTTTTTCTACCGCAGCACCTTTTGTTCTCTTCGCTTCCATCTGTCGCTTTATTAGGTACACAGTAGGTGCTCGATGAACATACGTTCAAAAACGAACGACACCACCCCACTTCCCCGGCACCATGATTTCCTCAAAATAAAAGGGCGCAGTTTCACATTTCTAGAGATCCTGGCCAGCCTAGTCAGAATTTCGGTTAACTGAACGAGTCGACTCGCAGCTCGTGGGTGTATGTGGGTTTTCTTTTTTTTTTCTTTTCTCTTTTTGACGGTCCTGACGCAGCAGTAACCCCAGAGCCGTAAAATGGAAATGGAGAGAGAGCTTCGGCCGGCGGAAACGTAAGAACACACGTGGGCAGAGATCGCTGCGGGAGGCGATCCGGGAACTGGACTCCAGGGCCGGTAGGCCG
Source organism: Manis pentadactyla (assembly GCF_030020395.1). Classification (NCBI taxonomy): domain Eukaryota; kingdom Metazoa; phylum Chordata; class Mammalia; order Pholidota; family Manidae; genus Manis; species Manis pentadactyla. The sequence continues at coordinate 203,610,554 of NC_080019.1, read as the reverse complement.
AATCCCCTGGTTGCTCCACGACCCGCAAGGGCCCCTCAGTCTGGCTCCAGACGGCGCCCTACGCCCCTGAGCTCAAACAAGCTGTCCGCAGCTATGACTGACCCCCGGCGGCCTCCGTAGGAGGGCAGCGAGCGGCCCTGGGAAGCGAACCTCCATCACAAGCCGGGCTGCTTCGCTCTATTCCTGTACGTCCTCCAGGCAGGAGACAAAAACAAAGGGCACCGAGATGACCGCTCAGGACCGGCCTCCTCACCAGGGGGCGATGGGGCCAGAAGAAGACCGCAGAGACGCGGATGGCCAACGATTGAGACTCACCAAGTAGGAGATGGCTGCCACCTCCGCAGTTAGCGCCGAGGAAGGGATGGGAAAGTGGCGCGCGAAGGCTGATGGGACTTAACCTCTGGGTCCTGGCAGGGGGAAAAACGAACCTTTCCTGCTCTTGATCTTTCAAAGAATATAAAGCCACGTCCGAGAAGTAATATTGAAGAAAAAGGTGAGGGCTTCTTGTGTTTTCCTAGACAACAATATCTAGGAGTAGTGCCGAACATTTTTCATACCTGCCGTTGGGACTATGTAGAAAATGTTGAATTATTTCTAAGCTTCTAGGACCTGGTGGGAGGGGGCATCTACTTCTGCCAGAAGTTGAAGCAGCTCCTCCGGCTTTTGGAGTATTTCCGCCCGCGTTTCTACTGCCCCTAAGTGCACCTCTTAGTGGTCAGGAGGGAACAAAACCGATTTCCTGATAATTCCCTCACTTGTATTTACAGAGTAACTACCTAGCGATTAGATTATAACTGCTATCATTTATTATCTTTCCCAAAAATCGGAGAAACTTTCCCTGTTTTACATATGTGGAAAGCAAAGTTTGAAGATCTGACTCCAATATCCATATGTCTGATCATTAGGTTAAACTGCCTAGTTTTTAATTGTTGTTCTTGGTTTGTTTTGTTTAGCTTTTGTTGTTAAGATTATTGTGAAAAATTAGATTTCAAGAGAAAAAAAAATGCCCCTTAATTCCACAGCTCACAGTGCAGACGTCATCACTGATGTTGTTAGAGGTAGTTCCTGTGGGCCAGGTGGAGGCAGAAGCTAAACTGGATTGTGGTGTTAACTGCATGGCAAGTGGGAAGGGAAAAGAGAGTTGCCAGCTGCTCCTTGAGATTTCAGCTGTGACGGGAAGGGGAGTTTGAGGAGACCCAGGAAGTGAAATGTGAACTGTCTTGTCCGAGGTCACACAGCTGGCAAGCAGTGGGGTGAGACTGGAACCCCTTTGTGTCTGTGACTGTGCCACACCTCACAAGTCCTGCTTATCCTGCAGGCTGGGGGAAGTCAGATGGGATGTGGAGCATGGAAGCATTATGTTAATAATAATAGCAGGCCACATCCTGCATGTTGTGAAGGAAAAGGTCTTGACCCAGTCAGGTGGGTTATCAGGCAAAGGGCTCCTGAACAGACAACATGCCTCCAACTGCAAAAGACCCAGAAATTTGGAAGCAGTGACCCAAAGGACTCAGACCTTGGGGGATGAGGGACATGCTGCTACCTTATTTCACAGAGAAAGGCACAGGGCTACCCATGCTGGCTGGCTTCCCTATGGGCACTGAGTTCCCAGGACAAGTGGCTGGAGATGCCATACAGGCATCCCTGATAACATCCCAGGGAATGTGCCTGTGGTATTCCCTCAAGTGCAGCACCCCAGCTTTTAAAACACCCCTCTGGCCATAGCTCCTGAGCAAGAAACCCCATGAGCAGGATCACAGAAGGCATGAGAAAAAACTCCAACCTGGTTTATTTCAAAAGGGAGAGGTCAGGACAAGGGAACACACAGAAACTGCACAGCTTTCCTTGGACACATCCACCCTCCAAGACACTGGACACTTTTGCTTGAGAGAGAGCAGGCCCGGGACCATCCCACTGAAATGCTTTCTTTTGTCTGGCTCTTGGATATCCCCCTGGGTCTATGGCACTGGACTACTGGCTGCACTGACCCCTGGCCCAAGGATGGCTGGGTCCAATGACACCCAGGCCCCTCTAGTTGATGGAGAAGATGTTGGGGGCATCATAATAGGCACAGGTCATGTAGTTCATGTTCCTAACAGGCCACCAGTGGTTGGGGTGGTAGGTGGCTGCATAGGCATGGGACGGGGGTTGGACACAGCTGAAAAGTGCCAAGCTCCGGTCCCTGGCCACAGTGGGCAGGTAGAGCCTCAGCCTGTCCAGGAGGTGACCCGGCCAGAAGAAATTGGGATGGGTTCGCTGCGGACCGCTGGGCCTTTTTGCCTTCAGCTTCCTGAAAAAATGAGAACATGGGGAAGGTTGTGATGGTGGAACAGCTGGGGCTCCTTCTCAGTGGGGCAAACCAGCTATGACCAGAGAGGAGGTGGAGCATGCTGCTAAGCACGCCAGTGTCTTAGCCTTCACCACAGTTCCATGTGGCAGGTTCTGTTATCCTACCTTTCCAAGGAGGACCCAGAGGCTTCGAGAGGGTATGCCACTTCCCCAAGGCTATATATACAGTGAGCAAGACGCAGAGCACAGGCTCCACTCTTAATCTCTGCTTCTAAAACGCCAACTCTTAAGTGCCCATGTGTTCTTTATGGGCATTTTAATGGGCTGTTCAGAGTGCAGCCTCTGGAGCCAGCACAGCTGGGTTCAAATCCCCAAGCTCCTGGGTACTGAGACCCAAACACTGAGCTAGGAGCACGTGCAACACGCAGAGTCCCAGGGACCTCGGCCAAAGTGAGACTAGACCTCCCTCCTACCCACCCCAAGAATTCAGTGGGTGCTACAGACCTGGTGAATTCCTCAAACTCCTTAAAGTGTATTTTCTTGATTTTCTTTGATGTTCTCCTAGTGGATAAAAAAGAGGGGT